>NW_028262369.1:26795666-27100500 GCF_047370975.1 Nipponia nippon | reverse complement strand
AGGTGAAAAGTTCAGCTATCTCTAGACAAGGCACTGCTATTTGAGCAGAAAAACATTAAAAACCATGTTGGGACAGTGTTGGATTTGCAAAATATACACACTGGTAAGAAGGGGCAAACAGAGCCAAATCCATCAAACGTGTCCAAGCCCCAAATCCATAAGTTCAGAGCCTTTCCTCAGGACTCACCTTAACTTTGGCAGTACATTAACTTCTGACAATAAAGATACTAAATCTCTTCTGGTAGCAAGTCCTGCTGGTGATTCTTGACAGACTGAGCTGCCAGCTGGCATCAGAGCTCTGTTCCCAAGCTACACCCTCTCTGGGCCTATTCCTTGCACAGTAGAAGGGGAGACAGTAGTATCTCAAAGTACTCGGTATCTCCAGGAGAGGAGCTCTCTCCTGGGAGTCAGAGCCCAGGAGAGTCAAAGTCAGTGCAGCTTTAAGGGAAAGCTGAATTCCCTGTGCGTTCCCCACTGTCAGTGGGCACTCTCACATCAGCTTGGGGTAAGGAAATGGGGCTGGAGAAAACTGTGAGTAAGGATTGGTTTACCTTGGAGACACTCAGCAGAGAGACACCTCTCTCTCACCAGTTCTGTAGGTTGAGATTTTTGCTTTATAGCTATGCCTGATGCCTGCCTAGCTCTCCTTACCATGCTGGCTTTTGGGGCTCTTCCCTAGGAGCCCAACTCTCCCCATGAGGACCTGAGTTCCTAGATGAACCATAGGCATCCTGCATGGTTGACAGTTGCCTAAAAGTTAATCTTTGCAATGATGATCACTGTGATGTGCAGAGAGCATGCATGTTCTTTCCTTATGCTTCTACAAGTAATTGAGAAAAAAAAAAAAAAAACTGATCTAAAAATTCTCAAACCAACCATTGTTGTACTTTCTCCAAGTAGTAATATAACTTAGGCACTCGTGTAAAACAGGGGAATCAAGACCCCTGCATACCTTTGTATATCTGGTTGTGTATTTTGGTTACTACATATCATGTCTGACTTTTTGTTTTATTACTATGATTGATGACATTGGCATTGGAACATTTCTAACCTCAAAATATACCACAAGCAACCTGGACCTGAATATATTATGAACTGCAAAGAGGGCCCTTCATGATTGTAAAGTGGCTTGATACTCTCGGAGCTAGAGACAGAGTAAGGAGATGAGATCCAATAAAGAAACAAGCACAAGCCCTGAAAGTTTCCAGACCAGTAAAGGACTAGTAAACTGGTTATAAAGTCAAAATGCAATGCTGATGCAAAATAGGGAAATTTAAGAAAAGTAATCTGTTTTTGAAAATGGTAGAATATGTGCCGATCTTTTAAGTCTTGATCAAACCTCCCTTGATAAAGGGATCTATACTGGTGAAAAACTTGGTTATTTTTGTTGCTTATTAACAGAAAACAAGAGAAAAGGACAAATTCTTCCATAGATACTGAAGGTAAAATGAGGAACAAGACTTCATCTTTTTTTCCCTAAAAAGAGAAAAATTCAGATCAGATTTTTAAGAAAAATTATCTTTTTCTGGAAAAAGAGAATTAATTGAATGGCACAGATTAAAAAACCTGAGTTGTCAGCAACAGAGTTCTTCAGAAGCAGAATTCTTAGAGGAGCAGGGCAGATAGTTAAGTGTGTCAAATGTGAACCTGATGAGCCTTTTCCAACACTAACATAGTTGAGTGCAAAATTAGCGTCTTACTTCAATCTGAGGATGTGACATCTCAAGCTACAAACTTTTTATGTTCTGATAAAAAAGATTGCCTTAATTATTTAAGCCCAATTAGGGTTTGAAACACCACCCAGCACATAATTTTTTCTTGACTTTGTATTTCACAGTATGTTGCTCCTTATAGGTCATTTTGGAGCAAACTGTTATATATGAAAACACCTTGTAAAATGAAACATAGTGGAAAGCTAGTACCTTCTAACTGTACTCAGATAATCATTCCCTCCTCTCCTTTCTTTTAATTCCCATACATTCCTTCTGCTCTGCTTACTCCTGCCCTAACCACTGTACGTATATTTATGAGAGAAACAGCCATCTGCATCAGACCTTCCTGTCCCAAATTACCTTGTCGGACCTCGTTAGAACTATAATGAGCCTAAAATGGACAATGGGCTTGGGATAGAAGTTTTAGGCTCTTTTCCCAAGTCTGGCACAGGTCTAGTACAACTGAAGTTTTCTCTTTTTCATTGTTCCTTCAGTAAAATAAAGATTATTTCTCTTTTAGCATTGACGGTAATTACCACATTGCAAAGTAATGTTTTGTAACAAAAATAAGTTTTGCAGAAGATTATAGCAAAAATGAATTATATCAACTAATCTGAGTTCAGGGAAGTTAAATTGTTACTTCTCCACGTATTTATTTACTTAGACAATTTGCAGAAGAGTTCCAGATTTCTGCAAAAGTCACATAATTATTTATCAGTGATGATGCCCTATGGAAAGCCATATGCACTGATTACTTAACGGCCCTTATTAGACTATTAAAAAGAAGTTATTTAAACAAATATTTGTTTGACTGCTTTCACAGAACTTTTTATCTATATGTCATTCCTGCCTTTTCCTTCTGTTATCCCACCAATTACAAATGCACTTTATTTCTAAGTGGGTCACTCCATTGTAGGAGAGATTATGTGAATTCTTCCTCAAGGAGCTTGGGAATTTATGGAGAAAAGTAAGATTAGAGGCACAAGGGGTAAGAAGCTGGTACAATACTATTGCCTGAAAGGATATATTAGTCATCAGAGCTCAACTTATTATAGAAATTATTATAAGATAGAAGAAGGAATCAGTATTTAAGTATAATTAGATGACGTACTCCTCAGTCATTATTGTTACTTAGAATAAATATTTTTGGGTTAATAAAACCTTTTAATTTTTCATTATGTTTCTTTATAAACAGATGTTCCCAATTTATCATTGATTTTGTACTAACTACTGATTTGAAGTCTAAACCAGGTAGATGAAGGTAGGTGTTTGTCACTAGCTGTCATCATTTCAAAATCTGGATAAGAATTTAGTATTTTCTAATCTCTGTAAAGCAACAATAACAACTTCAAAAATCCAAAAGCAAAAACGGTATCTTTCCTTTCTTTAGCCCTTTTCCTTTATAGCTGACAGTAGAAATAATAAATATGTAGGATGTGCTAGAGAACTATTTATCTGGCATTTTCCACTTGTACTGTGGCTTTTATTACTGCATAAAAAGTGGTAGGGAAAAAGTGGTTACTTCAGAGTAACAAGCCTCCAGCCACAGATGCCATGAAACTGTGTTTTTATTATATTGGCTACAGGGAAATGTTATTTTAGTTGTTGTTTTTGTCTCCACTCCATGCAAGCCAATTCCAGCCCTTTCAAGCACTTCTCAGGCACCAGTTTATCCATGTTGGGAGTCATTTTCATAATCAGTTCACAAGCTGTTTCCCATTTTCACTGTACCTTTGTTCAGCTATGGTTAAAACTCATTGTACATCCTCCCTAAAAAGGATGCAAAATATATTATTCTTTAAGCAGAACAGCTAAATACTTTCCCAGTGCTGGACAATAGCTTGCAACCACAGCCTTTTCTTAATGTACCAAGAAACAAAGACTAAGATGAGTAGAAAGGGTAAAACGTTTCCTTATGACTGAACTAGGAGGTTCTCCACTAATACCAAAAATGAAGTCTGGACAAACTGTGTGTCCCTTATATATATTAACTTTGTAGAAGCACAATGTTTGTTTTTTTATGGAAAAATATCCTTATTTCCTTTCTAGTCCTCTAAGAAAAAAGGTTTTTGTCCAATATTTTTTAAACTGAGGGAAAAAAATGTGACAAACATCATTGTCAACTGGCTCCCACACATAAATTGCAAATGTTGAGAGACACATCTTTTACAAATATACCAGTGAATTTGACACAGGCCATTGTTCAGATACAAATATATCTGCTCCAGTACGGCTATAGTATGCTGTTCCCAAGAGAAAGCTGGAGTAAGGATCTAGCAAGTATTTTGTTGCATCTGTCTAGAAACTGTATAATACCTGGAGGATGTGGCCAGAGCAATGAGCAAGGCTTGAAGAATCCCTCTGATGAAGACAATGGGATTCTTCTTCGTGATAAAGAAGTACATCATTGGCAGAATAAACAGCCCATGAACCACTAGGCCGCAAACCACTGTAATGGCATAGAAACCCAGTTTCTTCCCAATGGCTGACGGGTCATCCATTTCTAAGATTTTACCAGCAATTAGGAACACAATTCCAAATGGAAAATACCTGAGCAAAAAGAAAGACAGTCATTATTAGGAGATAGCTTACTTCCATCAAATAGCGTGAGATGGGAAAGCCTTGTACTTCCGGCAGCAGTGCAGTAACAGCACCCTGTCTGGAAGCAGAACAGCTGGCTTCGGTTGTTTTATCAGACTAAGCCTCTCTCTCTCGCACTTGAGGAGCATGCCCGAAGCACTGGGCTAGACACTCTTATGCTGAGTACTCCTCAGCACAGCTGAGGTTATGGTGCTGGTCAGGAATGACTTTAAAACGTTTTGGTTCAGAAGGCAGCTTTGACTTTTTAGCTTAAGGCAGGTCATTTACTGGGGAGAGAGGGAATGAGTCCTAAGCTCTGTTCATGTGCTTGTGCTCGTGTGACTGCTCATGGATTTTAGTTGGATGCTGTTAAGTAAATGTTTATGTTGCCTTTGGAAGACATAGGAGAAATACCAATATGCATTCGACATGCTCTTGGACTGCCTGCAATTTGTTTCAGAGCAGATAGATAGGCAGAAGAATAGTTTCTGAACCCCCTCTGGACTGGATGTGGGATAGGTGCTTTACCAAAACTGTTGTGCTTCTCTGCATGGCTAGACACAAAGCCATGGGTGCTGAAAGCACTTAAGATTAAAAAAAAATCTGGGGGCATCCAGCCATCTTCCACTAGCAGCTGTGCCATCTTCACAGACTTGCTACTTCCCCCTCATTCTTCCAGAAATTACTACCCCCTTGGACCCATCTAACCAAGTGATCATTCCCTGACCCAGCTCAGTCAGACTGGACCAGGTAGCTGGAAACAAAGGCTGGGTGCTGGTAGTGGGATCACCCCCATGTTGGGCTGAACCACATTTGGGGACCTTCTGAAGGGTGGGAAAGATGCTAAGCTGGTAGTTTTTGTTGTTGGCAGTCACCTACTGTTCCTCTAATCTTTGGGGCAGGTGCGCTGGCAGGTCTAGCTGGCTCTCAGTGTAATTTAGGATTGCTCTGAAGGCTTTTCCTAAGTGACATGGCCTAGGATGGTTCATTGAGGGCTATTTTATTGACTTAGAGACACTCCGAGTGCCAAGCATTCTGGGTATATCATCTCCACTGTGTTCAGTGCAAAGATAGCCAAGCTAGCAGCAACCATGCTAACGACAGTACAGTCATGTCAGCACAAGAGCCCAGCCCTCTCCTGAGCAAGCTGAAGCCAGGCTAGTACTTCTAGTTGAGCAGTGCTGTAAAGGATGGAAGTACGAGCTCGAGGATCTCATTGTACTCCTCCCTTGTGTGGGCTGGATGTATTATAATCCTTCTCAGCCTGCCTGAGGATTGGCAGTGCTCCTAAGTGCATACAGCACACATCCACCCAGCTATACCATGTTTTGTTATTTGTGAGTAATATATAGGGTGCTTCTGTCAAAATGACAGTACAAATGAGGGACAGGATGTGTGTATATGTATCTTCCTTCAAATGCTGAGGCCCTGCAAAGCTAAGGGTTGCTTACCCTTATTTATTTCCCTGGAAATAAGTTTATGACATTTCTGTGCATCCTGTTCTGTTGAAATTTTCTTACTCCCTTAAAAAAATATTGATTTTCTTACTAAAACAGTTACTTACCAAACAGCAACTGCCACTATCTTCATGACAGATTCATTTAAACACTGGCAAAAGCTGACCAAAGGAACACCACTGTTCCCCATTCTTCCCAACATTATACCTGCAAACAAAGGCATTCAGGTTCAGTTTCTCAGGTGCCTCCATGCAAATCCCCAGTGCTTTCCCTCCCTGCTGTAATTCAAAGTGAACTAAGTGCGAGATGACTGGATGAATATGGATCTTCGTGCTGTAGAAACAGACATGGTATCTGAAAATCTCACCTTACACAAACACGAGAGCATGGGGGAGCCAGGCCACAGCCTTGTGCTTTGGCTCCATACAGGGCTCTCTCCCCTGACTGCGTGGTTTTTCGTTTGCAGTTCCCTGAATGTTTCCCTGTGGAGGTACTTCTGTGCTGTAGATTTAGCCCCCCTGGTAGCAAGCTTGTTTCCTTAACTATCTTTCATAGAGCCCTGAGAAGGATTTACCTGCTCTCAGGGATGCATGGAAGACAAACTGAAAGACATTTTTCTAATGAAAGAAGCTATCTGTGCCTGCAGTCTGCCTACTGCTGTGCACTGCGTAGAACTAGGCAGCATCCATGAGACACTCATGGGGCAAAGCCAGTACTGAGGTTTGTTCTGGTAATGGGGAGTGAATATGGGGGGTCTCCATCCTATTTTTAGTAGATATGTATCTACATAATAACAACCAACCCTCAAATCAGTCAGGCTTTGCAAACTTGGGGGAGATAAGGAAATGCAAGTTCATGTGCAGAAAAGCCAAATTCCTATACGGACTAACCAGTAAAGAAGAAAGCAAAGAAAATCCATTTATGTGCACCCAGCGCTCAGAAAGGAAAAGAATACAGCTCTGGGATGCGTCATCTAACCATATATTCTCCAGACAGTGTTAGTTTCCAATAATGCATATAAATAGAGATAATTTTCCTATTTTATTATTTTTCTGCCATCACTCCCTGAAAGGATTATAAGTGATCGAGTTAAGTGCTTAAGGAAGCACTTCAAAAGCTAGCTGCACCAAGTGAGACTGCTTTTGAAGGGACTTTCATGAGGAAGCAGGGGGCTATGAGTGGGGTATGAGTGGCATGCTGCCACTGGCTCTGGATATGCAGTGTCCTTGCTTTGGGCAGGAGCCTGGGCTCTGTCCCTCAGAGCCCACATCTGCACTTGCAAGCCAGGTCTCAGGCAGCACCGCTTCCAGGGCAATTCCCTCCTGAGGCAGGGAGGGAGACTTTCAGCTGTTTTATCCAGGGATTTCACAATAACAGTGCATTCAAGATGTGGGTTTATAAGCCTGTTAATATTTATCTAAGCTGTAACTTTTAGGTTGGAAAATAACACTCTTTTATTAAGCATGTTGCTCTTCTTTGGTAACAGGACATTAAATGCAGTTCAGCTTTTGTAGACTGGTTAGTGGCAGTTTTACAAGAGTCCTAACTTCTAGTTCTGTATAATGTAACAAAGAAGGAATGCTTTCTCTTTTATTTTACAGGAATAACTGAAATTTGCTCTTTAAAACACTGTCCTACCTAAGCATGTGGCTACTGGTGGGGACAGACAGGGGAGCGGGCAGGACTGGGGCTTCCTGTCTGCAGCCCTGATGTACCAAGTTCCATTGCAGTGCAAACATTTTCCTTGTAGTGAATAAATAATGTATGCTCCTCCAAGAAAAAAAGATCAGGTGTCTCAACTCTTAGCCACTTGTCATAATTTCTAACAGAAATTCCTGCACACTGTGTGAGAAGAGGTAGCATAGCTAAGCACAGCTGAGCCCAGCATCAAGGCGGTAATAAGAACTCATACCCACCCTAATGTTGTTTTTCTATGCCAAAGTGGTGTAAAAAGACCTTTGTGCAAATAAGACTCAGCCAAAGTGAGCAAAACTGTTACCAAGCACCAAGGCCTGTATACATTCTTTTGCAATAAATAAAAACTTTGGAAGGATGCTCTTCTTTCATAGAGATTCAAGCCACATGTCTCCTGTTTCATTGCTTCCATTTTTTGGGGGGTGCAGAAAGCTGAAGACAGTGACAAATGTTTGGCTTCATCCTTTGTTCAAAATGACAGTCTGAAATAGTCACTGGTAGATGACAAGTTTTGAGGGTTTAGTGTCTCAGGTTTGTTCGTGGCTGATACAGTCAGAGGTGACCCAGCAGCCGGGACTGTGCTGTACGTGGCAGTACTGGCAGTACATTTTCTGTACATCAGCCAGGAAGAAACCAGCTCTCAGCTTCCATCTCTTGAGCCCCAGGCCAGCAAGACTGAGGGGCATGGTGAAAGTAATACATTCAGTTCTGGGAAGACAATGAATGATCTTCTGTGCTCAGAAGTATAAAATTGCCCTTGATCCTAATAAGCACATGTAATTAATTCATTCATATCCAATACTTTTTGACTGGAATAGTGTTTGCTGTGACATTGTACTTTGGGAATTGACTATAAAATACTACAAACTGGGGGACTGCCAGCTTCCAGCAGTGTTGCATATGGAATACCGCCCACTGGAGAAACTAAAAAAGAGAGAGACAAATCCGCTAATTCCAGGCTTGATTTTTGACCCCTTGTGCTGGTATGAACCATAATATAATAAATGCAGTCAAAAATGTTCTATAGAACTACTCCTGCTGATCAGATTAACTTCCAAGAATAAACTTAGATAAGGAAAATCTGATGAGCATTTTCTTGTAAAAATCATCAGAACTTTATGATTAACTAGGGCATGTTTGTTTAAATTCCCTCTTCCAAATCCACAAACATAATATAACACACATGGCACCAATGAGTTCCTCCAGCATGTTAAACTGAATGAATTAGCCAGACAGAAGCTCTTAGAGTCCACTGTGATAAGCTACTAGATGATATATAACTATCAGCATTGCAGGATGGCAAAAATAAAATCAAGACGTTTCAATCAAAAAGAAGATCCACAGATTTAAAACTGATAAAACAACATACCTTTGTAGCACACTTAATCAAGATATCACTGAAGCTCATTATCTGAGTTGGGTTCTTACAGTGACAGTTATATTCTACACTAACCATGTGGTAAAACATGACTAAGAATGGGTAAAAACAACAGACAGGGCAGGTTCCAGGGCTAAAGTAATTTTCTGCCTGGTGAGGGGAACTTTAGCCAAGGAGTTGGTCTAGGACCAAGTTTTGCTTGGACTGCCAGCTCCAGAGGTGAAACGTCCAGCCATGAGAGCGGAGGGTGTCTCCGCCTGATGCCCCCTGCACCAAGAGCAGTGAGGGAAGTTCTTTATTCCTGTAATACAACACCTGGAGCTCTGGGCATTAGAAGTGTACTAACTTCTTGGGCTTTGGAAAGAAAGTCTGCTACGGACTTGCTTATTTCAAAATTTCTTGAAACTTTGTCTGGGATTTTTGCTGCTGTCCAGAGAGTGAAACAGAATATTGGCAGTGGGGCTATGGGTCTGACCCGGTATAGTAATTCCTACTTCCTCTGAGCACACTGTATTAGTGTTTCTTACAGTCAGGAAAAAATCGTTCATCAATAAAAGCTCAAAATAATCCAGAAAAAAATAAAACAAAAAGAATGTAAGTGCATGCACAGGAAACAGAACTGCATGGAACAAAAGTCATCAAGGATTTTGAAGATTTATCTTTGAAAGGTTGGGAGAACAGCTCTGTAACAGTCTTGCCTTTTCCCCCACAAAGTTTAGATAGAAGCAGTTAAAAAAGGTGAATCAAGAAACGAAGCAACCCAACCCCTATCTTTTTCTCTTAAATGGATACTTGGATTATTACAAACAAACATGTCTGAAACCTACCCATTGTGGCAGAGAATATCACAATCCCTAGCACATTCATGCCGTCACTAGTGCCTGGTTCTGACTTGTAAATCACTTCAGGAGGGGGAGTGATATCCAAGGCAAAATTCTGGACATTGGATCCATTCTCATCCTGGACTCCGTATATTATAATGCGACGAGTGGTGCTTTCAGATGATGCTTTATTAGATTTAATGATGGGAATACTCTTGGTGCGATACTGAAAGAAAACAAAATAGTTTTTATTATAATATCCCAGCAGGAATTAATAGTTTAACGAGACCTCCTAAGTGCTCTGCTTCAACAAGGCTGCATGTTAAAGGGACAAGCATGAAAAGAAGAATGACAGCTCCTGTCCCTATGCTGCTACGATCTGTAAAAACAGTTGAATTTTTGGAAAAGCATAACAAAATCAGAGTTTCCTATAATCAGACCCTTGTGCAGCAAACACATTGTCTCCTGATAAAGCTACTTTCCTATAAGACATAATTGGGAATGACTCCCTAGAGCTTCTCAGTGCCCTTCTCTTTGTCTCACCAGAGGTAATGTTCCCATGAAATATTCCCCCAGGTGAAATAAACGTAGCCATGCCTCTTGCTCACTCAGAACTTTTAGATGAGGTTTTCTGGCCAAATTCCAATCTGAGTAATTAGATTCTTCCCAAATACATTATTTTGTTGCTTTAATTGGACATGGTATCCTGTTCTTCCCTTGCAGGGTGTTACTGTGTGTTCTTAAAGAGATTCCAGCTACTCTGTGACCGCAGTCCCATGATAAGAGAAACCATGCTCTAGCATAAATGGCATAATAATGCCAATAACTGGCATAAATTGTTCTGCTTTCCTACAGCACCTTTCTCAAGGTCCTCAAAGATCTAGCCTCACGTGGAGGTGGAGCTGACAGAGGTGTGCATGCCTATTCTCTAGTCACACTGTGCATTTTATGCTTGTTTGTTTTGCCTTCGGATACCAAGGCTGCTGAAGCTAATGGAAAGGGACTCTGTTAATTCCTAAATGCTAAAGGCGCTAACAGTATCTGAAGTAATATGCAATGTCTGTATCTGGATTCTGTTTTATGAAGATACATGTTTTATGTGATGCTGTCTCATCTCTTTCATCTATTCAAAAGGAATATAGCCACTTACCTGCTTGAATGTGGCCTCAACAAGATTGGCTGGAAACATGTTCCTAAAAATGAACAAATAAAAGAATAATTTCTATGGAACTGAAAACAACTTCTGTTTACTGTGTCTTGGGTCTCCCACAACAAATTAGTTATTCACCCTCCTAGAGAGCAAGGCTGGATGGGTGCAGAAAACTGCCACTCTTTTCCACTCATGCCATGCAGCTGTACCTGACTGAGCAAGGCTCAACAGAGAGACAGTTCCTCAGAATTAAAGTTTTGGGACTTGCTTCTAAATACCAGGACCGAGACCCAGGAGCTCTAGTTTCAGTTTCTGGCTCTGCCACAGTCTCCATGTTGTAACTGGGGCAACATAATTGCTATCATTCCCTTCCCCATCTGCTAACTGGGGAGAAGAATATTCCTTTATTGCATATTTTGTCTTCCCTACTTATATAATGAGCTGTTCAAGACAGAGTCAGTGTTCAGCGGTGTATTCCTGAGACTCCTGGGTGCTGTAATCTACTTTGGGACTTCTAAGTACTCTTATGATATGACTCATAAACTGTAGTACCTCCTGATACACTTTCATCACTAAAATTACAAGCAATGTAGACTTCGCAGTGGTTTGGTCAAGAACAGTTTTCTTTTCAAAAAGAGGATCTCATTCCTGATTAAAAGAATTGAGATTAGAGCTGTACAGTCTCTGCTAAATTTTATCTTAATATGGTTCTGAGACTTCAGAACAAGAGTCTGAAGTGAGGCCAGCAGCTTCATCGTTGCACACAGCTGAGCTACAGAGGAAGACAATGGCCATATGCTGTGAGATGTGCAGTGAGACCAATAGATTCTTAATTGCAAAACAGACTCTTCTTGTCATCTTTTCTGACCTTCTGTGTATCTCAGTCCATAACATCTCACCCAATGATATCTAGCGCTAATTTATAACTTCAGTTTGAGCAGATTACTACTTTGCAGAAAGACATTCAATCGTAATTTGAAATGGAGAGCACACCCTCTACAGGCTTCAAAGAGGAATCATAGTATAGTTGGGCAAAAAAGCTAAAAAGTCATATATTTCCATACAGCATTTGGGAATCAAGATTTGTGTGATGATTCTAATAGGATCATTTTCAGACCTGATTTATTTTCAGCTCAAAGCTTCTGAACCTAGAGGCAGAAGACGGTGACAGCCTATGACCCTATTACATGCTTTCATATACGTATATTTATGCAAGGAGAAACTCCTGAATTCTCTAACCAAAAGACTTTTTATTCAAAGTCCTGCTCAAGCTCCAAGACAGGACAACACCTAAGTGTATGTGAAAAGCCCATTCCCGTTCCAAAGAGAATTGCTATATATATGAACAGTTAAATGCATACTGAACTGAGATGTTTTCCCGACCTGCTTTCCTCTTTGCAGCAGCAGCATATGCCTGCTGCTAATAGAGTCACAGCAAAAGCATTGCTGTGCAGCACTGGCTTAGAAAAAAACAATTCTATTGCTATTTTAAGTGATCATAATGTGACATTATGGTCGCACTTAAAATTATGAGGTAAAATCTGTTTCAGTAGCATCAGGCACTGAGAGCAATTGCTACAAAGAGATAATTATCCTTTTCAGGGTAAAGCAGAGGGAGAAGAATTTTAAGTAAAGGGTAGTAGTACTGTCTAATGATTGAAACAGAAGATTGAAAATGAGGGGGTTTCGTTGGCTTGCTGTGTGAGAATGGACAAGCCACATAAATGCATCATTGGTCTTTTTGGTAAGGCTGTTGCTTTAGGGCAAACTAGAGTTCCACAGACAAGTTACTATGAGGCAAGATACGAGGTTGATGTGCAGCACTTTAGTTACTCTTTAACTGTTCTGGCCTTTCCTCGCCTCAGTGCAGGTGAGGCAGTCCAGTTTACCTACCCCTTGCAGCCTGATGTGCTACCTGGCATTCCTGCGGGATAACAGCGTACACTAGCTGTGCTGTACACCGCAATATCTCCTTCCATTTTACCAGTCCTGCTTAAGAGCCCCCAGTGTGATGATGGCTGTGCGCTATGGGGACGTGATAGCAGAGGACAGCAGCTCTGGCCATTTAAGGAAGTTATCATAAATTAGCAAGGTTTAGTTACATCAATGCAGTCCCTTTGTACACACTTTCATTTAATTGGAATTATTTAGCTTAAGACACTTAAGACACTGTGTAGTGATGTGCTTAGCGATGAACAACACTCACTACACCATTGTAAGCAGTGCTGTACGCCCGAGTGCTGTGCTGCCGTCAACAGAGCTTTCACCGTGGTGCAAAGCACTGGGTTATCTCTGCAAATCATCCATAAAGCTGACGATTCTCTGATTCAAATGACGAATCTGTAGCCAAAGCAAGACACAGACACCAGCCAGCTGTGCATCGCTTTCCTCTCAGATGCAGACATAACCTTCCGCCTGAGCCCCGGGGGCTTGGCTGACACAGGGGACTATCTGAAGAACAGCTGGATGGAGCTGGACCTGGGAAAGATGGAGAGGATGTTTATAGGAGGGGGAAGGACCAGAGAGAAAAGAGAGTTACTGCCTTATTATGCCTCATAAGGGAATTCTGCTTCCAGATTGTTAAAGGCTTCATTAATATTAAATTGTCTTTGTTTCGTGATTTGAGATAATCAGATGAAAGGTGCTACAGGAGTGCGCAGTATTAGTGTGATGATTGCGCTCTGACCTGCTGAGTGAATGTGAATTATTCTGAAAGCACAGATCCACACTGAGGATTCCTGCACAGCTCTGAATATGAATGTCACATATGAGCCATAGCTTTACAAAGAAATATGAATTTAATTGCTGATGATTTCCACTTTCTCACATAGTTTTATAGTCCTAATTAGCAGAATTAAGAACACATTAAGACTGCTTGAGAAAGGAAGTATCATATGGTTAGTAGCTAGATTAAATGTTAGACAAATTTGTGGAGGATTAAAGCATTTTGTTTCTTTATCATTCTTTATCCTGCAGGAATTACAACTACCCACTTAATACTGGATACTGGAATACTCCCAATATTTTTTAATATATTATGCACTGTGATCCAGTCTTTGAGACTAGCCTTACCAAAGTTACACAATTTATCTAGTGAAGGGCTGACCTGAATGTGTTTGCCAGAGCTTCGGCTTATTTTTTATTTTAAGCTGGTTTACTTGGATTGAAAAAATCCAGTATTAGCCAAAATTTAGTTTTGTTAATGAAAAACATTCAAGAGAGCAATTTGTGGACAAGAACTCTAACGGACTAAAAACAAATAATGAGAAGAAAGTATCAAACTGTCACCTAGAGCTGGGAGATGACTGGGAGTGTTTGTTTGTTTAGTCAGGCCTCTTCAGAAACACTTGAGAAATTCTGGCTTTAGGGGTATATTTTGCTGCATGTTGATATTTCCAGCCATGAGCTGGATGTTTGGCAGGCATCTCCTGGGAATCTTTCCATTGGGAGTGGGGGATTTGACTTTTCACCATGGAACTGGGATGAGGAGGGCTGTTGGGATCCTCACCACTGCCAGCCAGCCTGGCTGCCTCGGGGCAGCCCTCCTGTGGGTCTCTGTCCCACCAAACCTGAACACTGGGGAATGCTAGCTGAGGTGGGAGCTTCAGACTAGCACAAAATCCAGACACTTGCATTTGCCCAAACATATTACAAAATTAATGGCACGGTGTTGCAGCCTGTCGATCTCTGCTTGTGCTGCCCACCTGTCTTCCAGGCATCCAGCCTGCAATCAGATTGGCCCCTCCAGATCTCTACTGGCTTTACTGAAATTCTGGACAAGATAAATATCTACCCACGTGGATCTGATATCAGGATCATAAAGTGAGTCTGTCTCTCTACTCAGAACAGGCACTGTGTTTATCACTGACATGTATTGACTTAAAGACACTGTCAGTACTTACAAAGTAATAATTCAAGCTGAGCTACTCATTGCTGTCACCACCCACAAATGCTGTTGTGTTTATTCAATTAAGAGAGCTAAGTAGATAAAATACTTCTAAATTTCAATCATTACTTTCAGATTGCTTACCAGATACAGGACACAAAATAATAGTGCGGGAAACTTAAAGTGATCTGGGATTCATTTCTCCAGTACAAGCAACATTGTCTCTAACCTCAGTGGCACAATTCAGCATTCCTGGCAAAAATAATTTCACATAATAATAGGGAATTAAATACAGTGATTGAGGCTGGTGTGGAACATACATAGATAAATTTAGGTCTAAGACAAGGATATGACTGTAAAACAAAAGCTGAGACATATGGTTTCTGGTTACATAAAAAATTAAGAGCTAAATACTGTCTGCCCTGAGGAAGAACATTTCCCAGAGCGTCTTCTGCTTCAGGAATTCTGCCAGACAGAGCAGGAGCGTTCAACACAGGCTAAAAGAGTGAATGTGCATGAACTTCAATATCAGCTCAGTGAACCTTCTACAGACTGTGAGCTATTGAGCCACAGCTGTCACAGCATGCCTGGCCTGCATTTGCTGTGATAGCAGCATATACGCACAAGTGACCGACTAAACACCTTCTTTGACTACGTCCTGCTGTGATGCACAGGCTGGTTCATTCTACTAGCAAATTTTGGAGTCCTTCCCTAATTCTGTATGGGATAAGAGGATTCAGACTTAAGGATGTACTGAGTTCGAAATGTGCATATATGACTAAGGCAACATGTGTTCTGCAGTTTGATAGCCATGGAATTTGAAGAAAATCCTGAAGACTTGTATCAAGTATAGACAACACCTGGTCTAAGGAGCAACTCTGACGGTGCAGCTTCCTACTACACGTAGGACTCCTTAGCACCTTACCACTACCAGAAGTGGGAGGTCCTCTTTCCTTCTCCATTGTCTCCCAGCAATTAACGTACCAATTAACACTATTTGCTTGTTTTTGCTCCCCTAGTATTCCACTGCTTTAGGAAGCTGAATTGTGCTAGGAAGCCATTTTTCAGCTCAGGCCATGCCTTGGCACTGCCCCCAGGACGTGGGAGCCCTCTTGCTCTCTTCAAAAGGCTGCTGACTCTGAGAACTACAGTAGTGATGATACAAATAATACCAGCACTGTTAAACTGTTTTACTTCTCATGCCATTAGCCAAATTGTGCACAGAACATGAGCCTACAGCTACTGGGATAGCCAGTTTGATAGCTGCTAGATAACTTGTATTAGAAATAACAGGCCAAATTCTGATTGCAGTTATACTACTGAATATCTGAAATACTCATTCTAAGTCCTGACTACAACATCTGTTAACTCAAAGCATTCAGCTTTTGCAGATCTTTTTAATAAGAAATTAGGCCAGCTGCTCTAGCGTAAGAGCAGCCACAGGTACAGCAGATGTTGTTTCCTCGACTCAGAACACCCATTCCCTCTGGGGCACTCTGTGCTCTGCAGCAACAATCTGGTTTTGCTCTCAGACTCTGATGTTATCAGTACCTAATCCCTGCCACACCAGACAGTCTTTGGCTGCAGTCTCCCACGCTGTGGAATCGAAGCCACCAGACTGGGTTTTTGCTACATACACGTCCTCGTAATATTTTATTGGCCTATATTTGCACTGGGCCTAAAACAGCTTTGGACAGTCTGCTCTCAAATTTGAACTAGCATAGCTGAGCTTGCAAGAACATTGTTTTAAGACTGGGTATTTGACAGTATTCTAATACTTCCGTGTTTGAGATCTTACCCTGGCACTCTATACAGCAAGAGTACAGAGAGTAAAAATGGAGTCGGAGTAGCTTGACATGACAGCTGTAGTTTCCCATTTTACAGCTGTGCACAAGAAGGAACAGCACTGTGGCTCCCATTTATAGGCTGAGGTCCTTCTCAGTGACATTATCTTAATCTCAAAAATTCATTTGTTTTTGCCGTCTGTATGATTTCATCATCAGCTGTGTAGACTCCTGCCTACTGTTACTGTACCACAAGAACCACAAATCCTGTCCTTAGTCACATGGGTATACATCTGCAATACCTTTCTCCTGGTGTCAGTGGGCTCCATTAGGGTTTGCACTCCTGAAATCAAGAGCAAAATTTAATTTAGCAAGACTGAACAAATGACCTGTCTCAGGGTCCACGGGAGGATGCATCTTGCACATCAGTAGTCACCTCCAGTGCCTCATCTCATTTCTCAGTATCAATCTTACTACCTCCTGCTAAAAGGACCAAAGGTGGCTTTTGCAGAATTAATGAGGCATTCAAATCCTCATTATTGTGATAAAAGATACTAATAGAATGCAAAAATCACTAATCGGGTCTAAGCCATTTTGTCTTGCTTGTCTTTTTTGCAGATCAGAGCAGAACTCATATTGTGGAATCATTTTGCCAAACACGTGGACTTTTTATCTGTCCTGAGGGTGACACTGTTGCATGGCCTTTCAGTTCCAGTAAGGGATCTGGAGGGTGAACCTCCTTACCCTGCTTCTTCTGAAATAAAAGGTCCTGACGCAGCCACAACAGGGCTATAGTTTTCTGAGAAAATCATTATTTGGAGTGGAAGCACAAGTACATCACATCTTGAGGAATATTGAAAAGGCTGAATCACATCAAAGGCAACATGACAGGCCCAACGCATTTCCACTATGGTTCCAGCAAGGCAAAGTTATTTTCGTAAAAAGTTTACATTTACATTGGAAGATGTCCAGGCCAATTGTCAGGAGGATGGACGATTTATTTCCCTTTAGGGCTGACACTTTCCTAATGCAGTTTTAACTCCTGGCCCCCATGCACCTCCCCCTCTGTGACTAAGGCCTCCTGACCAGAGAGCAGAAACTGCTTTGTAGTCCATCTCCTCAGTGTTGTTTTCATCATGGAATTATCTTCTATCCATGTTGGTTTCCTTTTGTGCCAAATAGGAACGACACATTTAGGGTCTTCAGTCTCCTTTGTAAATACTTGAGGTTCGGGCTTCTGTGCAGCTTGAACTGCTTAAAAATTGACCAGAAGTGAACATCTGGTGACATACAGTGCAGAACAGTGCTGGCACCAGGCTGGTTTTGTGAGATAAAAGAAAACTGGCAATCTGAAATGAGTAAAAAATGGTAGTTTGCCATAGGGGACAGATAAATATTTCTATCATAGTACACAGCGGCTTTTGGCAAAAGATACATGAATGTAGGGCAAAGTTATTAAAAAAAAGTTCTTGCATAGTTTAAGCCCTGGATCATTTAATGCACTATTAAATATCTTATTGCGTGTATATACAATTCAGTCTTCACCTGTAAACTTTTTTAAGCATGATTTCTGGTTCTGCACAGCCTGGACTTTTTCCAAACTACAGCAGATACTGGGTTTCTCCTGCCTTATTTTCAAGAAACGCAATTTCCATAAAATAGAATATAGCCCTTAGCTTGAAAAGAGGGAAAGGAAATGATTTTAAAAAGTGCTCAGGATTCCCATGAAAACATAAATCCTCTAAAATGTTTATATCCTCTTCTAACTATTAATGGTATAAAAACAAACCCCTCTCTTGGTTAATCCAGATTGAGTTTCCTGGTACCTGCTATTAAATTGGATGCAATCCTGAATATTCAGTGGTAAAATGCTCTGACTTAGCTTTCCAGTAAACTTCAGAAATATACAAATTTGTGTGTCATGGGTTAAGGCATGATTTGATTCTGACTGTATTCACTGAATTGTTTTATCTGGAGCTTTTGAACCCAATAAGCTTGCGGTGTCATGCTGTCTGGTTAGACTTGAAAAAGATGAAAAATATATGTGAACCCTGCACTTGCTGGTGCCCAGATTTGCACATGCAGTCAGCCTTATATAAAACAGGAAGGTGAACCCCCAGTTTGGATGGGATTTGTTTCCTCATGTGAATGTTTATGGTGTTTGCTTGTTTGTTTTTATTTCATCAGCCAAATTTTGTTTCCCTTGGTGACAAATGCAAGTAGCGTGATTTAAGTTCCAACAAGATTTACCCTTTTAAATCAAAGGCATTTTGATAACGGCAACAGAATGTGGTGGAAATATTAACTGCTAATATAAACAGCGTGGTCCTGAGTCATATATCTTGTTTTACAAATGTTCATCCCCAAATCACAGGCATTTTCTATTCTGCTTGTCAGGTGAATATACATGGTAGAATTAAATGAACTTAATATTTTAAATTGAACGCTATTCCTGTAATTATGTCCCTTTTTGTCCTTTTGAATACAACACTCAAAGTCTGAATTATTTTAAAAAATTGATATCTTGCCTTTCTTCATTTCTTAGCTCACAAAAGGCTACTAAAAGTTCACTCTTTTATTTTTGGGGACATAGTACAGAGTTAATTTTGATAATTCACATAGGAAAAAAGAACATAAAGATGTGTGTTGATTCATTGCTATTACTTCCATTGAGGTGCCCCAAAAGCCACATTCCTAGAACAAGACTCCTACTAGGTCTCGTATGAGCTGGGAATATTTCCTTTGGCACCATAGATTTTTCTGAACAATCCTCAGTAAGGTAATTTCTTTTCCATATGTCTTGGTTCTCTAGCTGTAAGAAAGGAAAATGGTCCTTGCCTACCTCACGGAAGTATTGCACACCATGAGAATAAATCCATTAAAATTCATAAAGCACCAGGCACCTCGGTGCATTAAGGAGAACAAGGTGATCCTTAGCCTGAGGATTTATAGTTTTAAATATGGAAGAAAATATACTTTCATGAGCCTTGCAGTGCTTGCATCAGAAACCTTGAATATAATCAAGGCAGATTTGTACATCTGTCTCAATGTAGCAATAAAATGGCAGCTAAAGAAAGAAGCCTCTTCAGAACAGCATCTCCTGCACAGCTTCAGACTCACAGCTGCCTTCTGAATTACTTGTCCTTAGCCCAGATCCTGGCACACTGCCGATAGAGAGGGGCAAGTTATGGAAGGGGAGATTCCTGCACAGGTATGAGGGTGAACTACCAAGTTAAATGGATATCTTCCACAGACAGCAGAAGATGTATTTGGTTTAAAGCTGGATGAGATTAAAGCAAAAATTCAGACATTTAAGGCCAAAGCAGCACTAAAGATTTTAGGTATAAAGACTAATTGAATGTTGAAAACACTTCTATTATGCTGCATTCAGTGGCCTCTCTGTCCAGACTGAATCTAGGAGGAAATCAGTAGGGGCAGATTCACATCCACAGATCTTGTCCCCAGTCTCTTGGGGTTCCCTTTAGAAAGGAAGTCTTTCAAGTACTGCTGTTTAGTGTGGCAAAAAAATGGTTGACTTGTGGATACAATTTTTGAGGCATGAAATTCAGTATGTTGATGAGATAATGTATTTTCTGGTTGATGTGAGGTTTAGAGCCATTTCAGGATTATGCAGTACAGTGTCACTGTTTTGTCCTAATCAAGTCATATACACTGGAGGTTTTATTGCTGTTTTTTTTACATAACAGACAAATATACAGGGGAAGCACCATCTGCAAAATAATGCAAAATAATAATGTGATTATTGATTAATGTTGCAGGTTAGGATGACCGTGAGGTTCTGCAGTAGTTCTGGGTTTCATTTATTACTAAGTCAGCACATTCTTTAATTTCTGATTAAAACCACTTCTAAAAGCAAAATCCTCACCCAAAAATTCAATAAATCCAATTTCTAGCAACATCCTCCCTGCCAAAAATTGCAGACCTGACAATGTCATATATAACATCACAAGAAATAATAATATATTTCATCATTTCAAAGTGGCTTCAAATCTGAAACCAGTGAAGGTGAATATGTGTATCACCGTGCCAAGATTCATGCTTTTAAAATAAACCCCACAATTATGTCACATATATCATCTCTCCACTTGTACATCTAGCATTCTTCATTTGCAGAATACCAGATGTTTCCTGTGTAAACTTCTGTGCACATATGCAATTGATAAATTGAGAGGAAATTAATGAATTGAGAAGATAAGCCAATCTGGGCCGAAAAAGATGGTCTCCAGCTGTGAATGGAAGTGATTTATCATTGAGCTAAAGGATCAGCTTTTCTAGCTCGAACCAGCAGATACATCATTACATTTAATCCAGACTTCCACATAGATATTTAGGAGTTCTGCAACTGACTTCAGCAGAGCCAGGATTTCACCCATAGTGTTTGCCTAGGCTGAAAGCCCATTCCCCACAGTTGTGTTATTTATTTATTTAGTAAATGTGGTTATTTCTGTAGTGGAGGAATAAAAACCATCAGTTTGTGCACTCGGGGTAGAAAGATTGCAGCTGTAACTGCTGCTTAGCGCAGCATAAGGAGAGTGAGCTTTATTCTCTCTTTTTAAGCTTTGGTAATGAGAGCGGCTCGTTGGCCTGTCATTGTTGACATCTGCAAAAACCAGTGAAGACTTTAAGGTTTCGCAGACCAAAAGCACATGCCTGGTTGGAAACATGAATACCTGAAATATGCATGCAAACTATTACAATTTGCTCAGGTAAATGTTTGCAGGAAGTGAAATTATAGATGATATTTGCAAATGTTTAGATCAGGACATAGTATTTTAGCTTCAGTAAGGCTCAGCAGAATAAAGTGTTCCCAGATCTCACCACTAAACCTGCGGTGTACAGGGACTAGCCAGACAGAGATGAAGCAATGAGATCGTAACTCAGATCTCAGGTTCCAGTCATACAGACATTCGGTTGTTATATGCAAACATCATACTATAGAACTGAATTTAGATTTTGCATGCCCAAATTACTTTTCATCTGACTCATCTCCATGAACTAGCTTACTCTGGATCTCAAAAAGCAACTGGGCTGGTGTGAGGAAGGGGATGGGAACCTATGGCAAGGGAGACCCTTTCCAGAGAGCTGTAAGGTCAGTTTGGATGTAACATTGTACCATATGTCTCCCTACACCTTTACTTGTCTAAGACTGAGGTCTTAGAAACAGCTCAGCATGCCAGAAAGGGTTTCCAAACACTGCCACTATGAAGATAATAATTAAGATTACAGTTTTCTTAAATTCCCTTTTACTTCATATGCTACTCTGTTGTACTAAGCGATTCAGAGCTCCAGTAACTTGCTCAGTTCCTTCCTCTTGGTGTAGGAATTACAGTCCTTTATGGAGCAGAAACGGAAATACGTGACTTAACATTATGTCACAAACACACATGCGTGAATTCCACTGCACATACATCACGGCAAAGTCACTGGGGAGATACAGATGCCATGAAGTGGGCATCTTCCCATTGCAGATGAAGATGGTGGTTTTGTGGAAAGCTACAAAAGACAGTGCGCTCAGCTGCTACTCCATGACTAATATAATTTGGCCCATTCTCAGTAAGACATTGATACAACAGAAAAACATGCGCGTTTCAGATGGCCTGGCTAAGTGCAACTTGGAGGAGAAAAAAAAGATTTTTACAAGCTTTTCATCCCAGTTCCTTCTGCTTTGAGGTCCCAGTAACTCTAATTAAAGTACTTTGTGTGCTGACGCCCTGTCAGGGTCAGGAATTTGGGTTTTTGAAAGACAAACTGTGCAACCTTTTTTAATTTTAATACGTCAAACTCCAAAGAGAACTCTTCGTGTTTTAGATACACACTGAGCCTAGACACCCCTGCCCAATATGGTATGAGATCACTGGCTTGAGAAACTACCAACCAAAGGCAAAACTTGGTTTTCTGCATGAGCAAAATAAATCTGAGGCACATACTATGTTCAGTCAGGAAACTAATCCCACTAGCACCTGAAATGTTGAGACAAAGAGGGATCATTCAGGCAACGCTATAAAAATGCCATCAGTGCTCTACTGCTGATCTGAAAGAACAACACTCCCTTCTGCCAAACAAAGTAAAGCAACCAAGAAAAAGCCACAAAGCAGAACAAAGAATGTAATAAAAAGGAATAAAAAGATCACAACAGTGGCCTTTGGAATTGTGTCATTCATCTGAGAGCTGCTATGAGCAGTTGTAAGAAAACTTTTAAGAATTATTTCCTGAAAAATGTAGATTTCAGCTCTTATACTTAAGGTTTTGCCTATTACAACTGTCTGCCCTTATTTAAATTAACATTACATTTTAATATTGTCTTGGCCCTAATAATAGATTTTATGATGAGCTCCATAGGCTACATGTGATTCTGAGGGGGTAAAAAAACCCCTACCCCTATGTTGTTAGTACTTCTGACACATTTGGTGGCCATTCATTTACATTTTGCTAGGAACAGCCAATATAAACATCTGATAACTTGAAAATCATCTGAAACTTTCTTGATCCTTTTTCTTGACTTAAACAAAATGTTCATCCTTAGGTTCAGAACTTATCCTCAGGCCACAGTTCCTCAGGCAGTTATGTACAAAATGTTACCTCCAGAAAGCAAAAAGAATGAATGTGGTTACCGGATTAAGTCAAGCAGTGCATCTGCAGAGCTCATGATGGGCTTTCCGCCCTCTTCAGTGCTCTCCTTCTGTGCCGCTCCACCAGGATGGATAATGGAAACCATAATTATTCCCACAATCACAGCCACAAATGTTGTCCACAGGTAGTAAGTGACGGTTATGATACCTAATCGACTGGAAGTCTTGGCATCCAGGGCTGCTAGCCCAGACATTAAGCTGTGGAAAGAAAACAAAACACATATGGTATCTTTCACATAGCATTAATGCAGCTGAAAACCTAATTTCCTAATTATTGCAGTTTACCTGCTTCTCTCAGGATTGCCTGCATATCAGTGTTTTTAAAAGCTTGCCAGTAACACTAAAGCTGTAGCCTGTGTGTCTGAAGGGATGTTTCCCAATTGCCACGTGAGATCCCGGTTACTTGAAGGAACTTGCAAGCTCAGGCTGCACACATGGGGACTGAATCCTATTGAATGTTCTCTGGAGCTCAAGGGGTAGTTTTACATAATCTACATGTGTGATGGCTCAGTTCACAGGAGCAATGGCAATAATCAGTCATAGAAACTTAGGTAGGAAACTCTACACATAATTTTACAGAATCATAGAACAATTCAGGTCGGAAGGGACCTCTGAAGGAACTCTGGTCAAGCCCCTTACCCCTTCCTGTGTGAAGCCAGACCACGACTTCAAAATGAAAAACACTAAGGGGCAGTTTTGTCATATAGTCCATTTTTTACCTAAAAGAATAACTGTTTTTCTTTCTAAACCAACAGAAAGCACAATGTATTTTTGCTTTACCAGGGGGCACACTGGGGAGTGGACTGTGATTCAGTGTGCCTCCAGTTGAAATGGAGGCAGAGTATGGGGTGCAGAGGAAACTCCTTCATGGGCAGGTGTGGCTGCACAGTGGCGAGCAAAGAAAATGCTATGGTCGCTTCACCCTTTTCTTTCCCCTTCAGATCCCTGCCCACCACTGCCAGAGGATGACCAGTAGTCATCCTCTTGCTTGTATAGCTTGCCTCTGCCAAGCCATAGAACTCTCTGCCAAGTGCTTTAGCTCCCACTGACCCTCTTTTATAGGCAAATTAGACAGGGCACTGTTTGATCCCTGAGCTTGCTCCAGGCTGCTCGGACATAGACTCTGACGCTGTTTGCAAGTGGCCCAAGGCTGAAATTTGAGTTTCCAGTGACACCAGTGTTGCCTGGGGCTTCTGGCTTGTATCAGGAATAGTGTGGCCAGCAGGACTGGGGAAGTGATTGTCCCCCTGTACTTGGCATTGGTGAGGCTGCACCTCGAGTACTGTGTTCAGTTTTGGGCCCCTCACTACAAGAAGGACATTGAGGTGCTGGAGCACATCCAAAGAAGGGCAATGAAGCTGGTGAAGGGTCTGGAGCACGTGTCTTACGAGGAGCGGCTGGGGGAACTGGGGTTGTTTAGCCTGGAGAAAAGGAGGCTGAGGGGAGACCTTATCGCTCTCTACAACTACCTGAAAGGAGGTTGTAGGGAGGTGGGGGTCGGTCTCTTCTGCCAAGTAACAAGTGATAGGACAAGAGGAAATGGCCTCAAGTTGCGCCAGGGGAGGTTTAGGCTGGATACTAGGAAAAATTTCTTCACTGAAAGGGTTGTCAAGCATTGAAACAGGCTGCCCAGGGAAGTGGTTGAGTCTCCATCCCTGGAGGTATTTAAAAGATGTGTAGATGTGGTGCTTAGGGACATGGTTTAGTGGTGGACTTGGCAGTGCTAGGTTAATGGCTGGACTTGATGATCTTAAAGGTCCTTTCCAACCTAAACAATTCTATGATTCTACAAATAATTCTCTGTAAACTCTTCAAAGCATACATCTCAGGAAAACTGCAGGTGAAATAAAATACTATATTTACTATTTGGTGTGCCCCACTGTCTAGCTTTCTCATCACAACAGAACTGTTTATCAGGCCTTTCCTCATAAATACTCTTTTACTAAGCTGCACCTCCTTGAATAAGATCTCTTTGACCTCACTCTGCTGAGTGAGGTTGTCTAGAGCCAATGCTAAAGTGCAGCTTAACTTTTATAGCAGATTTAATGAAATCAAATGGGTGGGATTTAGTGCTCAGGTTCCTCCTATCCACTAGATTAATTAAGAAAATGTATTGCTTTTCTGCATTGCCGATCTCTCATCTAGCATGGGTTTTGTTAACACTATACGAGCAAGGGGAAACATTGGTTGCACTGTAGTATGGATCACTTAGAAAATGAGCATCTCGATAACTCTCACTCTTGTAACCATTATTCTTCCCTCTCTTTTATCATTGCCTTTGATAAAAATTCCACCTTTCTGTGTGTCTGTAAAGCACTGTGTACAAACACAGCACTACATATTAAAAAAAAAACAGTAGCAGCAATGATACTTAGTTCCTTGGCATTTCCCTTGGATGGGTCCATACGGAAGAGTGAATATTCTAAAACATTTTTTTATGACAAAACAGTTAAGTTAAATACATTTAGCTCAAATTAATGTGTTAGTTTTCTGTAAAACAATCTCTATGTTGGTATTAGATTTCTAGGACTGAACTCTTCTTGTAGGCTGAGGTTTCACAGGCCATTGAGCCAGTTCAACAGCTCGTTGATGCCCAAAGGAGATGATACCTATATTGTACTGGACTGCAGCACTGTTCCACCCTCCACCCTAACCTTCCCAGAAAAAAAAAGGAAAATGAAAATCAGGTTGATTTTTAACTAGCTGGATGTTTTTAATGGTAAACATTTTCAGTGTTCTTTATAGACACATTATGCAGGGAAAGAGACACCAGTGGTATGAAGGCCTGACCGTTGACCAGCAGATCTGTAACTTGTAGGTAGGACACCACACAGAGTGATTACTTGGAGAGGGCACTACCGAGGAGACAGACAGTACACTTCTCTTCCTGGTACTGCCCTGAAGCCCCTGTCAGTGTGGTAAAGCCACACTGTTTCTGTTGTCCTTGATGCCACTGCATTGTGTTTGTTCTACAGAACAACGGGGAGATGAACCCTGCACATAGCGCTTGAACTGTCTTGATTGTTCACCTGTGAAGTATGTCCAGAAGTTTTAGGGACAAAAATCCTCATTAAATACATCCAGTGGTTCATGTGCCTTTGGGGGTGCTACCTCAGCCTCAAGACGTTGAGCCGTAAGGATCCGGGGGGACGTTGTGCAGCTAGAATCTAATCATACATTGGCTCTTAGGTGACAAATCCTGAGGGGGCTAATAATGAGATTGCTCTGTCTTGGGGATATTCATTAACAAGATCATCATCTGTAATGAGATTATCCTGTCACCAGATAAAGTCATGCTCAGTTCATGCTGTGATGAGAAAGTCCTCAAAAGTAATTAACTATGGAGGTGCAACAGGGGTAACTGCGGTGTGACAGAGGCATGAACAAAGGTCTGGGTTCAGACAAAGCCCTATGCTTTTTGTGGCCTGCAATGCTCAGTTTTAAGAAGGGACTGGTGGAAGCAGTTCTCCAAAGGCTGTGGAGTAACACTGCTCATGTCATTTTAAGCAATTGCTCAGAATCATTTTCAGAAAGAAATGCCTGTAAGTAGTATGAGACAGTAATCACTCATTAACTGTTTTTCATTTGGCCTCATACCTTTGATGTCAGAGGGAACAGGACAGAAGACATAAAGATTAAGAGACATACTGATTATAACAGTTAATGTATGAAGAAAGTAATACACAGTTACATCATAGGAGTTCCTCACCGTTGATCTCTATAGCTCTAACATTCACATAACGTAGCCAAAGAATGACAAGAGAAAGTACTTTTCTTATTTCCTAGGGAATAAGGAAGTCAGGACGAATAAGCTTCCAGATGGTTTAACTTAAGATCATTGTATCATATTCAGGTTTTCCCTCTAAATCTAATTTTTGTCAGACACTCTTGGCTATATAAAAACTTCCCCAACAGTTTCCTCAGCTGCTTCTAAGACTGAGCAAAGACATTCCTATGCCATCCACTACTAGACTCTCATGAAACACAATGGAATGAAAAACAGCGTACTTTTAATTCTTGTCAAGCCTCAGAATCTGGTTAGGCTTGGAATAACAAGACAGATATTTGACTCATAGATTAAAATCATTTGACTTACTATGTAGCTAAGTAGCTGCCACATGTATGGTTCATGCGTAGCTTCCATAACATGTTTTAATGATTGCCAAATGGACAAAACAGGATTAAGACAATGAAAAACAATCTGCAGCTTTTCTGAATAATTACAGTACATCTCACTCATTTAATCAGTCTTGCAAAAAAATTCCCAGTGTAGAAGTGTAGAAATTCATGTTCAGGGACCATTTCTTAGTTTGTATAGAAAAAAAATTATGTCAAGCCTAAGAATTCTAAAATATGTGTTAATGATTTTTGGATGAGATATTAAATCTTATAGTGCAGGATTTCAGTGAAATCTCTGATTACTATGATTTAAGAGGTTTCTTACACCTTGCTTTGAAACATCTGGTACTGGATATAATAACAGACACCATAATAAACTAAGTAGCCCCATGACCTCTTTATCTCCTGCATAGATTGTTCCAATTACATGTAAAAGTGATCTTCCTGTGGCTTTTCTTTCTGCTGTCTACAATAGTCTCGTTCATTTTTTTAATTCTATCTTGTTTATCCAACAAATCTTGGGTGAAATTGTATATTCTCAGAGACTACACATGATATATCTGTGCAAGTATCTGTCCTACAGTCCTTGTATGTCTGTGGCTTTCAAGCTTCTTCAAAGTTGTATTTTGATAATCTGAAGATCTCTATACAATGCAAACCTGATGCTCCACAATATTTTTAGGTTTACAATCTTTCTAAGGTTTATGGTTTTATTCTTAACAATTAAAAGATATTTGGCTTTTTTATTGGGACTTAGGTAATTCTAAATCTACTCTGCTTTGTTTTCTGGGAAATAAGTTGTTCTGATGCAGCCAAATCTGTCTTGTCTCTTCTCTCAACCATCTAGCCACATTTTTATTGGAGAAAGTAAGTCAGAAAGCCAGTACACCAAATAGCAGCATTTTGATCAAAAGCTGGATATGGCCAATAATTCAAAAAAGTTTATTTACTTGCAGTATTCTAGTGGGACAGATATTTAAGACAAATCTCACTAAGACTTCAATTGTTTCATTGCTGATTGTTAGTAAAAAAAAATCTAGCTCAATTATTTTATCTAGGATGGCTTGATTAAAGTTTGTTTACTTTTTTTGGACAGCCTTTGAAAGGTTACAATAAATTATTTCTTTATGGGGTCCTTGTTGAGAGAGGAAGGTGAAGACAGAAGCCAGGATTAGTGGAAGATCTAATGAAACCTAGATTAAGCTTTTAAGGGGAAACTAGAAGGGAAAAGGAAGGGAAGAGAAGACCTCAAAAACTCCAGGAATTATTATTATATGTGACTCATTAAAAATGTAAAGTCAGTTACTAGGTTGTTTAAAATATTGATAATAGTACAAACCAATGAAACTACTAAGTGATAAGTTTCATGTCTGCTTTGAGAAAAATCTGCGTAAAAACCCCAACGCTACTAGAGCAATTTTGACATAATGAGGAAGGGAATTCTTTCAATATCTTGGAAATCTAATTAGTCCCATGCAAACAAGTAGCTAAACCCTTATGAGCACGTCTAGGCTTGTTCTGGCTGTCACTGATAAGCATCAGAGTACTTATGAAGTATTTTATTTACAAATAAAAATAGAACTTTCTATCTTGTCTGCAATTCTCTAGTTTTTTCTGTTGCTCTCTGATAAAAAGCACATTTTCTGACCTGTCTCAAGATCAAAACCTATATCCCCAGAAAGGGAAAATACAAGAAGCTGCTTTTAAGACCCCATTCTGCATGTTTATTTTGTCTTCCTCTCCACCAGAAGCCATCTGGATGTTGCTTTGAAATAGATGGATTATGGATAAAGTTATCAGAAGGGATTAGTGTGATTAGAAAGACATTAATCCTGTCAAGAAGTAATGGTCAAGTATTAACCACCAACAGTTGTTCCTAGAATCATGTTTGTTTTCATTCATCCCGTACCCTCCCTCGCATTCTCATTTTGTAATTGCATGTTGTAGAAAAGACCTTCCTAAGCAAGTTCTTCCAGTGAGGCTGGGAAGCTCCTCTAACAGCCACATTAGAGATGATTACATTACAGTTGAGCATCATGAAAGGGAAGTGCTGGCTTCACTAAAGCTGCTTGATCATGCAGGCAGGCTGTCGCTTACCTTTTTGTCAAGGTCAGTGCCTTCAAGTTTCAGCATGGTAATAATCTCCATTTCCATAGCACAAGCCATTTAATCATCTTAAAATGCTTTACTAATATAACCTACTATCACACAGGAAGGCAAGATCTCCATTTTATAAATAAGGAAACAGAGAAATTAAGGCACTTTATTTAAAGACACACAATTTGCAGTGAACAAAGATATGCCTGAAGTGATCTCCGTATTGCACAGACTTTTCCTCATCTGTGCCCAGCTATCTGTGCTTTCATGACGGGCTGCTTCACTTCCATGGAGGTACCATTTATGGAGGAACAGTTCGCAACAAAGAAAATAAGACCCGTTACAGTGATGAGGGAAAGAGATAAGAAACTATCTCTGGCTCTTTCTATAGTTTGATGCTTGATTTTGCTCTTAGTCTCTAGTGTAGTTAAAATTATTTCAGCAGTGAGAAAGAGGGATCATAATGACTTTTTCTTTCTGGGATATTCTTTTGCTTTCTTCTACCATGACAGAATATCTACAGAGCAACACACTGCCATGGCTGCGATAGAGAAGCCTGCTGCTCTCATTACATGCCAGAGTGACAGTGGTACTGGTGGGAGGACCGTAGCCCATCCCTGTCTCTGCTTCACCCTACATGGTCTGCCCTTACTTACAGTGATATGTTATAGTTTAGTTTTTTCATCTCCAGATGTTGTATCACACTGCACAGGAAAAAACGCCTCCTGCCCAGACATGTGCAAACAGCTAGTTAGCACATCTGTTGGTCCATACCTGTATACATATTACAGACAATCAAGTGGCATCTTGATTGGAAGCTGGTGCCATCCTACACCTCCAGTCCCATTCACCCACTTTTGAGTGATGCCAGGACCTCTCATGTGGCATGACACCATTTGTCTAAGTACACAGGAAGAAAAAATCCTGCAATAATCCATGTTTGCACCCTGAACTAAGCTGGATCAGGTACATGTGGTACACTTGTAGGACAGCCCATTTGTACAGATGAACACTCTTCCTGTGTATGTTTGTGTACAGTCCAGACAGGTAATAAAATGACACCTAGGCTCTCTGTGAATTTTACTCAGAGTCAATAGTTTTGCAGACTACCAGCGTACTAACAGGCTTCGGCTGATGTGAACACAACTAAGGAACTATCACGGTCGCTGGTAGTCAGTGGAATGATCCCCAATGTCATGTATTATTAAAAGATTCATAGTATTACAGCATGATTTTCAAAGGAGATGAGAAACCTAGAATCCTCCTGAAAGTCCAGAGGGCTACTAAGGTTCATTTACTTTGAAAATCAAGTAATAGGAAACAGCATTTTTAAAGTTTAGATATCTTGATATAAATGAAAATAGTGTCTATGCTCAAAAAAAAACAAATACAAAAAGTGGAAGCTATTTTACAAATAGGACCATTGCAGCAGTTTCTGTGTGGTTAGATTATCAGCCGTAAATAGCACTTGAAATGTGAACTAATCTTTCAGAGAGCCTCAGTATATAGCTATTTTACTAAACACAGTGGAAGCTCAAACGTGTCAGGCATGATGGAGAGTCTGGCTCTTGATCTTCAGACAACAGCAAATGAACAATATGTTAGAAGATCTCACTGTCTGCAATACACTATTTGCAGTGATTGTGTTTAATTTTACAGATAGGCTGCTGGAAAAGAAACCAAATCTACATTTCTAGTACATCATAACATGCAGCTTTTTGAGATTCTGTTTTTCAAATAATGCTTTATAAAATAGTAAGAGTTTTATTTTTTACCCAAAATGTTGAGATCTCCTTTTCCTTATTATCATGGAATCATAGAATAGTTTAGGTTGGAAAAGACCTTTAAGATCATCAAGTCCAACCATTAACCTAACACTGCCAAGTCCATCACTAAACCATGTCCCTAAGCACCACATCTACACGCCTTTTCAATACCTCCAGGGATGGGGACTCAACCACTTCCCTGGGCAGCCTGTTCCAATGCTTGACAACCCTTTCAGTGAAGAAATTTTTCCTAGTATCCAGCCTAAACCTCCCCTGGCGCAACCTGAGGTCGTTTCATCTTGTCCTATTGCTTGTTACTTGGCAGAAGAGACTGAAGTTAGTTATCTAACACTTGTAACTGTTCATGATAAACTGACATACATAGCAAAAATCCTGTCAGGAATTCACATCATGCATTTTATTTTCTTAGTGTGCAATAGGAAATCTGTTTTTATGGACCAATGCAAACAAGGCAGGACTTTGTACAGCACACAGTGAAGGTCAATGTCCAATGGCTATTTCATCACCGCTTCCTCCCAAATAGCCCAATATGTGAGGCTACCACGACACATCTGTGAATGCTGGAAAGCATGAACAGCAACCTTTGATCGCTGACTGATAAAGGAGATCTGAGACATTGTGTATAGCTCACACAGAATTCAGGCTGGCTTGTTGACTTTAGCTGTTCTGATAAAAAAAAAGTATTTCCTAAATTCAAGGGTCAGGATGCAAACAAAACCAAATTATCTATTAAATATGGATGTGCAGCTTCACATCTGTGGAAAGAGCCAAGAATTTTAATAATACTTGATTTTCTGTTCTGTCAGTTCTTTCAAGTGTTTTTAGGTTAAGAAAAGGGCAAAAGGGTTTGAAACACAAATTTGGATTATAAACAAATGTCAGATTTATTCAACTGTTCATAGTTCACACACGTTTCAATTCTAAGGAAAGAGAGGGAATCCAGCCAGCCTCTCAAGCTTCACATGACATTGCCATTTCTTTTGCAAGACACTAAGTACTTTAGAGCTCTTAGAGGACTACAGAAAAAATTCTGTCAGGTCACAAACTGCTCATACCCCATTTGTAATCACTTCAGCACTTTCCACACCCATTCATTTTGTGACCATAGATATCTGTTGCATGTCACTAGATCCTTACTGATACTGCCTAAATAATTTGTACTGAGTTCGTCTAATTTTGTCATTACAACATGTATAACTCTGCAACATGTCATTTTTCACCAAAACAGTTTGGACCTCTAGGTTGCACAAGCAAAAGAGAACACTAGAAGACAGTATGGGGTCTGACCATTAGACTCTTTATTCCTAAACACAGCTAAGAACATCGATAATGTTACAGGTTATGATGTAGTGAAACTTCTGAAGACATCTGAGGCACAGAGGAGGGATTCTTAATAAGGTTTCCTAAGAAGGTAGAATGGAATTTTCCTCTACAAGCTCAGGCAATCTCAAAGCATCCTTTGGAGAACTTTTGGGGTAATCTGACATCAGTTCTGCAATATGATAGCAATATGGATAGTTTAAAGAAATATAATGGTGTCGAGTGAGATTGCTCTCTGACCAGTTCTTCTTACCCTTGGGTAATCCTTCCCTTTCAGTTTCATCCAAGTACGTTTTTGCTTTTCCCTCTGAAAGTAAATATATTTATTCCCTCTAGTCATCTCCTTAAAACTCACATCTCTAGACTGACTTTCTTCACAATAAAGACTGTAGATCGCTTATCCTAGGAAAGGGCTAACAGCTTGTTCTCACTGGGGTGAAATGTATTTTTATTATTATTTACATTACAGCGATACACATGACAGGTAGCTCAGAAATGGGACATTATACACACTTTACGTTATCATTCAGGTACCCCACAGATTTTCCCATACTAACCCAGCAGAAGGTTTACCCTCTTCTGTTGGGGAAGGCCTGTTCCTGAGTGTCAATATTTTTCTATTGGCAAGGTGACACAGGTGAGATAGAGGGAAAAGTCCAGAGTCTAATAAAGTGAAGAAAAAGCCCTGTGTTTCCAAGAGCAATTTAATTCTATGGGAAAATACAGCTGCTTTGGTACATTATAAAACATTGTTCTGAGCAGGCTCCTCAGAGAGCTGTAGGCAGCATTTTGCAGCTGCTCCTCAACACCTCACTAGATAATACAGTACATAAATTTGATTGCGCTTGATTATGTCCCCGATTGACAGCTGCACGAGCATAAGAACAGAGCAACTGGTATTTAGGAAAGAATGACCAGAGGGAATAGTTTAACTCATACATAGCAGAAAAGACCAAGCCAGAACTGACCAGAAGCTTATTTTATCTGTCCTTTCCCATTCAATCTTCAGTTAAATTACGTGAATTTGTCAGGACAACATAGAAAGTATCTCTCAGTGCCAGGAAGGGATTAGAAGAAATAGTACTGCACATATTGTCATTCACATAAACCAGTACTATTGAGTGAATTAATTTTGGTTGTCCTCTTGGTTTAAATTTAATGATAAATAAGAAAAACGATAGATTTCATAGCCTTTTAGAGATCTGCACTTTCCTTCTGAATAGACATTACATTGACCATATCAGTCACTGATTTATAATCATGGTAGAAGATTCAGATTGCGAATGTCAGTATTGGCCTCTGAGTGTTTGGGTCAAATTTTTCATCCCTAACAAATTGTAAGCTTAAGTAGCAAACCAGACAAATAATCTCCAGTCTGTGGTCTGTTACCAGTTTCATCTACAGCTGACAGCAAGCAAAACAGTGCACACAATTTACCCAAGCTAACGGTCTGTCTCACAGCATGTTTTTAACCAAACTCTAAACTCCCAAGGAATATACTGTTGCTGTGAAGTTACTTAGGGTACGTCTGCACAGCAACTGCAGACAGACATGAACTTGCTCTGCCTTTGCTCTGAGCTGCCAAGGCTGGTCCGGAAGCCATATAGCCACATTAGTCCTTCACATACGAGCTTGGGCGCAAAGCCACGCTAATGCGGCTATACGGCTTCTGGCATGGATCTGGCACCGCTCTGCCCAGTTTGGCTCGTGGGCTAAGTGAGTTCACATCTGCTTGCACCCAGAGCATCTCCACACCCTCTTGCAGAGTTTATACAGCTGTCAACTCTTCAAATGTAACTAATGAGTCCTGAGAGGCAAAATTTGGTATGGCACAGTACAGCTGAACAATGACAGAATTCCATTAAAACAGAACGAGCAACATTTTTCATTAGTGGGATGTTAAAATGCCAATGCATTCCCCAAATCAGAGAACTGTGAAAAAAACTGATATGGGGAAAAGGGTACTATAATGGAGTAGGTTCTAATTAAATACTAGGCTTTAACAGCATGAGTAAGAATGACCCACTCAGGAATCTGAGCAGAAGGATAAGGGATTACCAGAACTGATGGCATTATGGACAGGAATCCCCTTAAAGAAAGACAGTTCTATATTTAGCATATCGTATTTAATTCAGCAACAAAACCCCAATAGTAACAAATATTTATTACTACCCCCAAATGAGTCTTCAAATAAATATAAAATTTTATTAGCACACACTTGCTTGTATCAGGCACAACATACTTAGCGGAACGAGCTTTATAATTTTAAAAAATACAGGTCAAATCAGTTATTTAGATTTGACTATAAAGGGAACAACCTTTCTTTAACAGATTCTGCACACGGAAAAGGATCAAATCTCTGCTAAATATTTCTTAATTCTCTAGAAAACAGTGGTAAAGACATTAACAAAATGTAATAATTATCCTAAGCTTAAACAAAACAAACTGCTTTTTCTAAAAGAAATATTCACTGGGGTTACAAGCCTGTTAGGCAGCTGAACAGTTCCATTCTGCCCTGACAACTGTTTCCCAATAGTAGTCTCAGTGCTTACTGCTAATCATAGTCTTAGAAAACTGGGCCCTATATCTATTACCAGATAAAAGCTTAATCGTATAAACAAGGAGGGCGTTGAAATAAAGGATGCAATATTCTATTAGATATACAGGTAGACATATAAGACAAAGAGAACTCAATAGGTTCAGCTGGTGTAAACCTGTGTAACTCCAGCTTTAGCCTGCTTTTCTGAAGAAGCAAGGCTTATGCAGTCAAACTCTGTGTGTGTGAGAGCCCTTACTAATAACATTTTAATTCATTTTTCTCTCAAATTATGCAGATGGAATGGAAGGCTCCAAAAGAGAGAATTAGGTTCCTGTAAGATCTGTGAAACTATATGGCTGAATATAGGAAAGAAATAAACTGTGCGCTTCTAGTATTATCTTGAAATAAGAACCAGGGGCTGCAAGCCCTGCCTCTTCTCCAACCTGCCTTACAGATCTGCAGCACACACGTTTTGCAGTTAGTCTCTGAAGACGCGGAGGTCTGGCGCACGTGGCAGTTCTGCCTGCCCAGAGCTCTGCTGCGTGCCGGGAGCCAGACCTCCTCTCCCCTGTGGGCTCGCTGGCACCTCCACATTTTGAACAGAGAGCTGAATTTCCTTCGTGGGGTAAATGCCACAGTGTAAGCTCTCTGCCTACTGGAAGAAATCCATGCCAAAAAGAACCATTATAATGCTTCAGCATTATATAATTACAATGCCTCAGCAGTGGTAAATTTTTCAGTCAGAGCTTGCAGCTTCTTCAAAACCTCAGTCACAACAAGATAGGAAGTTGTAACAGATCAGGTTTCAGTAACGGCCTCCCCAAAAAACTTAAGTCAGTGCAGTTACGCTTGCTGAAAATCAAGTTTCTGGCCCACTGGAAGTTGATCAGTACAAAACTGGTAACCCAAGATGAAGATGATGGGGCAGGGAACGGGCACAAGGACAAAGATGCTCCGAAGGGAGGTGACAGCGCGTGAGTTATGGCACAGTACCTGCCAGCACGGCTGGCCTGCGCTCGAGCCAGCACCCGTGCCCGGCACTGCTGGCACAGAGAGGATTTGGTCAGAGGGTTTCTATTATCTTTAGCAAATGTGAGAAGATATTAATGCGAAAGCTGAGTGTTTGTTCCTCTCCCAGTTTTTTTGCTTTGTGCCCAGCACAAAGACATTGACATCAGATTTGATTATTTCAAGGATTTAAGAAGTTGAGAAACTAAAGTGATGCACGGGTATCTCTGCCAATTGACTGGGGGAGGGAGAGGGGGCGGGAAGAGCTTATAATTAACCATACTGAGAAAGAGTAGACATTTTCTGGGTAGGCGGCACTATTAGGACACGCCTGGGATGAACGGCCTCCCAGGCGCACAGGTCCTCCCTGCTCTGGAGGGACCAACACCCGTAGCGACTCCTGGTTCCTCCGTCTTCCAGGCAGAGCCACCTCCCGGCTAGAGGGGGTAACGCAGACTGAGCCTCCGCACCCCGGCAAGTGCAGGGGATGGAAGGAAAGATGGTTTAACAAACTTGAGCACCTTGGGCCAGCTGATCAGCAGATGCCTGTCTGAAGACCTGGACCCGTGGTTTTTTAAACATAGGTGAGGAGTCAGGGCAGGATGCACTGGGATTCACCTCTGTCACTGCCGCGTATGTGTGCCTGTTTGAAAACCTGAGATATGTGCTGAAACCTTTTGCATAAAAGGGAGAAAATATATTATTTGCATTGCATTTGTCATGTAAGGATCTCTCTGTATATGTGTCTATATATATACATACATATATATATATATATATACACACACACATAAGGGGCATATAAGGATCTCTCTGTCCCAAAGAGAACCAGGGAACTTCAGATCTCCTGCAGTCAATCTTTCAGGCTTGTTGAGAAGATCCCCTTGTCCAAATGCAGTAAGAGCTCAGGTAGAGTGGAAGTGTGTAACTACGAATTCAGATTTGGCTCCTGTTCTCTCTGAGCTCTCTTAATATTCCCATTCCCAGGTTTAAAAGCAGTATCCTATGTTTATACATATAATAAGTACTGTACATTTCGTAACTGCAGGGTCTAAAATTTCATCTTGTAACATTCCCCTACTGACTATTCCTAGGGCTGACAAACCATCAGACTATTTGTTATCACTTCTTTCTTTATGTTGCTAATAGAAGCAGCATCCTTTTTTATGTGGGTACCTGTTCTCATCACTGAGAAGAGCAAACTCTATACACAAGACACTTAGTGGATACTAATAGGTATGAACAGGGCTAAACCTCAGGCAGAGTATGGGGGAAATCAATATATACTTCTTTTAGAGTCATTGTATGATGCTATGAAGCTTGTTTATGTAACCAGATAACTGAAATAATATCAACCCCCATCCTTAATGAAGCTCCACGTCACAACAAAAACAAAAGCTCAGGAAGGGCTCAAACTGGAAAGCTAGTTTTACTGGTGGTTGCTTTTTCAAGAGTTTTCTGTCTATGGGAGAAAAAAAAAAAGTAAGACCACAGGTGATAGGAGATATCAGAAACTGGTACAGGAGATCTGGCATGCAGCACTTCCAAGTGCTGGGACAGAGTTGGGTGAGACAAGGAACTGTACACTGAAGAAACAGTCTCCTGTTGTTCAACTGATTTCTTCTGCATTCAAAGAACTTTTAAAATAAACAGAGTTCAATCAGAGATACCTGACTATATCATCAGTTTCTCCTTCCTAATGGATACAATCTGCAAAGTTCCTGTTTTAACTAACTATCAGGTCAAAAGAGGGACAGTACAAATTTTCAGCCACTTCCGTTTAAGGTTGGATTTGTGCTAGTGACCTGTAAGCGCAAGATTTTCTAGTCTATTATCAGTCTTCTGAGCCACACACTTGCCACCTTTTACTTCTGCCACAACCCTCCAAGATAACCTCTGGACTTGTACACTGTATTTTGCACTGAGTGCCTCTTTTAACTCTCCTTTCTCACCTTCTCTTTTCTTTACAAGTATTTTTTTTACTTGTTAGTTCAAGAAAAAACCTGCATTAATTTCGACTAGGAGAGTAAAATTAGAGCTTGGTGCTGTACCCCTGGCTTTTGTAAATCATAATACAGAGTAATTTAGAAGATAATTTAAATGTCATTGCTCCCACAGGACAGTCTGAGAATATTCCAAACGCACAAAGAAATTTAGTTTAAATGTGTATGCATACTGGTAAAAACAGAGAGCACTGGTTTACTCATTTTATGAAATATGTGTGGGAAGTACTGTGCTTGTTGTGGAAAAAAAAAAGGACTGTACAAGAATGTAATTGTATCTGGAGTATTTTTTGTTTGCAAAAGCCTGAAATTTCAGTATGCAATAGCAAGCAATGGTTAGTTTGTTATATAGGGAGACAGACTCACGCTGTCTTACAATGAGAGCTAATCCCTTTGAAGATCTGTAAAGTTTCTTCTCTTTCTTCCTCAGAGGATGGAGTCCATCAGTTCTAACAGTGCGGCTCAGAGATTGACTCCTGACACATCTGCAGGTAATCTAGAGCTATCATAGTCTGTGTCAGAGCAACTCTTCCCCACAGTGCTGCTTCTGCTCCTGGCATCTCTAAAAAACAAGGGGATTTAAAGAACTACACTTTTTAGGGAAGGGCATGTGACTCTGCTCCAACCCTTTTCTGTCCTTACTACGTCACTTCCTCATGTGAGATTCTTGTTGTCCTTGGAAAACTCTCCTTTCACCTCTCAAAAAAAATCTATTTTGTCTTGATGTTCTCTAGCTGCGTGGGACAGAACCAGGTATGAGTCTATGGTCATACTATGGCCAGTTCTAGGCATACAAGCACCATCAATCAGCTTCATTCTGTGAAAACCCATGAGAAGGCAGATGTAAAGATAGATGATTTAAAAATAAAATTAGTGCTGGGTTGTGTTTATTTTCAGCAACTCTCAGTGATCTGAAGCCTAGAAACTTATCTTTTTCTTACAATGGAAGACGAATTTTTGGCATATGTATTTGGTTCTAGAAGATGGCTTCAAGGAAAGGCACCAAAGAATGCAAATTTTTTTCTCAGATCGGGTTACGTGAAGTTAGCTTTGTTACTCTCCATCTCTCCTTATCTCTTCTCTCGGTGTTGGGCTGAAAGCTTTTGGCCATCCAACCGGTATTTGTGATTGTAGCCAGTTGGAAGACAAGACAAATTTAGAGGAGAGAAAAAGCTATCCCAAATTATGCTCACCCACTGCAAAGGCAGCTACCATGCACCATCCCTCAGCACCAGGATCTAGATCATTAATCCTGCCACCAATACAGTGGCACCACTAAAGGTTCTGCCTTTAATGTACTAAGAAATCACTTTCACTTCCAGCTGAGGCCAGGCATATATTATTAGTTCACTGGAGACACACTGGGTTTTTTTCCATTATTCATCATAGTACAGCACATCTCTCAAAGTACTGCAGAAGACTATAAATTAAGTGTGCTTTTTCATCTTATTTGTATGGTGTGTTATTTCAATTAGTTTCGATTTAAGGTAGGCTTTTTGATAAGGTGCGTTATTTATTCCATGTATTTAACTTCTAGTTAGCTTGAAGGAAAAAGTCCTCACATTACAAGGAAAGAAGAAAACATAAATTAAAAAAAATTCATTAGTTTTTAAGAAAATAATACCTATATAAGGTATTGCATAAATGTTCCTATTGATTAAAAAATACGTTCATAGCTCCATTATAAATATGAATGTACAGCGGTCAGTAATGGTTCTGGCACTTTGACATTAATTCAGTTAAACCCAAAATACTGGTGATGACATGACTCATTTAGGAAGCTTCAAAATCATTGGAACAATCATTCTCCTCACTTACCTTGAGACAACCAGTGGGAGAATCAACATTTTCAGCATCCTCATCAGTAACTCACCAGGAAACTGGAAATAACTAATTTCCTAGAAATACATGGAGAGATGTTTATTGTTTTGAGATAAAGACTATCTGTCTTCATGAGTCCTGCTAGAGCTGTGGATCAGACAACATGGGTAAAATCTGCAGCTTTGGTATATAAGATGGCAAAGACAGTAGGCTTTGAAAGATAATTTTAAAATGAATTAAATTACATATTGTGTTGTAATTCAACAAAACCACACTACATTGTTTGTTCCTTTACAAAGGAAGACAAAAATGAAACATGCCGTCTCTTGAGGACTACTTTTAATAGGTTGCTCTGAATAATCTCTTCATTCTGCATTTTGTGTGTTTTGCTAGATGTGTATGAAGCTACTGCTTGGACATAAAAGATGTTCAGACTGCAGTTAGCAGTAGCAGAATAAAGAATTGTTTTAGTTTAGTCACATATACTAAGTGCCATATTTTTTAATTGAGATTTATATATTGTGATCAAACAATACATTCAGCAATGCCTGTTACCCTCTCTATTCTGGCTGACTAATACAGCAGAAAGAAATGAGTACCTGTAAAGAGCTTAGTTGAAGTATGCTGGAGGAGAAATCCCCAAGTGACTTTAATAACACGGTCTATTAATGATGGGACATCTCAAATTTATTAATACAAAATACCATTGGTGTAATGTAAACATCTGTACTTCTGTACATCTAATGATGAAAAATATTCCCAGTGTTTTCTTTAGACATACATGTTCCAAAGTAATATAAAATTCAATGAATATATTGCACTACCAGTTTTTAACAGGTCTATATTAGATGCTACATTTCATCCAGCTTAAACACCCACTATTATTATCCATGCTTGCAACGTTATAATATGCTTATGCTAGACTTACTAGGTGTCTTAAAGACCAGAACCCTTTGCAAACATATTGTTCAAGAATGCGTGAAAAGACCCAGAGAACAGAGTAGATTAACAAACAAATGAAATGAAACAAATTTAACACACAGATACGTGCTTTTTATCTTCAAAAGTCCATCCTGAAGTTCCTCAAGTCGCTATGTCTTTTGTTACGTAAGTACGATATTTTCTCTGTAGTGATACACTGCCGTGCCACACGTACCTGCTGGGAGAGCCGTCTCGTCCTCAGGAAGAATCCAAGAAGACAGCCAATGGTGACCGACAACACCGAGAGAATGAGCAAACCATTTCTTTTACAAACATCCTTGATCCGAGCGAGGATTGCATCAAAAGCCACTGCCATGCTGTCCTCTCTGCTCTTTGGAGAAAAATCAGCATCCCATGGAGAGAGAATTCACTCGCTCCCCTTGTTCATGTGGACAGATCTAGCTCTGTATAGATCAGATCAAAGCACTTCCAGTTCTGCTTAGCTGACCTGCAAGGTCACCCCTCTGCCAATAGCCACCAAGCAAGCAGCTGGCATTATTGTTCCAAATTAATACCAACAATCCTATTATCGACTACACCATTAAGAGCCTGGAAGAAGATTAGGGGGCTCTGGAAAATTAGAACAGAATGCAGTAGTATTTCTAAAACAAGACTGCTGCAAAACAAAGTGACACTCCTGGGAGAAAGATGGTGTTTGAGTGCATTCCTCGTCTCCCCAGTTTGGGGTCTGGAAACCCAAACCTAGAGAAGCAACAGCGCGAGTCATGCATTCAAATGGGTAAAACTAACGTTACCGCAGCTTTTCTAAAGGGCAGAGCAGGTAACATTTTGAACTGGACTATCACAGCAGGGCAAGCTAGGTGAAACTGAACTTCATTAACTAAAGCAGGCTTGGGTTTTTTGTTTTCATGGTGGAAAAAGGCTGAATGAGTAGCATAAGAGACAGGCATTGAAGAGAAAATAGCTGTATACTGAAACACGCAAGGATGCCTTCTGGCATTTGGCATTTAATATCTTGGAAGTGAAATGATTTCACTTTTTCTCCAACCACTATGTTGATTAGAGTAGGGCCAATTTACTTTCAGAGGATTATCAGACTAAGCCACAGGGATTGCTTTCCTTTCCTTTGCCGTGTCCACATTCAATCCCAATGTTGATTTTTATGCTAGTATCTGATAAAAATACACCACCATAACTGTTCGCCATGGCATGCTTTCTTACCAAAGCATTTCTGTAGTTTCTGGGTTATTCTAAGATTATTCAGTGTTTTTATGGAAAATATTCCATACAGTACAACAAAATTGTGTGGTTACAATATTATATTTTATACTGTAATATGGTATTTGTTGTTACATGCTCACCTATGAGTAAAAAAGCTCATGGGAGATTAAACTGTTCCCTTTGGAAGCAGGACCTGAATGCTGTATGGTCAGTAAGACGTAGGGACACATACCAAAAAAAAAAAGGAAATAAGAGAAAAAATATGTGGAGTCTATAAGCTGAACAAGAGCGCTATCAAAACAAGAGGATCACAGAAATTTTTATTAATGCGTATGTAGAAGAGGACTGAACTGATGTTGCACCGTCCCAGTCCAGACGTTTTCTAATACCAGATAACTTTGCCACCTCAACAGCATGCATCGAATATACCTTCCGAATGAAATAATAATTAAAAAATGCTTCATGAAATCTCGCCGGCCCCCGCGCCGCTGCAGCCCTCAGGTTTGCACCGCGGGCTTTTCAACCGGGGCGGCGGCGCAGGGCCGAGGCGCCGGCACCGCCCCAGGCCGGCCCGGGCAGGCGAGGGCTCGGGGGAACCTCTCCGCCGCGGGGGTCTCCGCTCCGGGGGTCTGGCCGCTATGTGGCTACCCCCGCTCGCCTCCCTCCCCGGGCGGCTTTCAGGGAACAGCCCCCAATTCCTCCGACGCGCCGGTGTGAGCCGCCGCCAGGGGCCGAGCTGCCCCCTCCGCCCCGTGGCGGGGCGTTGCGAGCTCAGCCCGAACCGGCCCGGGCGCTCCGCAGCGGCGGGAGGAGCGCAGCCGCTCAACCGCACGACCGGGGAGCTGCGTGGGGCCGCGGCAGCCGCTCCCTGCGGCCCCGGGGCGGCAGCGAAGGGAGCGGCACGGGCGGCGCCTCCCGGCCTCCGACGCGGGCATCATGGCGGCGCGGCAGCTGCTGCGGGGGGCAGCGGCGGCGCCTTGGCGACGGGGCTACAGCAGCGCGGGCGCTGCCGAGTACCTGCACCGCAGCATCGTGCCCACCATGCACTACCAGAAGAGCCTGCCCAGGTACGGCGGGCCGCTGCTCCGCTCTCCGGCGCGCCCGCCGGGTCCCCTGCCCTCCGGGACCGCCCGTCCCGCGGCCTCCTGAGGCGCCGCCGGGCGGGGGCCGGGACGAGGCCTGGAGTGAGCGTCCTCCGGGGAGCGCGGGTCACTGCCAGCCCCGGGGCGGCTGCCGAGGGCACCCGGCGGGCCAGGCTCCGGGGACGCGGGCAGAGGTCGGTGGCGGCGGCCGTAGGTGGCCGTGTGGGGCCGGCGGCCCCGGGGTGTCCGCTGTGAGGAGAGGGGAGAGAAAATGCCGGCCCTGCCTCCCGTTTGTGTATAGCCGCGCTCGGGGTGTGCTGCTTGCTTCTTGTTGAATGTGCTCTTCGTAAATCACAGCGGAGAGGAATGATTTTTATTTTTTAAAGCGTAAATATGACTATAAGCCTACTACTGAAACATCCCTTCAGGTTGCAAAGTAACCTCCGTGAGTGTAATGGGATTATTGTATAGTAAGAAGAGCATTTTCGTGTTTAGGCTGAGAGGAAGATGACAAAGGTACTGTTTAGGAAATTTGCAAGAAAGAGGAGATGTTCAGCACCCGGCAGTGAGGGGAAGTCCCAATGCAGGAGTTGGTACCGAACTAAACCCTAAACCTTCCTTCTGTATAGCTGCTTCTCCTTGCAATGGTTCACGCCATTCTATTCCCTGTAAGGTATGAAGACCCTTCACTGCGATACCTGTGTAACAAGACAGTCAGGTTGGTTTTCTGCCTTGTTTACCAAGAACCTTATGCTGTGATGATGTTTGTCCATCTATTCCCTTTGTTCTCATCTTCCACAAGAAACTTTTGAGCCATTTGGATTATATGGGGTATAAGGAAGGATAGGGAAGAGGGGAGGCAAAGAGGGACTACTCTGTAAGAAACTCAGGCTTCATTCGTACCATTGGACATAAAGTGCATGTCTGTTCCCCTTCCTTCAGACTGCCGATTCCGAAACTAGAAGATACAATCCGGAGATATCTGAATGCCCAGAAACCGCTTTTAAATGATGACCAATTCAGGTATGGACAAACAAGATACGCGTATTGCGGTATCATGTACTGCTTCGAAGCCAAGTGTTACATATAAAAAATATGACTTGTGACATCATTTTGACTCTTACTGATTGCTGTAGGAAAACTGAAGAACTTGCTCATCAGTTTGAAAAGGGAATTGGAAGAGAGCTGCACAAGGAACTGGTTGCTCAAGACAATCAGAACAAGCATACTAGTTATATCACAGGTATGTTGGCCTACCAGATATAGAAGGAGTCTGTAGATCATCATGCTTGATAACACAGCTCATAATGCTACAAATAAAATAGGCTGAAGCTTAAGTTCTGTACTCCATAAACTTGGAGTAACATGCTGTGAATACTACCTGTGACTGTATTTGAGCAAATTCTGAGTCTCTGGTGGAAAGAAGAATACCCATCATCTAACTTATATATACCTGAATTCTGGATAGATGGATATTGGAGAAATGGTATTTTTTCATGAGTTACTGCATTTAAGTTTGAGTTTACAGGGTTTATCTTTTTTTTTTTTCCCATTGTTGTCTATTTATGTTTAGGTTAATAGAGGAGCTTAACTGGTAACTTCCTTAAGGAAATTAAAGCAATCATTTTCAAATAATTCCAAGTTATTTAGCAAGAAAACTGAGGGGGAGTCAGAGAATATGACTAAGCTTTGGGAGGCAGAAGTTGTCAGTGCTCTGGGCTTAAAACCCCCCACATCAGCTGGCTTGAGATGAAGTTGGTGTGCACTTGCTTCCTTTGTCTGCATCCAGTCAGTGTGCAATACCAGAGCTTGCTGCGTTTGAAGTGGTTAATGATGATGAAGTAGAACCTACTTAAAATTCGTCTAAAGAGCAAATAAAAGGAGCAACAGAAAGAGGAAGATGAGAAGAAAGAAAAACAAATTAAGAGAGGGAGAGTATGCATATAGTTTTTTGATTATTCTTCCTTATTATTGCTTCCACTGACTTCCAAATACAAGTGTCTCCTTATGCAACAGAGGCGGAAATATTCAAATACCTATGGAAGTAGAAGTTTGCAGGTTGCCCAGCGAATGCTCTTCTGTCCTTGCTATCTGTAGAGGCTACCCATGAGGGTGTTAGCTACCACAAATTCTGTAGAGAATACCAGATTATTTCACAAAAGCTGCTGTTCAGTTTGTTGTCTTTTACTTTCCATTCACTTTGAACAACATCTGGGGTTTTAACTGGTGGCTTTATAGTGTTTGTCAGCACTAACCAGCATGCTGCTTTGTGTCTGTGAACTGTGGGGTGTTTGTATTCCTTTTTGTTTAGTTATTATTTTTTAGGCCTCATAAAAGACCTGTTCCACTTGAAGTTGGTTTCTGAAAGTATGTATAGTTGCCTCCACCCTGGACTTTCAAGTCCAAGGTTAAAAGGCTACATGATGATGATGGATGTGGTTTTAAAACTGTAGATGAATGCTAGTTACTCACCTCTGAGTACCTGGGATTCAAATTGTAACTTGGGTCCCTGAGTTACCCAGTGCCCTTCTTACAGCCCAGCTAGAAGGCTCTACTTGGGACTGATCCAGGCATGGAATAATAATTTTTAACATACCAGCTGCCTTGAGATGAAGTTGGTGTGCAATTGCTTCCTTTGTCTGCATCCAGTCAGTGGGCAATACCAGAGCTTGCTGAGTTTGAAGTTGTTAATGATGATGAAGTAGAACCTACTTAAAAAATCCCTTCTCTGCCTATGCCCCCTGGATTTTCATTTACTCATAGGCAGGTGTAAAGGTGTGACTACTTTTTAAAGCTATGATTAATTCCCTTGGTTTTGGCAAGCACAAAATCTTTGGGTCACATTTATGCTTCTTGATATGCTGACAGACTGTCTAAAAGACCTGTGGATGTCAAAAAGTCTCAAAGGCGCAGGAGCAGGCCGTCCCCATGTGCCGTAAGATGAGCAGGCGGGGGAGAAGACTGGCCTGGCTGAACAGAGAGCTTTGGCTGGAACTCAGGAAAAAAAGGAGAGCCTACCACCTTTGGAAGAAGGGGCAGGTGACTCAGGGGGACTACAAGGATGTTGTGAGGTTATGCAGGGAGAAGATGAGAAAGGCGAAGGCCCAGCTAGAACTTAAACTGGCCACCGCCGTTAAAGATAACGAAAAATGTTTTTACAACTATATCAGCGACAAAAAGAGGGCCAGGGAGAATCTCCATCCTTTGTTGGATGCGGAGGGAAACATTGCCACGAAGGATGAGGAGAAGGCTGAGGTACTTAATGCCTTCTTTGCCTCAGTCTTTAATAGTCAGACTGGTCATCCTCGGGGTTTTCAGGCCCAAGCTGGGAGATGGAGATAGGATGCAGAATGAAGACCCCGTTGTCAAAGAGGTGGTAGTCACCGACCTGCTCCTCCACCTGAATGCTCACAAGTCCATGGGGCCAGACGGGATCCACCCGAGGATACTGAGGGAGCTGGCAGAGGAGCTTGGCAAGCTACTCCATCATTTATCAGCAGTCCTGGTCAACGGGGGAGGTCCCAGATGACTGGAAGCTAGCAAATGTGACGCCCCTCTACCAGAAGGGTTGGAAGGAGGATCCGGGGAACTACCGGCCTGTCAGCCTGACCTCGGTGCCGGGAAAGGTCATGGAGCAGATCATCTTGAGTGCCATTATGCGGCACGTGCGGGACAACCGGGGGTCAGGCTCAGCCAGCGTGAGTTTATGAAAGGGAGGTCCTGCTTCACTCACCTGGTCTCCTTCTATGACAAGGTGACCTGCTTAGTGGATGAGGGGAAGGCTGTGCATGTTGTCTACTTGGACTTTAGTAAGGCCTTTGACTCTGTCTTCCACAGCATTCTCCTGGAGAAGCTGGCTGCTCATGGCTTGGATAAGTGCACTCTGCCCTGGGTTAAAAACCGGCTGGACGGCCGAGCCCAGAGAGTGGTGGTGAATGGAGTCAAATCCAGTTGGTGGCCGGTCACGAGTGGTGTTCCCCAGGGCTCAGTGTTGGGGCCGGTCCTGTTCAATATCTTCAATGATGATCTGAATGAGGGGATCAAGTGCACCCTCAGTACGTTTGCAGATGACACCAAGTTGGGTGGAAGGGTCGATCTGCTGGAGGGTAGGAAGGCCCTACAGAGGGACCTGGACAGGCTGGATCATTGGGCCGGGGCCAACTGTATGAGATTCAACAAGGCCAAGTGCTGGGTCCTGCACTTCAGTCACAACAACCCCAGGCAACGCTACAGGCTGGGGGAGGAGTGGCTGGAGAGCTGCCTGGCAGAAAAGGACCTGGGGGTGTTGGTTGACAGCCACCTGAACATGAGCCAGCAGTGTGCTCGGGTGGCCAAGAGGGCCAATGGCATCCTGGCTTGTATCAGGAATAGTGTGGCCAGCAGGACCAGGGAGGTGATAGTGGCCCTGTACTCGGCACTGGTGAGGCCACACCTTGAGTACCGTGTTCAGTTTTGGGCCCCTCACTACAAGAAGGACATTGAGGTGCTGGAGCGTGTCCAAAGAAGGGCAACGAGGCTGGTGAAGGGTCTAGAGCACAAGTCTTACGAGGAGCAGCTGAGGGAGCTGGGGTTGTTTAGTCTGGAGAAGAGGAGGCTGAGGGGAGACCTTATCGCTCTCTACAACTACCTGAAAGGAGGTTGTAGCGAGGTGGGGGTTGGTCTCTTCTCCCTAGTAACGAGTGATAGGATGAGAGGAAACGGCCTCAAGCTTCACCAGGGGAGGTTTAGGTTGGATTATTAGGAAAAACTTCTTCACCGAAAGGGTAGTCAGGCACTGGAACAGGCTGCCCAGGGAAGTGGTTGAGTCTCCATCCCTGGAGGTATTTAAAAGACGGGTAGACGTGATGCTTGAGGACATGGTTTAGTGGTGGACTTGGCAGTGATAGGTTAACAGTTGGACTTGGTGATCTTAACAGTCTTTTCCAACCTTAAGGATTCTATGATTCTATAATTCTATGAAATGTAATTCTGCTTTCCAAAGTCAGTTCTGGGCCTGGAAGAATAACTATACGGTCCCTTCTAACCTCGTCTTTTTGCCAGCTTGAGAGACCGATTGTAGTGCATTGGTACCAAGAGTTTTGCCCTGTGCTAATCATTTTAGTGGACAGAAAGAGGAAGGAGGTGGAAATGGAAGACAGCAAATGTAGATAGAGGGATGTTGCCAGGAATGAGGGAAACACTGGATCAGAAATAAAGGTGGTTCTAAAGAGAAGCGTGCCCTCAGTGACAGTGTTGCAGAAATTACCAGCTTAAGAGTAGGCAAAGGCACGTTCCACTCCAAATGTGAGGTGTGCACCAAAATGTAGTGCTGGGGACCTGCATTGTATGTCACGAGAGCTATGGTTTATCACTGAGCCTTATAGAAAATACGGAAATTGGCCCTCATTGCTGATGACATTGACACTTGTGATATGAATTGCTCCAAATACACTATTTTTACAATTAGCCAACAATACCTTTCTTCATAATTGGAGGTTGGGAAAATCCTTGGGGGAATTACTGCAAATGTTTGTCTTGTTTGTATGTACTTCAAGAGGTGTTTATTCATGATCGCTGTTGGAGGCAGGATATTGACTACATGAACTGACTCAGCTGCTTTTATGTTCTGATCTATTTTTCAACTCTCCATTTTCAGGTCCCTGGTTTGACATGTACCTAAAAGCACGTGAACCTGTTGTTTTGAATTTTAATCCATTTATGTCTTTTAATCCTGATCCAAAATCTGAATATAACGATCAGCTCATACGAGCTACAAACATGGTTGTTTCTGCTTTACGTTTTATGAAGACCTTCAGGGATGGTTATCTTGAACCAGAGGTTTTTCACCTCAATCCAGAAAAAAGTGACACTCAGATCTTTAAAAAAATTATCCGATTTGTGCCTTCTTCACTTTCTTGGTTTGGTGCCTACATGGTCAATGCATACCCCCTAGATATGTCTCAGTACTTCAGGCTTTTCAATTCTACGCGGCTGCCTAAACTCAACAGAGATGAGCTTTACACAGATGAAAAGGCAAAGCATTTACTGGTACTGAGAAATGGGAATTTTTATGTATTTGATGTTATTGATAGAGACGGAAATATGCTGAAACCTTCAGAAATACAAGCACACTTGAAATACATCCTTAGCGACAACAGTCCAGCCCCGGCTTTCCCTCTTGGCTACCTCTCCAGTGAAAACCGAGATACATGGGCATCGCTGAGAAAGAATCTACTGGATAATGGCAATGAAGAAGCTCTTCAAAAAGTAGACTCTGCGGTGTTTTGTTTAAGTTTAGATGATTTTCCCATTAAAGACTTCGTGCACTTGTCCCACACTTTCTTGCATGGAGATGGTGCTAACCGCTGGTATGACAAGTCCTTTAATCTTGTGATAACTAAGGATGGCACTGCAGGAATTAATTTTGAACATTCCTGGGGAGATGGTGTGGCTGTGCTCAGGTTCCAGAATGAGGTTTTTAATGATAGCACCAAGGCACCAGCCATCAGCCCCCAGTCCCAGCCTGCTTCAGTAGACTCTTCTAGAGCAGTACAGAAACTTGACTTTAAGCTGAATGATGCCTTAAAAGCAGGAATTACCAAAGCCAAACAGAAATTTGATGCCAGTGTAGAAGCACTGTCTCTTAATCTGCTTCAGTTCCATGGAGGGGGCAAGGACCTTCTAAAGCAGAAGAAGGTAAGTCCAGATGCTGTGGCGCAGCTTGCCTTCCAGATGGCTTTCTTTCGACAGTACAATCAGACTGTTGCTACATATGAGTCTTGTAGTACTGCAGCTTTCAAACATGGTCGTACAGAAACTATACGTCCTGCCTCTATCCATACAAAGAGATGTTCGGAAGCTTTTGTCAGGGAACTGTCCAAACATAGCACAGAAGAGCTTCAGAAGTTGATAGTGGAGTGCTCAAAATACCATGGCCGTTTGACAAAAGAAGCTGCTATGGGTAAGTAGGAATATATCAAACACACTTGCTTTTGCACTAAAATGTCTATTAAGGTTGCTGTAAACGTTTACTTCACAACTAAATAATTTAATTTTGATGGAGGTCTAATGTTAATATAAACTTGACAAAAACAGTAGAAGGCTGCAGTTCAAAATGCATTCTCTAAGACTCATTTCTTGATGGGGGGAATGTCTCTGTGCTTCCCACTTCACTGTCAACGTGTTGAGAATTTTTCATACTTTCGGTTTTGTCCTTATAGCAGCTGGGCTATTTGAAAATTTGATAAATACTTAGTGCATGTTGTACTCCCCAAGGCAACCAAGAACTTTGGCTTTATGCCTGAGGAGTTACTATCATATCCCTGCAAGGGATAAAGGTTTTAAAAACTTCCAAGTCAAACCGATTCTTTGGCTGTGCTGCTCTTGGTATTTTTCGAAATGCTTTATTTTGAATTGTCCCTCCCAGAAGCATAACTTGTTGTGTTGTTTCAGTAAAATTGACTGTTGAACATTACCCCATACAGTCTAAATTTGCCTCCTTTTGTTGATGCAGGATCCTCTTCCTCTTTAGATTCATAAATTTTAGGAAAGCCTTTCTCTGTTTTAAACAACCTGGATGTGGTCAGATAAATAGTTAACCAAAGAATGTGATGTATTATTAAAACTGTCTGTTAACGTTGCACTTTTGCTTTCTATCATGATTCCTGGTTGAGGCTAGCAGTAAAACAGCAAGCCCTCATTCCCTAGGATACGTGCGTTAAAAGTGCAGAATGTCTGGGTTCTGAAAAATGATTCCTGCTAATATGAAAATAAAACCCAGTTCCATAGACCTCCTCTTCTGTGGCTGAAAAACAATGTGATGTCAAAATAAGTGAGTTTACTTCCCACAAAAATTAGTCATCTCTCTAATACTTGTTATTTTATTTTAACAGGTCAGGGATTTGACCGACATCTCTTTGGCTTGCGCTATTTAGCCTTATCCAAAGGTATTGCACTGCCTGATTTCTATCAAGACCAAGCCTATGCTCGGCTTAATCACAACATCATTTCTACAAGCACATTGGTTAGCCCAGCTGTGCAAGTAGGAGGGTTTGGCCCAGTGGTGTCTGATGGCCTTGGAGTAGGATATCATGTACATGAGGATTGGATAGGTTGTAATGTTTCCTCTTACCCAACTAGGAATGGTAAAGAATTCCTTCAGTGTATATACAAGTCACTAGAAGATATCTTTAATGTTTTAAAGGGTGAGAAAATCAGTAGTTAGACATAAAAATGTTGGAACACTTTACAGTTGCAGTACAAAATGCAGACTATGTCTAATTGGCATACTAATCAGTGTTCAACATGGCTGAGACTGCCCAGCTTAACTGGCTTCATTTATCTTCATTGAACTTCAATACTGTTAGATTCACTATGAAATTTGTATCTATCTAAAAGAAATCAAGTACAGACCTTGAATGCATTTTTCAGGCAGTACAAACATTCACAATGTCAAAATTAAGGAACAGATCCATCTGTTCCAACAGATCCACATGTTCTTAAAACACATTATTTAAGATAAAAAGCATCATTGCCGAGTTTATGAACTTGGAACGTCAGTGTTCCATGAGTGTTCAGACAGGCAACACCACTGTGATACCACTCTTAAACTGTTCGATTTTAAAAAAATATATGCAATAATTTTAAATATGAAAGAGTGGTTACATTTGCACTCTTGCAGTAAGCTTGCTGACCAACTTGTCACACTTACTTTTCTCTTTAAACTTGAATTGCTATTGGAACTGATTGTGCCTCAACTGCTTGAAGCCTTTCCATGGTAACAGCTTTTAGAGAAACAAAAAGTGGGAGGCTTTAAGTAACCTGCAGTCACCAACTGTGTTGTTAAATTGACTGGAAAAGACTGTATTTTAATAAAGCTGTCTATTAATAACCACAAAGTTCTTTTATTGCCATATCAAAATTACACAGTATGGGTAGTCCCTTTATCAATAGGTTGTGTTTCTTATAAAGGTTGAAGAGACTACTACTGAAAGCATGCTGCAATGTTGGCTCTCCCCTTCCATACGTGAAGTCTGTCCAATAATCTGCTTTTGTTTCGCTACATAAACGTGCTCTCGTGCCTTAGAAAAGAAAAATCACGGAACTTTATTTTTTGGGGTTCTCTCTTTCCAAACGTCCTCTTACTGCGGAAAAGTAACCTCAACAGAACGTTTTCCTGTTTCCTCCTTGTTCTATCAGCTAGAACTTTTGACATCATTCATTGTAGCAACTGCCAGAGTCTTAGTGCCTAGAGCTGCATCTTTAATGCATTGGGGCTTGTTGCAGAAGTTCTAAAGACTTAAGACTTCTCAGAACTCTGTGAAGGGATTGCAGGAGAGCTTGAGCATAAACATCAAAAAAAACTTTGCGATGCTGTGAATGTGAGATGAAACTGATGCGGACAGTTCCTTGTGTGCTGTTTGCAACTGGGACTCTGCCAGCTACAAAGTGGGTGGTAGCAGAACGTCAGTCAAGAAGTCAAAGGTGCTCAAAGTTGCTGGGATTACAACACAGATGCCCTTTGCATGAGATACCCCTTTTTGCACAAAATTCATTACGGTATGTATAACCTGAACTCCTCTGCCTTCTAAGCCCTGACGTCTCTCACTCTGTTTTTCTTCTGGGAAGATGAGTCTTTCTCTGGAGCTGAATAGCACAGTAGTGCTTGCTTCTGCAGCAAATGGGTAAAGCTAGTGCAGTCATTTCTTTCAGCACAGCCCACCATGACCTTGACAACCAAATAGATTAGCAGAACGTGGTGGTTGGATGTGACAGGTGAGGTTCAGAGGCTCAGAAGCCTACTTGCCTTTACTATTCCTTTGGATATCTTAGCTTCCAGGTTCTCCCAGTGTCTTTTTTCTTTATCACAGTAAATGTAAGCAATACTGTGTCTTGAAGTATGAACTGCAAGTGCTAGGAAAGGGAGAGGCATGCTTTAAATACGTAAGACCAATGGCTTATGAACTTTTCCTAGTCAGGGCTGTTTCCTCTGCAGCCTGTAATGCGCTGTTCTATTTTTCAGTTGAAAAGGATTATTTTAAAACTTACTTTAAAACATACCATGATTGTTCTTGCTCATTTAAACAAAGAAAGGAACATTATCATCTCGGGGGATGAAGGAAATAATGTATCAGGAAACAATCAGACCAAAAGCCTTTGAATGAAATTCACTAAAGAAGGTTTTAGGGTTTGTGTTTTTGGTTGGTTTGTTTTTCTTTTTTTTTAAACATGAGAACAGCTGGCAAGATTGTGAGCACACTTGCCAAGAAGTAGAAAGTCTGTCTTTAACTAGAAATGAGTGAGGTTTACTTAAATGACATACTCAGATTTTCAGAAGATGTAACAGCTCTCTGTAAGTGTCAACAGCAGTCAGGCTTATTGTGTTCTCAGTGAACTTGCCTCAGTGTCTTTACTTGAACTGGCAGAAAGCTGTTAAAGACGTACCTTTTCACTTGAACAGTTAACACAGTCCCTTTACTCATAGCCATTTCCTGATGATAGGAGTGGTGAGTGAAAAGACCTTACTTGCTTATGTTAGAGAATAAAATGTGGGTGCTTTTTGGTGATAGGCCATTAAAAACTTCAAGGCAATAAGTTGTTAGTGTTGATACAGTAGTGAAGCTACAGTCCATCGCAACCATACATATTCCCAAAAAAGACAACCTTAAGAAAACGGCACAGTTCAGTCAAGCATAAATACTATTTTCAGTTTGTACTGAGGCCATCTCAGACGTGCTCTGTGGAAAATATTTTATTAGGACATCCTGGGGACAGTAAGTACAACTTTCGTTTCTATTTCTGAAGTACAGCCATGTGAAAAGTAACTCTGAGGAAACTGCATCTCTGATGGTTACAGCTCCTTCATCAATGCGCATGTCAAGATTTATTAGGGGTATGAACTTTAGCATTTTACAAATTTATGGGTAACTTCATAGATTCCAACAGATTCCTTTGTTTTTTCATCATAGTCATTCCAATCCTATAGGAAATAAGATTTCACAGTATTAGTCACAGAGGACAGAATGCAATAGTGTCTAAAACACAGATTGGAATTCAAACTGAAACTAAGCCTTACTCAAAGTCTGGGCCTTAGATTTCTGTGGAACGCACTATGCAGTTGCTAAGCTAATCCTGATATCTGAGAGAAGCGAGAACACTGACGTGAAATTAAATGGGCTTCAGTCTCAGTGTTTGAACAATGATTTATTTTTTTTTTCACGTTGTCCACAGCCCGTAGTGGACAAGATGGCAACCATGGCAGATGAAAGGATTATCTATCATTTACAATACCCTAGTCAGGTGGGTAAGCAGACAAGCAGATCCCTGCCAAGTAGGATACCAGGGAACAGATTTGACCTTGAGATTCTTGCTCACAGCCAAGGAAGATTTGCAATGCTGGAGTCCTTATCCTGAGCTTTGAGGGACAGTGTCTTTATATTACTTTTTAGTATCTCTGTGCACAGGAAGAAGTGCATCTTCCTAGAAAAATCAGTTCACCACTCTGAATAACCCCAGCCGTTTAGTATTCCAGGTGTTTGCTCTCTGGAATTCATGAGTGACGTAAAAGAAAAGTTGCATTTCTACCTTTGTCAGCTGCTAAGCTATCAAATGCGTACTTCTAAAATGACGCTGTTAGTAAGGCTGGTTGTTCATAATTGATTTTGTTTCTCTCTCCAGCTCCTTCCTGTGCCTACATGAAAGAGCAAAACTAGTCACTTGCATGTGCAGGGTGTGTATTTTGCACTAGTCACTTAGGGAAAGAAAGGCAGATAATTAGATTTAGTAATGAAACTAAGACAACATACCTTTTCTAACAAGTTTATGTCATTGAAAGGTGTGCCAGACTCTGCACCTTCAGCGGCAAACCCTGCCTGCAGACACATTTGCAGTAAGTTTTTAGGAATAAAGTTGTACCAAGAAAATAATAAATATTGTCATTGAAACATGTCTAAAGAAAGTAACTCATCACAAACTTTTATTGTATTTCTTTTAAATTGGATAGAAAGAATGGTCAAGCTCTTTCCTGGTTAAGGGTCAGTATAAGGTGGTGAACCTCTTCGTGAATTGGGAAAAATCAATCTAAGCAACCACAGAGTAAAATGAGGGAACACTGCTCCTCTATTTTTCCTGCCAAAAAGGTATTTCCAAGTATTCTAGATAATGTTAAACCTGAGTTTCTAAGTTTATGTAGCAGCATACAACTACTAATAGCTTTAATTTGTGTTCAGAATCCATACAGGCACTATGTATAAAATAGCTTCATAACAAACTTACATTGCAAGAGAACAATAGAAAAAATGTGGGAGAGAGGTAATAGTTTTGGCTTAAGAATGTGTCAAGTAAGCCACACGATTTTAAAATATTTTGGGATTCGAGTGGAACATTAAGCACTTGGGAGTTAAATAAATAAACCATGGAGTGTGTCAGACATAACAACAGGAGAGGTATGTGCAAGGCACAGTGCGAATATGGCCTTTATATAATTGTCAGCAGCCCATCTCAAGGGAACTGCTAGGGGTGGAGAGGAAGATCAGCATCATGGGACAAAAATGCAGAGCTGCAGCATAGAATGAACACTAGAAAAATAAAAGAAGCCCTGCTTTTGCCACCTGGAGATATTCACCAGCCCTCCAAGGAAAAAGAAGCCATGTGACTGGAATGACAAGCTTCTGTACCAGACACTCAGTGGGACTTGCATTCTTACAGCTTTGGCGTCAGAGCAGAGACTCGTTTAATCTCTGCAGAAAGGAGCTGGGACATGCAGTGACTTGTCTGCCCTTTGCTGACTGGCGAAGGACCAACAGCTAAAGCATAAACACACACACCAAAGAAGCAAAAATGCCTACTGACTTTACAACACAGTGAATTGTCACACTTTTATTACCAATGAAACTATTGGTTGTGCCACAAAGCAAAGAAGCTTAAAAAGGTTTGAGAGAAACTTCACAAAGAAACCTCCATTTTTTAGCTGAAGCGTTCACTTGAGAGACAAGGACAGGAAAGGAGCCGAACTATCCTCAAGTAAAACCAAATATTCTATATCAGATTTGCAGCAGATGTAACTACGTAAGCACATTAAACAAGAAAGATAAGCAATTGGGGGGGGGGCGAAATTGTCCTTGCCCATTGTTAGAAAACACAAGTACCTAGTTTGAATTTGTTGCTACTACTAGGTAGGAAAGGAGTGTTTATATCACAGAATCAAAGGATACTTTCTCCTCTTTCAGACTCCAATGATTTTTTGAGAAAACTACTATAATTTAAATAAGACATGCCAGTATTAAGCCACTCTAAGTTGACTTCAGGTATGGTTGTATTATGTCTATCAAAAAATACAAAGAAAATACACTAACGCTATGGCCATATGCTATGTTTGGTGCTAATCAAAAGCCAGATGTAAGGTTGTGAAGAACCCAGGCTGGCTTGGATCATGTCAAATATAAAGCAGTTTATAGAATTGTCTGGAACTGCAGAAGTCTATATATTTACTCATTTAGGCATCAAAAAATTCACTGAAATATCTGCTCAAGGATTCAAGTGTACTCCCCAATAGGAGTGCACAGACCAAACTCTGAGAATATTAAATTAAAAGCTTTATTACAGCTGTGAATTCTTTGTTCTGCAGATAAAATTGACAGCTAGGATGCAGAGCTATGAACATCTCTTACATTTTGTAGTCTTCTCATAGATTTTTTCTTGAAGTGCAAGTTCCTAGGGCTGGCTGTAAAGCTTTCAAACAGGAATAATCTAATAACCATTCTGTTCCTCAAAAAGATAGGCTTCACTTAAACAAACAAATAAATAAAAGAGGACCTCCTGCAGCACACTGCAGTGGTGATTTTATTTATACCAAATTCTTTGTAGGATCAGCTTTTTTTGGTCTGTTTCTTAGCATAGTGTCACAGTCTGAGGGAAGGATAAGACAGGTTTATATTTGTCAGTCTATTTACACCTAATCCGACTGGAATAATAGGTTAAATATAGTAGGGAGTTAGCTTGCATACAGCATGACCATGCACAAGCAAATGAGTCACTGAAGACTGGCCTGGCCCTGAAGAAATCCTTTAACTCTGAACTTTGAGGTGTGCTTTGCAACAGTCTTTAACTGCCGTTGATCTTCAGTCTTTGTCTGATCAAGTTTCAAATGGAAAAATGCCAAAATTAATTTCCTATGGCTTTGGTAATGTCAAATCTCAAAGAAAATTTGATTTTTTTTAGAGGCCATATACTGAAGACTGTTCATAACCTGAACTTCATCTACTCTCTGTAACATACCAAGAAGCAAAGTGGCACTCCCCTGAATGTGGCTATCTAATTATGCACTCTCGCAATCCCCCTTTGGGAACGACTCTTTTTTCCAATAACCTGAGCAATGAAGATCCTCCAAATGAATTCACATGAGCAGTACCGAGTCACCTGTAAGGCAATTTGAATACGACTCCAAGGCGTGTTTAATTTTAGATTTTACTGGCACAAAGAATACCAGAGTCGTCAGTGTTAGATGCTTGCGGCGTTTTTTTTTTTTGGAGTCAAATGAAGTAAAAGAAAGAACTGTGGGGAGGATGTAAAACTGGGGAGGTCTAGGACGTTCCAGGACGAGCAGTATCATTTCAAACAGTGTATATTTTATCAGTCTAGAGTCTATAAGAAGTGCTCTTAAAAACTGAGAAACAAATCACGAGTAAGAACTCACCTGTGGTTGAAAGTCAACTGGTTCCAGACCTCGGCATTCAAACTCCACTATCGTTTTGAATTTCTCGCTGTCTTCAGCCTGTAATTGAGTCAGAATACCAGTAGTTGTCATCTAATAGGGAAAGACAGTGACAAGCACTAGTGTAGGAATGAATTGCTTTAAAGGCAGTACTATCAACTCTGATGTCCCTAGTGACAACAAAATCCTAGGGCTCATTTAAGAGGTGGTAATTAACTAAAATTTCTTAATCTGCCACAAGGAAGCCTTCAAAAGGAAACCAATATGGGCATTATATAATTGCATCTAATTTGAGTGATACAGTTTTGTGTTTTGCTTATGAAAGTATCACGGATTATTCTACACTTGAGACTGTGTGCAGGAGCCTACAAGAGACAATTTTCTGTCAGAGGAGGATACCGGCTTTTTGTGTTCTTGAAAGAGGAATGTGATGATAAAGCAAAACCTCAAAATATTATTAATGGTTATTTATCTTTCACTTGTTATATAAAAGAGGAAGCAAACTTACATTGTAAGGTTTGATTGTCTGACTTAAAATATCTAAAAAAAAAAAAAATCAGAAGTGTAAAAGTGAGTGACATTATGCCTTCAGTCTTATTCAGCAAAAACCAAGCACCAGCTGCTTCTTTTGAAGAAATGTCCTTATACAGAGTAAAAGAAACAAAGTAACCAAGCAGTTCCTGCAGTTGGTCCTCAAAAGGTAGAATTCAATTTTTCTCACATCTCCTGAGAAGTTTACATTACACCATTTTGTTACCCTACCAATGCAAAAAAAAATTTGCATGCTTTTGTAAAATGACATTACGGATACGAGTTTTGTTCATGCAGAAACCTGAACTCACCAGGAGGCCTTACTGCCTCCTTCATAAGCATGATGACAAATATGTACCTGCTGTGACCTCAAGCACCAGTGTACAAGGAGAAAAATCCCTGGTGAATGCACTTTACAAACAGCATCACGCAAAAACGGGGACTAAAATATAAACTTAGGAGAAAAAGTGTAAAACGAGTGATGCCTCTTAAATTTCTAAGCACATACCAATGGAGTTCTCCCTGGAGCACAGCTTGCATTTCTGCACCATAGTGGCACTTCCTCTGCCTCCTTTCAGGGGAGCACTGTCCTAAAAACCGTGACAGCAGAGACATCATTTTAAACTGCACTCTAGCCAAGCCACTGGAAACCTCTGCAAAGGTCAAGTAGTTTTACAACAATGGTCTTTAACTTTTTACAAATATTGCAACGAGAAGGCTTTTTTTTTAAACTACAGAGGTCTATAATTCAGAAAGCTGTGATTATCAAAGAATAATTCTGTTCTAGACTTAAAATACAGAATAATGGATAGTTATGTCTTGTCTATATAGGCATGTTCCATTAATTCGTCAAAACACATTCTTACCATTCAGTAGTATGCAGAAAAGAGGGATGATTATTCCTAAGAACAGAACCTTCTCTTACCCCTGACAAATTTTATCCTGCTTTTTCAGTTTCTAAATGCTAATTTAGCATGCTTAACTCACCTTGAATTACCTAAACTTCTCCAAAAAGATTCCATCAGCATCAGTGAAATATGCTAAAGGCACAACCTTATTCTGCTATCACTTCAAAATTTGTTTTCAAATTGCTTTTCAAAGCAGATGTAAATACTTTCTGTCACCAACAGTCACCATTCCAATGGCATATTTCAATTAACAGTCTCCAAATATTTTTTTAATATGGAATATGACAGCATTTCCTGAATGCATATAGCTATTCAAATACTCTCATCTAAAGTGCAAGTTGCCACATCCCTGATGCTAATATCCCTTGCATGTAAGAGGCAGGTTTGTTTTCCCATTTTTGTTCTGATGCAGGTTACAACAGGGAAACATACCATCAATCGCAGATACTGCCATTTTTCAGAAACTTCACCGCAGTTCCCACATTTCAGCTGAAAAATAAACATAAATCAGAGAATTTAAAGCTGTCAATAATTAGGCATTAAAAAGCTGAAGGAGCTGATGTGAGGCCCCCAGATTCACAAACCCCACCGAGAGGAGCCGGAGGCAGGCATGAGGTGCTGTCTGTCCCCACAGGCCCAGGAGCTGACTCGACCTGGCGGGTATGCCTGCCGCAGAGGGCCTGCCCTTGGGTGCGTTGGATGGAAAATGTGTTACAAATCACGGTCACGAAACAGAAGATACAGCACATCTCGCCACTTACCTGGGTTACCTGCCAATGGGTACTGGATTACCAACCACCTCACCAACGGAGGTGCAGACCAACACTTGAACTTAAGAGTTTTCATTATTGCAGACCAATGTATAGTGTCATGCTTGCGCTAATGTGTAGATGTCTATATACTTATACCATCACATTCGTTGCTCCTGTAGCAGCCTGCTTGCGCTGTGCGGAAAAAACCACATCGCTTTTTAAGCCGAGTGACGTGACGTTCACCACCACAGGCCTCCATCGCCCGCTGCCCCGCTGGACGGCCCAACGGGCTCCTGACGCCGAGGGCGGCCTTTCCCGCCCCCGAAGCCCCCGCGGCCGCCCGGGCCCGCCGCACCTTGAGGTACCAGCGGAAGTCCTCCCCCTCGGCCCGCAGGCGGGTGATGTTCTCCAGCGTGGCGCGCAGCTGCAGCCCGATCCTCTGCAAGGCAAGAGGCAGCGAGAGAGGCCGTCAGCGCAGCTCGGCCCAGCGCGGCTCGCCTCGGTTCGGCCCGGCCGCGGCTCCTACCTACCCCCATGGCCTCGCAGGGTGCCCGGCAGCTCGCGGGGCCGCCGTGCTATCGGAACTGCCCCCGTCAGCCTCGTCCCGCCTCTCGCGGGAGCAGCTCCAGGTTTCAGGCTGCTCCTGCGTGGTTTTAGTGTTGGTTTGTTTTTTTTTTTCCCACCCTCTAACGCGTTGCGTTGGTGCCCTCAGCCAAGCTGGCGGCCGCCTCCCGGTGCTCTCCGCCGGGGTGAAGCCGACGTGAAGAGCCGAAGCTGCCCTCGGCCAAGATGGCGCCCGCCGGCGCGGCCTGTCAGCGCCCCCGCCGCGGCCCCCGGCGGGAGGCGCGGCGGGCTGGGCCCCGGGGAGCGGGGCGGCCGGTTCGGGCGGTGGAACGGAACGGTGGTGGTGGGGAAGCGGGGCAGGCATGAGGGGAGGGCGCAGGAGGGTGCTAGCGGGAAAGGCAGAGGGTGCCTGTGGCAAGAAGAGGGAAAGCAGGAGGTGCTGGCACGGGTGACAGGGGTTAGATGTTTTTACCTTTTAAAAAGTCATTTAACCACAATCGTTTTTTAATCGCAGTGGCTACTGATTTAGGGAGAACAGAAAGAAAAAGGGGGTCTCCCACAGTGCTTTACAAAAATTACCAGTTTGAAGTTGAGACATGTTTGGTCCTCTGAATCTCTTAATTCTGTGCAACAGACCTGCTAGTCTAGAACTTAACTAAATACATTCTCCATTCCTTTTAATGTCAGTTTTTCTAAAGCTGGATGGGAGTACCAGTGAAGATCCTGGATGGCTCCCGGGTGGGCTGTTGTCTACGTCTGCTCTGAAGGCAAAGGGGTAATCACAGCAGCAGGTTGTTACAAAGCTGACGTGTCTTTGCTATAACCGGTTATTGTGAGCAGTCAGGGCTTCAGTTGTTCTGCATATTTGAGCTGGCCAACACAGTATCCCACTTGGGACAGTAACAAAAGTTTATCTTGACAGCTGGCACAAGTTTCATTTCACATAGCCAGACTTAATTCCATTTTCTACTACTGCATAGATAGAGAAGTGAAATAGAGCTTTGCGTGATACTAGTGAAATAACATAGCCCGAACGTACCATGATAAAAGAAGTATTAGGAAGTCAGTTTCTCACCAGAACTTATAAATTAAAAATACAGATCTCACCATTTTATTAAGACAGTCACTGACAGTTTGTAAAAAAAACATTCTAACATACATAAAAGCTTCAGGCCAGAAATACCAAGAAATGGAAACAGCGTTCCTCCCCACCCCACCCCCTTCCCCGATACTGCACTACAAACTTCAGTTTGTTTGATTTAAATTGGCTTAATCTTGAAGTGTAGTCCAATAAGGCTGAAGACTAGACACTTAAGGTCCTGGACCAGGTAGTAGAACACTCTCAAGCCTTCTGGATCCCTGCAGTGCACAACAGAAGGAAGGGAAAAAAAAAAAGTTAGATTGATGTTCTAAGAGAGCAGTTTATAGAACTGACCGATTAAAAAACCAACAAAGCCTATAGGGACACTTTCTAAGAGGTCATCTTAGACATTAGCAGATTTGTTTCATTCTACATGGATTGATAAAACATTCTGTACACCAAGTTTGCACGTTTTAAGTCTTAACAAAACGTGCATTTTTATCATGAAAGCAAGTAGTAACATCACTTTGGATTTAAAAAACGCGATACCCAGTCTTTTCAGCTTAGCTGAAATACAGAAACCTTGGTTCTCCCAGAGACACTGGTGTGGATGGGCCAATGACAGCTCAGTTCAGACTCTGAATACGCCTAACGGGTTCCTACAGCGAGGTTAGCTGCTCGGTGAGTTTGAAAAGACAGCACGTAATGCCGCAGTCTAAAAGCATTTGGTACATTATGCTGGAACACAGAGCACTCGTGCCTCCAGGAACTGATCTGTACTTTTAAAGAATATAAAATACAAGTACCTAGTAATCAGCAAGCTCTAATATAGATTGTTACATAAAAACAACAGCAACATAAGAAAGCAGAGTACGTACTTGGACTGATTTACGTCAATGAGTGAACCGATTTTGGACGTGGTAAAGGAGATGTGCTCATCACCGATTACTATTTCAAGCTCCTGAAAAATAAAAGATTATAGGAACTCAGAACTACTGCTTTGCGGTATTAGTTACAGAAATGCTGAAGTACTGAGATGATGGCTTTTCCATTTTTATTACAAAGGTATTGAATACTGTGGGTCTGTGAATCATGTTAACTCTCACAACCAAATTGCCATTTAGGCACTGCTCAGGTTTTAAAATGGTATTTGTTTCCCTCTTGGCTAGAAACAACGCTGACTTGAAGAAAAAGTTCAGTTACGTTTCCAATGAGCTAACACATAAAAATTAAAGCAGCAATTAGACAAGACACCGTACACCAACCTGTCGACCGACTCTGTCGGGAGGAGGCCACAGAGCATCATCTTCTTTTGTGATTTCGCTGTCGTCGATGATTCTCTTCAGCTCCTCCATCACGCTCTTATGCACGTAAGCCTACAAGCAAGACTCCAACATGAAAAAACAACCCCAGGCGCTACCCCGCACGCTGCGGCGGGGACTCCGCCTGCGCACACCGCCGCCCGAGCGCCCTGCTCGCCTGGCTGCCGACGCAGCACCCGCTCGAGGCGCAGGCCGCCGCCCCTGCCTCCGCCCCGGCCCCGGCCCCTGCCTCCGCCCCGGCCCCGGCCCGGCGCCACAGCGGCAGGAACCGGCCGGCTCCCCCCGCGCCCAGCGTCGGCCGCCCCTCCCTCACCTCCTTTCGGATCATGACGTCGTTCTTGTAGTTGCTGTTGTTGGCGTAGCGCAGCTTCCCTGGCGAAGACAGGACGGACGTTAAACCCCCGCCAGGGCAGCGCTCCGCGGTGGACCCCGGCCCGCCTCCGCATCCTGCCGGGAGCGGAGAGAGCGGGTGCCGCCGCCGCCGCCCCCCTCCCGCCCGGTCCCGCCGCGCCCCTCACCGTCGGGCCGGAACTCGAACTCGAGGAACTCGTGGCCGAACTTGCCCTTGTGCCCCACGTAGTAACGGAGGTAGAAGTCGCTCGCCATGGTCCCGCCGCCGCCCCGGCATGCACCGCAGCGGCGCGGGCGAAGCGCGTCACGGCGCGCGGGGCGGAGCGTGCTCCCCACTCCGATTGGCCGGCAGCGCCAACCGCCGCGAGCCGGAGCAGCAACGGCGGCGGTGGTTACGGCCGCCCCCTGGCGGGCGCTGGTAGCTACAGCCGGGCCCGTGAGGGGAGGGCTGGGCTGGGCTCGGCTGGGCTCGCTCGGCTCCCGCTCCTTCTGGGGCGGCGGGAGAAGGGCAGGGCCTCAGCCAAAACTCAGCCGGGGCGGCCCGGACACCGCCGAGTCCCCTAGCGACACGGAACGGAACAGGTGAGGGGCGCCGCCTCACCTGCCCGCCCCGCCCCGCCCACCGCCTTCCCCGGGGCAAAGGCTTGGGCCTTCGGCAAGGTGGCTCCCCCTGGGGTACCTGGAGCCCGGGCAGCTGACGCAAACCTGTTTTCTCATAGTAATATTTGCAACTTCTGCTCTTTGGGGAACTGCTGAGAGAAAGGAAATAGCCAGAGACGTGCCTTTTTGTAAAATAGTCCCTTCTGAAAGGAAAATTTAGAACTAGGGTATCTCTTGTGCTGATCACAAGAAGGGACAATTTTTATTGAGGACACTGAATGAGGGAGGACATTTTGTACTGTGGTACTATTGAAAATGGATTTTACGCTGATGAACTTGATTTCATTTAGGTGGTGCTGCATCTCATCCCAGGTGTAGGCAGTTAGTGCAGGGCTAATGAAGCTCACTCTGCTTACTTGAGAGTTACAGCAAGGTTAAATCTGGCAATATTTAGTATTATGAGCTGAGTGGAAATAGCTGAACTGCTTCCAGATCTAATCAGTCCATGGAAATAACATAGTCTTTGGTATGGTACTGTGTAAATAATCAAATAAACCTTTTGATCTGCGTTAATTCTGTGTGGAGGAAAGCCCTAGGTGTCCACATCTGGAGATAATTCATATGTAAACTGACTCAGCCCCCCATTGATAGGTCAGATTTGGCTGTGGTTTGTTTTTCAGGAGCCCTGTATGTTTTGTCATCTGGCTTTCTCTTCTGACTGTGTAGGAGCTCTAAGCTTTCACTAGTACAGTCAAAACCAAAAAATGTTGGGATTGGTGGTTGATTTCTTTTAACATAAATTATTGCAGTGAGACACAATACAGTAATTTTCTGGAAAAATATGAATGTTTAAATCTAGGCACTCATAAATTAGGGTTAAATAGCTACTTTGGATATATTTTAGGACTTCATTGCATTAAAATAATGGAGCCAAGAAATTGCATCTTTGTCTCGTTTAACTTAAATTACTATTTGCTTGGACCTAAAGACACTATTCACTGGGCACACACAGAATAAAGAACAATTTATTATAGACTCATCAAGAGTGAGAGAAGAAAATAAAAAGATAGGTAGAGGGAGGTGAGATATTTAAGGATCACTCTTGAACAGATAATGGACTCCTAGTGTCATTCACTGTGTGGTAATAGGTCAAGCTCCTTCTCCTCTGCCTAGGTTAGACAGCTTTTCTTATGTTCTTTTCCCAAGGGAATTGGAGGATATTGAGGGACAATGTAGCCAGTAGCCTGGAGAAATCTATTTATGAATAAAGATTAAAAACTAAACATGTACAACTCAGCAAAATGATGAAGTAGAGCACTTCTTAAGTCTAATATGGCAGTACTCATTGCATTTGTATTGTAGTTTGATTGTTCTGTATGATGTGACATGCTATGTTGTCTGTGCTTATGCAGAGTAAATTTAATCTTTACCTGTAGTTCCAAGTTAATAGAATGACGTCTTCAGAGTTCTGCCAGATGCCATTACAGAAATGAAGACATCTTTTGAAGTCAGAGTTTTTTCTGTTAGAAAATTAGAATTATGGTTCATTTTGAAGCAAACTCCGCAGAAGCACCTCAGAAGGTGTTAATGCAACAAGACAGAAGTTTGGCGAACTGAAATAACATTAGGTTAAAGATGTTCACTAAAGGAACTGTAAAGGTTTTTTTTTGAAGTTTCACTAGATGAAGAGAGGTTTAAGAGTGTAAATTTTAAAATAAATCCCTTTTCTTCTTGCATTTACATTATGGTCAGGAATACCGGAAATAATAAATCTGTCCTGGTTTGACTGGAAGATATATTTGACTTCAGAACATACATGAGTCTTTTCTGGTCACAGCTGAGATGCTAGGAGGCAAAGTCAGAACTGTAATGGAAAGCTGGACTGCATGAGGAAGTTAGTATATGCACTTTGCCTGGATTTATGTCTAGTTTACTTCAGTTTAGCTTCTCATGGTTAAGGGACTGGCACATGTGAAAGATATTCACATACTACACTCACTCCTGTTTAAGGAAGGCTGATGTTACACTAATTCAATTAAATGACTTTCTGTCAGCCTCATAGACTCCTCCCGTTTACAGCTTCCTAACATTCAATCTCTCTGGGTGCCATATTCCCACTAGAGCAGTTACAGTAAAAGAGACCTCAACTTCTGTGAATTAAAAAAAGTTAGTACTTAGCCTGTTATGCATATTACTCCTAAGTGTATGCATAAGAAGAGGCTCAGCGTTTTGCAGAAAATGTTGGGAGTCCTTTTTTCCTGTTAAAAGGAAAATTGGAGTTGCAGTCTCTCACAGCATTTAAGGATCAAACGCTTACATGTCTTTATTCCATTTCTTCTTCCTGAGTTTTTCCATGTAAAAAAGATCTAATGTGGTTATATTGCCTTATTCTGTTACTCTCTGTCCACTTCTAGCACTTGTAGGAAGTTGATGCGGGTCATTGCTGTTTCGTCTGTCTGGTACGAAGCACTTTCAGTGCCACTCCGTGTACAGTGTGAATCTTTGTTTAAATAGTATTGTCCTTTTCTGGGAATATTATCACTTAATACAGTTCTAATTCTTTAAAACTAACGGAGTACCAGCTAGCAAAGCCCTCTGATACAAACAGATGGGAGCTACCACTAGGGAGCCTTGCCAGACCTGGACATCTGATGAGAAAGTTTTTCTGGGGTGAGTTCTGTCTAAATGACTGGGACAAAGTCATGCCTATCCTTCTGGGCTTAGTGGCTTGGGCTATTGAATCAAAGGTCCCCATATCATTCCCATCACAATGAACCTACCTGTCTGTCATTCTGTCACTCATGGCACCTTTCTCATAAAATTTTGAGGTTTTTCTCCAGTCCTCTCACAATTTAACTGGCTGTAGATAGTATCCAGAGTGTATTCATTCAAGAAGAGAGTGTTCTTTTGGAATGTCAAAGGCCGTTTAAAATAAGTGGTTAAAAATTACTGATTTCTTGGCCATAGTTTCCTGGGTTTAGGCAGACTCTTGGTCGTAGCTATATAAATGTGAAAAAGGATTCATTATTTTTCATATCTTTGGGCTTGAATATTCACAGTTGCATTCAGCATTCTTTATGAATTTCCATTCTATAAAGTATAAAAGTTGGTTCTTCAGTAGAAGAGTCCTACTGATACAGAAATAGCTAACCAACTGCTTTCTTAACATTTACAGGTAGTGCAAAGAAATTAAAACATGAGCCTAAAAAAAGTAACATTCATATTTATACCAGACTGAAGGATTTTTGGCAGAACTATTACCCTGCTTATTATATGAACTTCATTGTCCAATCTAAAGATAATGCCAAGTATAAATTTTGTATGTTCTTCTTAAGTACTGTCTGGTTTGACTTCAAGTTCAGAGGGTTTTTTTTGTGAGAGAGTGACTCTACTTTAATTGTCTGAATTGTTTTATAAGCCTTTTCAGGACTATTAGTGCTAATGCTTTGTTGTTTAAATTACTGTGTTGGAAGGAAGGGCAAACTGGAATATGAGTTATCCTGAGAACCTGCATTTAAATTCATCCGGGAGGTGTCAACGGTCTTTGAGTTCTGTATACTAATTCTAACATATTTTATGATGAATGCATATTATGGGTGAGATAAAAATGTTTTTTTTTGCTGTGTGTGTATTAGGTTTTTTGTCTTCTGAAAATAAATGTCATGTTTGATGGCATTACAATAGATAGCGTATTGCTACCACAGTGCTGTTTGGGTTATCTTGACACATTTATAATCAAAAGGCATGCTATGCTTGAATGCATTGGCTTAAGGTTGTATTTGTGAAAGACAGAAATGTGTGGATTGTAGTTCTTTTCATTCTGCTTAAAAGCATATACAAACAGTAACTGTTCTGTTTCTGAAGAAAATATCTCTATCAGTACACATTTGTAGCATTATTATTTTAGATATGATAGGACTGTAATATAACAATGTGCATATCAAATCTTGATACTGATACTGGTTTATAAGGCTTTGGGGGGGGCATTGTTGTTTTAAGAAGAGCAAAATTTACATGGTTTTCACTTCTGACCTATGGGGAGCAGGTATCCATGGGAGTTGGCAAAATGGGAGAAATCGGATAAACATCCTCTGAATATTTCTGTTTGTTTGGGTTTTTTTCTCATGTCAGTAAAAGCTGGCAGAAAGCTCTAATAAATCAACCTACTTTGGATCCCTGATTTAACTTAGTTTTAAGGTTGCAAGATTTATGAATCTTTTGTATTTTTCTGAAAACCTGCTTATGCCATTGAAGTAGTTGTATTTCTGCTGTTTTTTTCTCTTCACTAGAAATGTTGAACACTTTGGAGAATTGGGTGACAGAATTTTTTTCACAGATTCCGAGTAAGTCAGGTTCTTTTCTGATATTTTCCATGTCTGTAAGTTGTGAAACTATGTTCTAAACATGCAGAATTTTATGCATTTGCTTTTCCTTGTATCTACAGAGGCTTTAATTCTTATTGATTCCTTATCGAGGAAACTACTTTCACTGACTGAATTAAGACAATATAATCTTTGGGAATTAATAAATTCATAAAATATTTCTTTAAAATGTATTTGATAGCATTTAATATGTTCCATGGTGTGGATCTTGACTTTGCACGTAGATCCCTGTTATACCTGTGTTACTTCTTTAGTTGCTGGGAAGAGAATTATATTCTAGTTTCGAAGAATGTTGATTTCTATGCCTCTGCATTGTGTGAAGGATAATTAGTATCAAAATATAGCTGAGTCGGCAGTCCGTTGCATCCGTTAGAGACAAACTGTCTGTGGGTTTCTATGTTAATACTAAGCTATGCATTGTAATATACTATTTAGAAAAGACATCCTGTTTTGTATCTTGAAATTGCGATATGGGTAAGTTTTATCTACTTGGTTAAAAATACAGCTCTGTAAGAAGTAACATCTGCTGTTTTGGTGCCAAGTAAAATGACCTTATTACTCTCTGAGGTAAGGTTTTCCCTGCTGTGCTATGCTGCTGTTACCAGCTATTGACTGAAAGACATTCTTTGAAAACGCACATCCTTCCTTACGAGACAATACTCACTGGAGATGACTAAGTAAACAAAAATGCGGTGTATTGACATCCGTATTAGAAGAAAAAAATCCTAAGCCTAGCATAGACTCAGATATGTAAATGAGTGTCTGAAAAGGAGGAAGATTAATGGAAATTAATAGAAAACAGGACTGATAGGGACTGTCATAGTTGCCATGTTCATCCCCCTGTCCTCAGACGAGATCAGCTCTGTCTCTTATGTGAATCTTTTTATGAATTTTAATGAAGCTTATTGATTTTGATTCTCTACTTTTTCTGTAGATTGTTTTTGTGGCAAATGCAAGTTTATCATGTAATTTACTTTCTCATTTGAAAAGTCAGCCCCCATATGAATCTGTTTGGTTCTAACCTGTTTGGTTTGGCAATGCTAGAAGTTGGTGCGTAGTCCGGTGTATTACAACTGCCAGCCTTGAAGAGTAACAGGGGTGCGGTACAGAGGAATCCACCTCATTATAGTTTATTTCCACAAATAATTTAAAAAAATAAATATTACTTATTTAATTTTTTTTTCATGGTAGACCTGTGGCTTCAACTTACACAAAATATTATTTGCTTTTATTTAAAAATAGATGTGTGTTAATTCTCACTTCAAAATTTTACACAGATATTTATGAGGGCTGACATGGGGAAGCTTGTCTCCAGTGGTTTCTTCTGAGATGCATAAAGAATCTGGCACATCTTGACTGAAGTTAGCCTTGTGAATTGTCCTCTAAGTAGTTCCCCCAAAATGTTGGTATTATGTAAGAAAGAAGGTCTTGTATGTCACTGCATGTTTCAAGCTCTTCATTTAGAAATTAGCCAAGTGCTGTATTCTATTCATGTATTTCTGTGGAAGCTGATTTTGTTCAAACAATTCTGCCGAACTGTTTGAAGGTTCCCCAAGTGGCAGGGAGCAAAGGTATTTATTTAACCTTTAGCCCATGACCTTCCTATAGGGGCGGGTTATGCCTACAAAAGGGCTCTATGTCTGTGGAAATAGTCAAAGGAGTGTTGAACATTTTACCTTTTTAATTGGAATGTCCAGGTTCCGGTCAATGTCACTTGAAAGGACAGTTGCGTTGAGCTGCTCAGGATGATACTTCAGACCTGGGCTACTAAGCAACTTTTGCTTGCTTCCATGTGGCCTTGCTTTGTCTTTGATAAACATTGTGCTATTTTTTTTCTTTTATTTGAAGTAGTTTACCAAATCCAAGTTTCGATCATCTGAGAGAGCCTGTTGACACACCAGAATTTCCCAAACTTGACAGACGTGAGAGACCTGGGGCAGTGCATAGACAACAGAAACTTTTAAATTTTACCTTTGGAGACTTGCTTATGCTGCTCTGAATGGACCTCATATTCTCTGTTACACTTTGACAAGAAGCTGAATTGAATTTTATTTCTTTCTAACATTTTAACTTGTGTTTCTGCATACTTTTAAATTGTATTCGCATTTCATTTTTTTCTTATGCTTGTCATCTTCTCTAAACAACTTACTTAGGTTCTTCCAACATCTTTGATTCCAATATTTAGTTCTTTGCTTTTCCCTTATTCTATAAAGAAGGAAACTAGTCTAGTAGACCAGGAGATCCAAACGTAAGGCTTAATTAGCAGAACGGTAGAGACCTCTGGCATGTCCTCTCTTCTCACAGAAAACTGCCAGGCCTTACGTGTCCCCTGCACGCGTCAGATTTTCCAATCTCTACGTCCATTTGAAAACTTATGTCAAGAGAAATACATTGCTTTCCCTTTACATAGGTAATTGTACCTTCGTGCAGTCTTTGATCTGGTGGATGCAAAAGTATCATCCATTTCCTGTGCAATCCTTATTTGTAAAGCCTTTGTATAATTTCTAGGGATCCCTAGTAAGCAGCAGACAAACCCTCAACTTTCAAGACAGCCCTTGCAGATAGACTTTATGTGCAGGTGATGTGCTGAATTCATTCAGGGTTGCCATGGCAACCCTTTTCTTCTTTATCCAGAAAAAGACTGCTTTATCAGTAAACGTACCCTTTCACAGTACCCTGTGACTTTTGTTCAGGGGTCTCATAGCTGTTAGAAGCAAGAGATAGGTGGGCCCTGAAATTAGCAGTGTCATAGGCCCCCTTGTGCATCTTTGCTCACCGATACTCTTTATCCTTCATCTGTAAGTGTAACCAGTATTTATACCCTCCACCTTCTCTACTTTTTTTTTGGCAGAAGACTGTCCCTTCTATACTGCATGGGGGCATATAATTTCAGATTCTGGGTTTTGAGCACTGTTATTTTATAGATAGGCAATACAATTCTGTTCTGCTGTTCTCCTGTCCACTTTCCCTGATCTCAAAGAGTTCTTGGTCATCTTTTCCAAGAGTCTTATTTTGTTGTGCATAACTCCGCTCCTGCCCCTAATAGCCATCAGATTGGTTCTGTTTCATGTTACTGGCAATTTTGCAGTGATAGAAAATAGGAGGATTGAAACCCAAACCAAGATGAAAATGATGATACTGACTGTAACAAACTAATCCCTTTCCAGAAGTGAGGGAATTACTTCTCTGTGTGTAAATCTCATAACAAAGTGGTTTGACTCTCAGAAAATTATTCTTGATTTCTAGTCAGTCAGGATTACTCTGACTATAAGTGTATCCCGCTAAAGTGTGGGGATGGTGCATAAGCAGTACCTTATTGACAATGGTTTAAGAGAATGGTGGATGGCAGCTTAATGAATTAATGTATGTATTTTTATATATTGCCACATACGCAAATGCATATGCATATGTTTTTTTCTACATCAAATGAAATATCTTGCTCGCAGACGGCTCTTGGGTTTAAAAGGATTGGAAGTAATAACACATTTCTATTTTCAATGAATAAACCTATTTTGCAGTTATTCCCGTCAGCAACATCCATCTGTTGAACATTACTTGGGCACTGCCCCCACAAGAGAAAAATTACAGGTAAAATGATGTTTAGACTATCATTACATTAATGATGTAATTATCATTAGTTTACATTATATTTTGATTTCATGCTGTTTATAAAACAGTTTGTGTAGAGAATCCAATAAATGATCAAGACCTCATCTCCTCGTAATACCACAGAAAAGGATAATTTCAGGAAATATATTTTGTGCTTCTGGTTCTTTGAGAATAGCATACAGAATGGTATCAGTATTAGGTATAATAATCTCAATGTTGACATAATAGATATAATATCCCATAAACATATCTCACTTTTAATGATCTTCATTGTACAGGCCATGAACTGATACTTGTGTGTTGTAGGATCCTGAGGAGATACAGGGCTGGTTTGGATGGCCAGTCATACCCCAGCCTTCACTGGTTTTGGCCTCTGGGCCCCTAGCCCAAATATCCACTCCTATTTCAGCACCAGCCTTTGTGGCTTGCTGGCCTCTGTGGTCTTTGACCCAACTTTGAGGGTGATGTTACAGATCTCTGATGGTACCCCACAGAAGCTCCTGTGATGGGGTTAGGAAAGGTGTGCATGTTTTCTCCTTTATGGTGACACAAAACTCTGATTTAGGAAGAACAAAAAAGCTTAAATGCTTGCCCAATCACTTTGCATCCTGCAATGGAGTAAGAAAGGTCAGGCAATAACTTATGTTCAAAAAGACTTCAGTAGAATGGATTTGGTTTATTTAATAGTAAAGAAAAGGTCATGTCTTTTGTTCTTTTATTCTCACATAAATTGATTTTGTAAAGTTGAAGTTGGTTTATCACTGTTTGTGTTCTATGGCTTTGTTATTTCAGTACTGGAGAAAAGGTCATCTTCTTAGTGGGTACCTGATATTCCATGGTCCATTAAAATGGCATTATTTCTGCTGAAGCCAAAGTGGTTTTTCTTCCTTGCATTTTTTTCTCACATTTTTTTCTCTTTTTTTCCCCCTAACTTCACCTGTCCCAAGTCAACCCAGCTCCAAGGGGGTACTTTGTCATGCAGTCTAGTATATCAGAGGTGCCTGCATATGATTATATCTTTGTTTTATTTGGGTTATAGAAACTGGAATGTCTTGGCTGTGCTAGCCTGATACATTGATTTTTTTCATGTTTTGTTCACTGTGCAAGAGCTTGAAGAGATTCCCACTCTAGTATCTTTCCTTAGGGGAGTGAATTGCATTATCTGTCTCAAGATGAAGTGTCAGTAGAAGACAGTGACCGAGTATTGGTATTCTTATTGTTTCATTGACCTCTAACTTCTCAACATGAAGCTGCTCCAAGAACTGAAAGCCTTTCTAACAACTCCATCTATTTCCTCTTTTTTCTTTTTAATACCACCCCCCCTCCCCGATATCTAGTAGAGATCTAACTAAGAAAATACGAGGGCATCTCAGGACTGAAAGCATCTGGGAGGAGGAAACCAGTTTGGGGGTCGCAAGACTGGTAGTAGTTAAACCAAACCAAAAAAGTCAGAAACCCCAACCCAAAACCTTGCGACCCTTCTGTCTCCTCAAACCTTCATATTTTCTCCGTATACTCAGAAAATACTAGCTGGAATCACAGAGACACAATACAAAATAAAACTATATTACCATTATTAGTATAATGATATTCTGTGGCATGACACTTTAGTTCTTACTAGTAAGCTTTTTGATGTAGCATTTATGTACTGTAAGAGGTTTTTTTGTTATTGTTTTAAGAGGCCTTTTTATTGCTTTTGACATAGAGGGGTAATACTAGCATCTATAAAGATAATGGAAACAGATAAAGACATTATGCCAAACTTGAGCAATGTAAAAACTGAGTAAACATTAAATCTTTTTTCACCAGAAGGGTGGCTTTTTCTGTTCTTAATGCAAAGTGACTACAATTCCAAGTTCTCTTTAGTTTTCAACGTAGTTCAAAGTACGCAAGTTGGTGAAACAACACAACAGTCTAGAGGGAAAGTATCTGCATACTCGAATGGAAGCTGGCAGTCTGCAGTTCCCTTCCCCTTCCCCTTCCCTTTCCTTTCCTTTTCTCTCCCCCCCTTCCTCCCCCTCCCCTCAGCTTAATGTACATTTCCACCTGATTTCTTCACAGGTCTGTAGAGAGGTAAGAGTATCTCTCTGTAATCTGCCTTGCAGACCAAGAGAGAAAATTGTTTTTGATAAAGTAATACCAATTAAAATGTCCAGTGCAAGTTAAAATAAAGACTTCCTTTCTTTCATTTAATTTTCTCTGTATCTCGGTAGTTATCTTTTGAGGAGGTAGGAGATGGCATCTTTTTGCAGGAGAAAGGAAATGCGTACTAGGTGTTAGTGCAGCTGGCTCAATATGAGAGTAACTTACAGCCCTTATGGTAATCAGAATAATCTGCTAGAACAGAAAGCTATCAAAGCCTCTGCTGGAACGGGCCGTCAACCGTGGGCAGCACGTTCAACAAACTGAGACACCTCTAGTGTGTAGCTGTTCAAGACACTGATACAGAGCAGCAGTAAAGTGTGTGTATATTATATAGTCTTCTGCTTGTGACTCTGTGAATATATTACACCCTTCCTATGTAGCATGCCCACTAACCTTTGACCAAGACTGTCTGTTGTAAAAAATTGGATAGTAGTTCTATTGTAAGATCACTAAAGAGCTTCATGAAAGGGAGAATCATTTATTTGAAATATCTTTAAAAGCCTGTATTTCACCAGGCCTTAACAATATAGGTTTTGAATTTTTAATAGAAATGCTTGATTTTAATACTCTGGGGCATTTCACAATTTTTAACCATCATGAAAGATTTCTTAAAGTGATAAAAAGTATTTATACCTATTTTGACTTTATCACAGCCACTTCCATTTCAGTTCAAGTTATGAATCAATTATCTTCTCTGCAGCTACCTCTAATGCATTTTTTAGCATTGTTAATATACAGCAAACACATTTTACTGAGAGTTAATGTAGTCCTTGAAAATTAATTCTTTATTCAAGGTAGGTGTTATCCTTGTTCAGTCTTGAGAATACTGCTGGTAATCATACACTGATACCTTTTTTTTTCTTTTCTCTGGCATACCAAATTTCTAACTCTCATGCCAGAAAAACTACAAGACATCCTTGTGTATCCTCTGAATGAAAAAAGTAATACCTAACTAGGTGTTTCAAGGTCTTAGCCTGAACAACTTGTTCTTAGAACTATTGACTTGAATGTTTGTTTCTTTTCTATGTTGATTCCCACTATAATGTCCTTTTTCATTCATGTAGTGTGGTGCTTCTAGACACTTTCATAAGCATCCTCTCTCTGAATCTGTCAGAACCAGCATATGGAGCTGGTATCGCTAAACTGGAGGACAAACTTGTGGCTGGAGAGCACAGTTTGGTCATTAGGGTGAAAGGATTAAACCACAAGCTACCTGTAAGTACTAACGGCACATTGTCCTTAATAGAGCTCAACAAATCATCTGTTGAACATTATTTTCTACATTAGTCAGAAGCCTGAAATGCTTAGGTTTACACTGCAACTCATTAATTCATAGTTTTGCGTGGTATTAAAGACTACAGAGGGATAGTGGTTTTGCATATCATAAAGAACCGTGTGCTTTTTTTGCCAAGTACCCCAAAACTGTAAGGTTAGTGAGGTGAAGACTTATGGTTTAGGGTGGAGATTTTATGACATGAATTATAAAAAGAATGAGTGTAGAAGAAAGAAGGCTAAATACAAAACAATTGGTCTTTTGAGTAAAGCAATGGGGTTTTTTGCATGGAGTAAGAAAGAAAATCAAATGAAAATGTTTAAAAATACCGAGGTCTGATGTGAAATTTATGTCACTCTTCTACAACCTGAGTAGCATTTTCTTTACAGCCAGCTGATCACTGACCATTTGTCTGACTTCAGTTTTACTCCAGCAGCCTTTGAGATGATTAAAGAGGAACTAAAAAAGACTTACTGCAATATGCTCATCAAATCAGAGGTGTTAGCCAAATGAGTGTCAGTGGGGAAAGGCTTAATTTTAGGGTAGTGGCAGAAAAGAAAGCAATCATCTTTGTTCTTCCTGTGTTGTCATAGTAGCATGAAGTAGTGGCTTGAGGAGTTGCCTGTCTTTTTATCAGAAATTACCATGCAGTTCTTTGCATGCTCTTGTTGAATATAGTGAATGCCAGCACAATAATTATATGTGAGCACAATTTTCAAACTGCCAAATATTTTTGCTTTATACTAAGTGCTAGTACTAATGATTGGGTGCCAAAGGCTGACATGAATTCACATATAAAAAGTTGTCCTGTGTATTTTTTTTTTTTTTTTATAGCTGCTTGCGTTTCTTCTGTCAGCAGCACCTGTGTGTTTGTACTTGGAGGTTAAAATTCCTCCTGTAGAAGATTATCAAATCATCTGAATAAGAGTCAGCTGTGGTCATTCCCCTCCCAGAGTTCCAGCCCAGCTGTCCCTTGCTTCTTTCTAATTGCCATTGGTCTCAGATCACTCGCCTTTCAAGCTCTTTCTTTATCAGTCCCTCTCATCCTCTCTGGAAGCAAACTTTATTTACACTTGGATTATAATTTAGACAGTTTTTGTTTATTTCCTTTCTTTTTAAAACTTTGGCAGCGAAGAGGAGATACTTGAGGCCTGCTGCTGCAGAGGTAGGGGTAAGTAGACAAAACTGATGTTGCATAAGTTCAGCGTCAACCAGCACAATTTCTGCTTGATTCAGAAAGGGTAGCTTACTGGGGTCAGAGCTGCTCTGTAGCCCAGAAGAGCAAGAGATACCTGGAGTCGTCTTCAACAGACCGAGGGAAACCATGTTGCTAAGTCTCTCAAGTAAAGACAGTAGCTTGTACTGTATGAATATAATCTGATATCTTATTTAATGTTAATTGGATCTGATGACATAAATATTCTGATAGCACTGTGTGTTGATTTTTCTCCAAGGAGAAAAGGTTAATCAAAATAATGTATGGCTGTAGACTCCCGCTCTGCAGGTTACTCCTCTTTGGCCTTATTCTTGTTATGAAGGTAGAGTGCGCTCTAAAAGGGAGATATTGAATCAAAGTTCAGTGTATTCTGTAGCTTTTGTAGCACTAATAGCTTTTTGCTTTGAAGGCACAATGGGAAACCAGAAATTGTCAGCTAGTTGTTTTGGATGATTGATAACTTACTGAGCATTTAATGCTGAAGTCCATCTAGGCTGGATTTGTTTGTTTGTTTGAGGCTGGGGTGAGGAGTTAAAGAGAATGTGTTCTTATGGGGTTGCTTGTGGTAAGTTTTGACCATTCCTAACAAATCTTGAATGCTTATTAGTGTGTGTATAGGCTGCTTGGTTCCAGTGCTTGGTACTTGGAAAAATAACGGTTGATACTAAGATAGGTCGTAACTCTGATGACACGTACACTTGTTACAGCCTACTAGCACTTTTATGGTGTAGGTACCTGGGGCTGTCCTGGTATGGTTCTCAAACAATGCATTGTTTCACTTAAGAATTAATAAATAATCATTTTTATTATAAAACATAAGTGCTTGTGAAGGCTAATCGCCTGTCTTATCCTGTTGCAGAGACATAGATTTACCAGTTTTCGTGTCTTCCTAAATTGGTGAGGATGGGGGAAGCTGGGTGGGAGTTTAGTGGGTTTAGTCCATTCTCCCTTGATTTGGCCAGGCTTGCTGCAGGGTCTGAAACAGCGTGGGTACGGCCAAGCACCTGCTGCCGTGAACAGGAGTACGCTTTGACTAAAATCAAGCTGTATTTCAGGTGCACGTGGAGGAGCCTTGGTTCAGTTTCCTGCAAACCAAGCTTGGGTGGGCTCGCTGTGGGGAGGTACAGCTCCCGTTCAGCTGTTTTTTCCAGAGCAATTAGTCCCATATACCTTGTTGCTATGGGAGACCATAACTGTAGCTAATTCCTGGAATAGTGTAGCTCAAAGTCCGGAGGAATGTACTACAGCCAAATGCAGCATCATCACTAGATGCTTCTGTCACAGCTTCTCAATTCATTCAGCTCGGTCTACAGACGGGCCTATGGCTTATCTTAGGTTGCATATAAATCAGGCTTGGGGTGCACCCCTATCCGTGTATATTTGTATTACTCGGAGTCTGAATCTAGGCCAGTGATCATACTTTGAATATCGTACCTTCTCTGATGTAATTGTTTTGGTGCCATATGTATTGAAGTTACATGAGCTTCTGTAAACTGATAATATGACTGAAGAAAAAACCAAGATGTTCTGTATTTGGTGGTTGTCCATGTAAGTTGTAACGCTTAAGACATCACTGTTCAGTTGTAGTTATCTCCTGGGCAAAGAGTGATAGCTAAGGCAAACAAAAAACCTTACCTGTCGTTTGGGATTGTGTGGCAAAGCCCTAGGTGTTTGTCTCTTAGCCTGCAAGAGACAAAGTAGGTATTCATGATCGGAGTCCCTACTGATAGTTCTTAATGCGTAGATCTTAAATCACCAAAATTAAAAAAAAAAAAAGGAAGAAACAAAGGGAGATGTAGTTTAGAGAGTTCATGCCTCGCCACACTGAGATGGTGCTCACATCTGCTTAACACCAGAAGGGCAAAATGATTGGAAATTTGGCTTTTCCTGCAAAAAGACCAGTGCTCATAAGCGACAGTCTGTCGAGGCATCTCACATGGTTGAGAGAACGAACTTATTCTCAGAATGAACTTATTCAGCGAGCTCAACTATTTCAAATTTCTTGTTCTTACAATGCTTGTATTTATGGTACAGTGATACAGCTCTTGGAAGCTCATGTTTATCTGTCAGTTTTGGAAATGAAAATAATTTTACACAGTTTAGAATCTCTGCTGTGTATACTCAACCATGTTTTGTAATGTTGAGATTGCACAGACTGTGTCTGTCTTTTATTCCTTTTAGTAAATAGATGTTCTTTTTTTCTCAAGTCCATTGCCCTTAAAATTTTGCTGTTCCTCTTTGCTCTGTTAAGATTCTAATATTGGTAATAAAAAGGCCCGTGTGAAAACAAAACCTCCTAAAATACCTATTTTGAAATTAGTAACAGTGATTTTTTTTTTTTTTTTTTAAATTCTTTGTTAAGCACTGTCAGTTTTAGTGCCTGAGCAACTCTGCATGTGTTTTCTTGGGTGATGATGCTTCTGTTTTGAAGACTGCTGCTGTTTCATAAACGAGTTTTGCAGTTTCACAGGACTGTCTTAAAGGAAGAGTGGCAGTTAAACATCCTGGCTGGAGTATCTTTCTCATTCAGCTCAGAGGGGTATGATGAACAATACGATGTGATCAAAGCAACTTTACTGAATATTGCCTTTTAAACAAGGGATATTAGGTATTTATTGGAGAAAGGTGCTCCAAAAGAGCCACAGGAGGCAACTGAGAGGAACAGAAAGGCAGGCACAGGTGTGGGAGTGCTACTGTGACCTTAATGGCAGCCTAGAGATAAAGGCTTTTCGTCAGGTGTTGCCTGGAAGAGGTAAACTGCAAAGGTTTTCCTTCTTCTGTAAATATTAAGGAATAAAGGAAGGAAAGGTGTGTAATCGTCTGGTGTGGCTCCGCAGGGAACCAGAGCTGCCTTTGAGGTCCGTGACGTGCTTTGTTCATATGGACAGTAAGTCTGTGAAGTTATTGTATTTTCTAAAAAAAAAAAAAAAAAAAAAAAAAAAAAAAAATAGTCCATGTTCTATAGTAAATAAGGCAATGATTAAAAAAGAAAGAAAAGCAAATATGAGAAATTACTCATCTGATCATCAGGACTGTCATATTGGATCAGACTACTTCCATTTACCCCATCTCCTGTCTGATAGTAGCTAGTAATGGATACTTAGAAAAATAATTAGGCTCTAGTGCTTTCTCTCCACCGTTAATGATTTTATACATAAGTATTGGATGTCCTCTCAGTTGTGTCTTGCTGAGTTGAAGCTTTGAGAAGTGTAAAATCTTCCTCAGTTACCCTTGCTGACCCTCTCAGTGTCTTTTCTAGCTGCATTAGGCCTTTTTTAAGGTGGGAAGATCAAGGTTGTATGCAAAATTAGAAATGCTTCTTCACCATGAGTTTCCTCTACAGCAACAGATTCTGTTAACCTCACCCACTCTTTTCCAGGCTTCCAGCCTCTGATGTGTTTGAAAAAGTTTTGATTATTAACTAACTTCTTCATTACTTTTATTGCCGCTGATGTCTTTAGTGTCAAAGTAATATGAAGTCACTTTATGAGGTCAGGCTTTTAAATGTGGCACACATTTTGGATATTGCTAATAATGTAAATTTCCAAAAATTTCATCAGTTTTTCATTATTACAGGAAGTCTAAAAGTCAACTTAGCCTTTGTAAGAAAATTCCTGTCATCAAAACTTAGACCTAAACATTACTTTCCAAGTACTGTTTATCTTCTAAGCATTATTACAAGGTGTTCTCTTTGCTTAGATCTTATTTACCTCTGTGCCTTATTAGCAAAATACGTAGATTCAGGGATTTTTCTTGACTGTTTGGTCATAAGGCTTTCCATTATCCTGTATGTGTAATGGCTTCAATTAAATGAATGGCTGTGCTGTCAGCTCAGGCCAAGTGGGGAACATACGTGTGAAAATAAATTACTGCAGTTGGAACTAATTAATTCCTTGGTCGGCACTCAGCAGATAAAATCCTGAACAGGGTAATGTGAAGTGTTGTCGTTATTTGGCCTCAGCTGCACCTGGCCGAGAACTGCAGTTAACAACCTCTGCTCTTCCACCTGCCTTTGTAGCCTGCAGGCAAGGGCTGAAGACCTGATCTGATGTGAAGACAAAAAACTGCGCTGTCAGCTCAGCCTTCTCTTTGCTGTAATCCTGTGTAGGCCCTGGCCTGGCTGCGTGGATGGCTTGACAAAACGTCAGGGAGACTCGCTTGTTACGCTGTCGTAACTTCTAGCTCAACTTGTAGCTCCCTGCTAAGATGGCTGCCTTATCACGAGTGACAAGGTTACAATGGTTTCCTTAATAGTGTGGAGAACTCAGCAGGCAGCTGCAGCTAATCCCTTACGAAAATGCTCTCCCAATGAGGTACATAGTGACATCTGAATGCTGCAAATATTTTGAAAAAGATGATTATGTTTTAAATCATGTTAATTCTCATTCTGCTTGTTGATGCATAGGTACAGGTACGAGTTGGCATTACTAACCTCCTGTAAGAGCTAAGAATGTTGCCTTAGCTGGTGCTTGTTGGCTTCCTCTGGTAGATGCTACCACTGCTGGTATGAGAAATGTTAAGTTCAGTGTCCTGAGGCAGATGGCCTCGCTTCTGGGGACGCTGTTGTGAGGTCATCTTTTGTGAAGCCAATCTTTTGTGTTACTGCCTCTGCTGCTCTGATATCAAAAGCCACAAGTTCGTCTTTATCTGTGTAACATTTGATTCTGTGAGACTTGCGTCTTGGCTGGGGAGTCCACGCTTGCAGCCACACAAGTGAAACGAGGGGCGCTAGCGCAGTTCGGTTTCCACAGATCAAGGTGCAGCGAGCTTGGTAACCCATTTGCCAGGCACATGGCATGTAGTTGGGAATAGCCAGTTCGGTCTCTGTCACTACCCTGAAGAAAGTCACCCCCCCCCCTTTTTCTCTTGCAGGGACTTTACTAAGGGCTGTAGCGCCCTTCTTGAAGGCACGGATGAAAATTAGAAAGATTTAAAACTGCTTCGCAAAGTTAAAGGACTAATTTGATGGAGAACAAACAGAGCGTGAGGAAAGGATGCATACATACTCCTGCAGAAGGCAGAAAGGTAACGGAGTTACACAAACACTAAGGGGATATATGAGAGGCGTAGTTACACAGCATCTTAATGACAGTAGGCAGCACAGTATTAGTATGGATTATCTCATGCTGTACAGTTGCTATGTGTAAAAACGTGAAACAAAAAAAAAAAAAACAGAATTTTATTGCTGATACAGCATAGAGTTGAAAAAATGGGGGGGGGGGGGAGATAGTTGTATAGCTCAAACCTCAGTGCCCCAGATGGGTTTGGGACTCTTGTATGAGGCTCGTACACTTTTCGTTTGTACTTTCCTCTCTATTTAGACCTGGAGAGACTTTTTTCTGTTTTTGTTGTCAGTTTTTCTATTTGCTACTATATTACTCTGCTAAAACTGAAATGGAGAAATATTTTAAAGTAAGAAAAAACCTATTTTCAGTTAAATAGAAAACTAACCCACCAATATTTACCAGTACATAAGTCCATATTAGTTTGAGAATAGCTATTTGTGTCTGAACAGTGTTAGCTTTAGGGACAAAAATTGACTGAAAGTTACTTTCAATAACTACACTGCTTCAAAAGGCTTTATAACACCACACAGCAGTGAAAGGCTGTAGTGTCTTCAGGTCTCTGATTCCTAGTGCTGCTCTGAGTAGATCCTGTGAATTACCTGGGGCAGGAAGAAGGATGGCCATGCGATGCGCAGTTTGGCTGTCTTGGTTTTCAAGAGGTACATATCAAGGGATATTGGCATTTATGGCTACTTTTATTCCCCTGGCTGATAACTTAAAATTCAAGTTAAGTTATGCGGTAGATGTCTCACGAAGACAGACCAAAGGAGACATACAGCAGTACCTAAAAGGAGAAAAGTCTTTGCCTCCCTGCTCAAGCTTCTCTCTGCCCAGGGCAGTGTCGTACCTAAGTCTGTACAGGACCCGAACTGCCCATCCATTTCAGAAAACGCCTCCAGTCGTCCCTCCTCCTTCACGATATCCTTGGTTGTTACCTAGGATTTCATTTTTACAAGAGAAGGGGAAGAGACACCTGCACCTTTACTTCTGACTGACTTGTGTCTCTAACTAACACTATCATTGTACTTCTCGTACAGTGGGTCTCACTTCAGCTTTATTCCCATAGAAGAGATTGTTCGTATGTGTTTTTAAAAAAAACAAGTTAAGACTGCCTGTTGTGATTCCAACAATAGCAGTATTTCTGTCTTTACTTTCAGGATGGCAGAAGAGTGCATCTTTGGCAGTAACAAGTTTTCCAGCTTCTGTAGATGCACTTTACCAAAAGCCGCACAAAGAAATTGAGTAGTTTGCACCCAGCCCTTGAACAGTCTAACACGTAACAGCTTGGGTTAAAAACTGCACCAGTTTTGTTGTATGCACCATTCACTTTTGAGACATTTTCTCACGTTGGGTAAGGACTAGTGTACGTGTACCACTGGAAGTTTTACTCACTTATTGTAGTTGCATCACTGATACAATGGTTCAGCTCAAGGAAATAACGAACCCGGTGGTACTGTCTTCCATGTGATGTGAAGATGTCCAAAACCAAAGCGGCAGAGAGAGAGAATTCAGAACAAAATGGTCTGTTCATTTACAGGCAGAATGTGAACTCCTTTCAGTGTTGCTATTGCGAAGCTGCAGCTACTGCAGCTCCAGAGCGGAACTGTACAGAGAACAGCTGAGTTACACAATAGCATTCCCAAGCCCCACTTCGGGTTCGGACAATTCAGAGCTAAGGAAAACTCAGACCAAAACATGGTACAGTCCCAGGCCTAGGAGAGCATTTGTACGCTGAAGTAATTAGTTCAGTAGAGTCCCAGATAAAAAAATTTAATCTTTCTCTAGAAACAGTGCACTGTTTTACAAATGTGTTCATTTGGTTTTCAGTCATCTGTATTGATGTAAGCACAGCGAGTGTTACACAGAGCAGATCCCTCCCCTGCCCCTCCCGGGGCCTTTTGTCCGTAACGTAAAAACTGAAACACAAAAGGCACCAAGCAAGAACTTACTTTAACAGAACTTCAATATGACAAGACAGAGATCAGAAATGATTACAATGTTAAATATCATCCTAACAATCTGAACCATTATTTAAAATAATTACTTTCTTAAAAAACAAATTTGGTGTTTGACTTTTCAGTAGTTATAAATCTGCAAAGGTTGAAATCAACACTGCACATGGAGTTCATTTACAGTGGTTTGAAAAAACGACATGGTTTATACAGGTTTGTTCGTGTGTATGTGTTCTTACAAAAGTATCAAAACTGTAGAACTTTCAAATATATTTACATTCGTCTGTTAGTTACAGTGTTATCACATACAGCCTTTTCTCGGTTTTTTCTCTTCATGTACACAGTGCATGGATTTGTAGAAACAGAGCTTCATACCTTCAAACAATGACTGGCTATCTCAATCTAAAATTTGAATAGAAGGATGCTTGATTGTTCATGTATTGTCTATGCAGGCCATGAAGTATTTTGAGAGTACATATTATGTTTGTAATGCATACTAGGTCTTTAGACACTGTCTTCCTTTTCTTAGCCAAGAACGAACTTCCAGCTCGCATTGCACTCTGAATTTATTCTAAAAGAAAGAAAAAGAAAAGGAAAAAAGGAAAAAAACCCCAAACCTATTGAGGCCGAGTTCCTTCTGCTCACTTGAATACAAAAGCTTGGACTGACGTAAGAATGGCAGGGAGACTTCTCTAGGTTTTGGTACAGGTCAGGGAGGTGCTAGCCCCTTAGGCAGTGGTAGGTAAGTGTATGCACTTCACCCAGAATTCCCTGGGCATCTTCTAGAACGAGATGAGAAAAAACTTCTTTCTGCGAGGTGCGGGATGACCCAGCCGAAGGTATTGATACGGCTGTGAATTTTTCACCTCCTTTAACCGCTCTGTGGTATGTGAGATCTGCCCTGGGGCAGGTTGTTCCACTGGCAGTAATCCGGAAGATAATTGCTGCACTTCAAAGAATCCTGCATATGGTGAACTAAGACGCGGCCCCATAGCATCTCCTAAATTTGGACTCTTAATCAGTATGAGCAGGGGAAAAGGGCAAGGAGGGAAGGAATTAACTTTTGTTATTGTGTTTTTTTTTTCCCTGATGAGCCAGGTGAGAGTGCTCGCTTTGGGTGTATGGAAGTATATGGCCAAATCTTTATTTCTACTAATTCCAAGCTAATTGGAGAGGTGCGAGATTCCCAGTGGGGAAAAGCATTGAGATTTACAACTTAGAAACAAACAAGCAAGCTAAATCAGATTTATACCCAGCTGTAAAAAGTAACAATACAAAACCAAAAAAAAAAAAAATTGGGTGCTGTAGGAGCTTCTCCTGCCTGAAATGCTGTAAGCAATAGCTCTTCAGCTGAAAGCACTGCAGATGAATCTTGCTGGATGGACTGGAAAATGTAGAAGCAACCCTTACGAGCCAGTCCGGAAAAGACGAGCTCTGTTTGTTACGGGAGCGCTTCATTTGTCAGGTGTCTTAGAGTACAGCTCTTTCTTACTCAGGGTCTTTAGATTTCAAAGCAAACTTCTCAAACATCCTCTAAAAATTTAATTGTCCTTAATTTTTGCAAACGCTAGTAGTTTTAAAATATATGTATATATTTTTATATATGTATATATTTATATGCTTGTATATCTATCTAGCCTAGATAGATATATAGACAGATAATCTATGCACAGCAAGCCAAACATACAAAAAATAAATACTCTCACCCCTCTACTATATTTACAGAACAGGTCTTATAATCCAGATTTTGTTAATAAATATTTCTAAACTGCCTGTACAGAATCTGTTTTACTTATGTTGATGGATAGCCACAAAGCATATTCAACATATTTACAAAATACCTATAAATATAGTCTTAAAATAAAGCAGTAGCTACTGAACCTTCAGCCTGGCTGGTTATGTACATTGAGTTAGTAGCTCAGCTGTCGCTTATTCACTATCACAAATGGGTAGTGCAACAAGTTAAGATGTGTATAAAAGATTATACATACAAAACTCTCACATCCTTTGGATGTTTGCAGTTCATTATAACTTTGTGGTTACCCTTCTGCAACATAAATAACGATTAAAAAGAAGAAGCCGGTTCTGTGATCCAGCGCACATTTGCCGAGTGTGTTGTCTGGAGCAGCAACTTCATCCTCATGGCAACCCGTCATCTTCTAAGCTTAATGCTACACGCTGTGAAGGAAGAAAGACACCCTTGAGGAGAAAGTTTGGGACTTGTGAATTTTGACGCATTTGAACCAAATTCTGAAACTGTTGCTAACTTGTATTTGCTGTTAAAAATCTCATTGTCATCCCTAGACAGAAATCTGGTTTTGATCTGATTCTTTTCACCAAATGGGGTCACTCACTCAAGTGTTACTAAAGAGGTGTTGGAAAGTTTAATTCACTTGTGAATTAAAGTTCCTTCTAAGGGATGACACCTTCTTCCAGTGTGATCTTTAGCAGGATCTTTAGATAATATAGGGCATTACCTACGTGCCTGCCTGCCTATAGACGCTATATTGCCTTCACTTATTACTTATGGATCTTTATGCTTTCTTCTAAAAATACAATGCAGTTAGTTATAACTGCCAATGCTTCACACCTCACCAGGCTGCTGCTTCGAAGGAGGTGCCGTTAGAGGCAAACTGCTATGCAGAACAGGTTCTCTTTCTTCTGCATACACAGGACTTGCTATCAAAATGAGTGTTTGCTTTTTGTAAAGCTTAATCTCGCCAAGGCAAATTTCCTTAACTTCTTACAGAACCTCATTCAGAGGAATCTGACTCTTCTTTACACTGTTACATTATACAGAAAATATTCTCCCTGGTGTCCTGGTTTCAGCTGGGATAGAGTTAATTTTCTTCTTGGTAGCCGGTATGGGGCTGTGTTTTGGGTTTAGAATGAGAACAAAGTCGATGATACACTGATGCTTTGGTTCTTGCTAAGCAGTGTTAAGTAGTTGCTAAGTGGCGCTCATGCTAGTCAAGGACTTTTCAAGCTTCCCATGCTCTGCCAGGGGCACAAGAAGCTGGGAGGGGGCACAGCCGGGGGGTTGACCCCGACTGGCCAAGGGGCTGTTCCATACCCCCTGACGTCATGCTCAGTATGAGAGTGGGGGGAGTTGGCCGGGGGAGGGGCAACGATCGCTGCTTGGGGGACGTGCTCGGCATCGGTCGGCGGGTGGTGAGCAATTGTACAGTGTATCGCTGGCTTTGTATTACTATTGTACTATTATTACTTGTTTTTATTGTTATTGCTATTATTACTATTACTGCTGTTCTATTTTTATTTTGCTTCAGTTATTAAACTGTTCTTATCTCAACCCACAAGTTTTCCCCTTTTGCCCTTCCGATTCTCTCCCCCATCCCACCGGTGGGGGAGTGAGCGAGCGGCTACGTGGTGCCTAGCTGCTGGCTGGGGTTAAACCACGACACTTGTTTTGTAGAGAAGCTCAAGTTATCCTTAAGACAGTTTAGACATTTGGTAGCAGTCTAAGCACAGATATAATGGAATCCAATAGAGGGTAAGTAATCAGCTGTCACATATTGAGCTCTTGAGATAGCTGGCTTTACACTTGCTAGCTTACTGTGTGTATCAATTAGGACAATTATTCTTCATTTAAACAGAATATGTTACTATATAGACCGCTATATTCTAAGACAACTGCAAGAGCTGCCTAGAAGTTTAGGCTTCTGCCTATTCAAGGATTATTAAAGAAGTTCTGGTTTTTGTCATTATATGCCAAATAACCAACACTGTAATTGGCTGGAGATAATTCTGTAGCTAAACTCTCAACAAAATTAATCTTCTCCATCAGCAGTTTCCTCAGATACTTACTGCTGGGTAGACATGTCCAATTTGGGCAGTCCGTCCAATGTGGATTTCGTCTTCATCTTCCTCTTCTGTTGTCTTCCTATACACTGGATTATCAAAATTCATGCTTTTAGTATTCTTCCGTTTCCAGTTTCTCCAGATGAGGTATCCCCCCATGCAGAGCAAGCCAATGACCACTAAGGAGAGGGGAAAGGAAGGGCTGTTAGCCAGGCGTGAATCTGCCGGGATGTCCCCACGTAGGTATCCATCCTGGTACACTTTTCTCGAAGCCAGGCTACTTTTCCCCATTTCAACAGTTCCTGTACTCTTTCCCACCCCAACCCTGAAAGTCGGAAGGGTGTATTTACACTGGCGTTTTGGTGTGATCTCCTTCAAAGGTTAAATCAAATCAGCTTACCGACAGGAATGACAATTCCAATCACAGCAGCTGTCACAGTTGAATCAAAGCCTTGGTGGTTATTTGCATCTGTAATTACAGAAGTAGTTCTGATCATTTAACTCATTTGCTGGTTTTAAAGCCACGTCTAAAGAATGTTTTATGTTAGTAGCCACGTTGTTCTGCCCATCAGAAAGCTTTTGTAATCAAAGAGTTTACGAAAAGTTCTGCAATAAAATTATTATGGAGAAGATAAAAAGCATGTACACACAAATCTGGGCTAAGCTGAGCTGTTTCTTCGCAGGAGCGATAAACAGCCTGGCCATAAAGTGCTACTGCCCTCGCAGGACTGCAAACTGCGCACCGGGAGAGGGTGGCAGCTCAGGGAAGCGCTCGGTACAGTGCTGTCAGATAGAGAAGCTCTAACCAGAAATGAGTGACTGCACTTGTGCCTCTAATTTTCAAGCACAAAAAAGGAGGCCAGTTTTAAAAAAATGTGACTTTTAATGGAAATTCCATGCACGGATGAGGGGATGCTGAACAGTGCTCTTAAAAATCCACAGTAGAACACTTTCTAGTACTGACACAATTAATGATTTATTGAGCTGTCAGAAGAAGAATGTAGTTCAAAGCCATCTGCACAGCTTTTCTTTTCAGTTATTTTTTATTTATTTACAGCGAAGGAGTTAGTCAGCACATGTATCACTCATTGCTGCAGTCTGCCTCAGCATGCAAGAATGACCCCAAAACTTGATATTGTACTTACAAGAGAAAAAAAACAATTATAGGGAAAAATATAAAAAAACCCACCAAACAATATACCTTTCAAGTTATATACTTAAAAATGTTTGCTCTAAGCTCTTATAATAAGGGATCAGCACAGAAGATTTATTTTTGCTAAAATATCAGGAATTGAGAGAGGAGGAACTAACCGTAGTTTTGTCTTTTGAAACACCAATTCACAGAACTTAAAAGGCAATTTATCCTTTTAAATGCTTCCCTCTGGCAGGTTGTTCTGTTACATAGTTATTTACTTAATAATAAGCCAGACTATTTCAAATGTGGACAATTAAAGCACCTTGCTTCCATGGCTTATTAAAAAGTTAATTATTGCATTTGAAAGAAATTTGCACAAAAAGAACTTACAAGACTGAATTTTAGAAACTGACTCCGCTTTCCCACATGCAGTGCTGAGTGCACTGCATCACTATTACTACAAAAAGGCGCCCTAGTCAAACGGGCACGGTTTATTTTTGCTTTCCAGATGCAATGGAAAGTGCCTATTCTGCTTTTTTTCTTTTTTTAAGGGAAAAAAGGTGTTTTACTCTTTTTAAAGCAGTCTAGATCTGCTTGAGGTCTTGAATGACAGTCCTGAAGAGCAAAGTCTTCTCTCTGGACCAGAACTTTTTTTTTTTTTTTTTTGAAAAGCAGTTCAGCTTTTCTGCTCTGCCTTGGCAGCCCCATCTGGAGGGATGACCTGCTAGCACCGAGGTGGCAGGCTGGTGTTTCATTACGCACACATTGTGTAGGGTGAGCTTTAGGAGGCCCTATCAGTGCTCTCCATCGGGATTCTTTTCTAATATTGTAATGAAAAACTTCAAACGTATGTCATGGATCAGGCCACATTAACGTGCAACGCGCAGCCACGCAAAACACATGCAGCTTGTCTCGGGCTACAGTAATTCCAAACGTCCAGCAGGGCTGAAGCTGGAGAGGAGGCGTTTTTCACCCACAACTTGTTATGGATCACATAAATAATTGAACCATTAAAATAGGTGAAGCACCTGTAGAATCATCCATATTACAGTATGCAGCACTACAAACAGCCCTGAAACTGGGATGAACTAATATTAGGCACAAGGCAAGGACTAGTACGAATTCTCAGGGCCTCAGCCCTAGAGTCAGCGTTACGTGTGTTGGACGAAAACCCGACGTAAGCTCCTTAACACCCCGAGCGACTGGAATCACATCAGCCACCGTAGCAGAGGTGTCTGCAGAGAGAGTACCTGATTTCTCCCGCTATGCGACAGATGTGCCTGCATCTGACCTGTTTATAACTCAGGTGTTAGGTCAGGTCTCCCACCAGAGCCTGAGTTTTTGTGATACGGTATATATAGAAAAAGAAAAGAGGAATCTTATTCTCTTACAGTGCTGCGATAAATTGCTGTTTCCAGTGGTCATCTCAGAATCGATAAGGATGGATGTGGTGGAAGGGAAATGAAAACTTGGGGTGGTAATCGTAGCTTCTGGCACAGCTTTGGGGACGACTTCAGTGGCGTTACTGGCACTGCCAATTACAGTTGCGATGGTCGTGGTACTGGCAGTATGGGATGCTGCGGTTGTAGAAACCAGTACAGTAGTTGAATTAGTAGGAAGATCTGAAAAGCAAGAGCAAACATGAAATTTGGTAAAAGTAAGTACACAAAGCAAATCACAAATGGGGATATAAATCTGGGGAGGATTGTTATGTTTACTAATTAGATGCAGAAAGCAAATTCCGATTCTATTTACCAGGTAGTCAGACTATCGATAGTTGTCTGCCTAAAGCTACAGAAATGATTTCCTGAAGTCAGGCTTTATTTATTAATAGTAACAAAGCACTCTGGATGGAAGGCAGTTAAGAAGTTCAAAAACGTAGGGGTTTTTTCAGTACCTCAGAAGATACTGAATTTGTAGCAGGAACTATTTGCATGTTAGGGAAAACTGCACTGAACCCACCCGTCTCTTTGGGATATTATCAGCAACGACTGTGGCCTCTCCAGATCCAGAATCTATAGGGCAATAACGTGGCAAATTTTGATGATTTATTGACCATTCACACTTTCAGTGCTGAGCCTTATCCCTTTTTTCCTCTTCCTGCTGTATCTTTTTCTGGTTATGCTTTCAAAAATAAGCAAGTTTTCAGCAAAGGACAGCACAAGGCTGCGTGCAGAAGGCAGCAAGTACGTGGAATACAAAAGCTAATGTTTGTGTTCCACCATCAGGGAATATATTCACTCCAAGTATGATTTTGTTGGAATAGCAAAACAGCAACGTGGCTGTATTTACCTTTGTAGCATTTTTTCATGTCAGGGCCCAGCCACATATTGTCAGGACAGGCGCACGTATACTTGGGAGAATGGGGAGAGATCTGAGGTGCAGGAAGACACAAATACTCGCAGCCTCCGTTTGGTTGGGGGCTGAGCTCACAGGAATCTGGAGCTGTTGAAGGACGGAAGAAAAGACAAGTTATTTTTCTAATTATTTATTTCTTGTTCTTGGCAAAGAAATATCAGGTCCTCTAAGAAGATTCTCTTCCACTCCCTACCTCAATTAATCGGGCTGCTTCATCATCTTTACAGTTTGGAGTAAAACCTTACAGACTACTAGAAAACCTGCCCAAATATATAATGAATGGCAAGCGTCACAGTGACGAGAGTAACTCATTGTTATCAAAGATGCTAATTAAACAGCTATTAACAAATTGCAGACTTTTCAATAAATGCTGCTCCTGAATTAATTATGCAGGAACTTCAAACATTAGGCATTGATTTCACATTATTACCTGTGCTTTCTCTCTCATCAAGAACCATCAGGAAGCATTTCATTTGCTAACTAAATAAACCTGATTTAGGGCCATGATACCCCGAGGACACGTCTTACCTTTGGGCTGCTTTAACTCATGAAATACCACGATGTCATGAGGATTATTGAGGTTTTCTGCCAAAACGGAGACGTCCAAGCCATTCAGCCTGTTTGCGCTGAAGATTGCTTCATTCTCCAGGTCAGTCCAGAAGACTCTGTCCTGCAGGAAACGCACAGGATTTCTGACCTTGCCCTGCTCAAATCCAACTCAAGTTGGATGAAACTCCAGCAGTCACAAAGTCAGTGCACTGTGTTCCTACCTTGCGGCACCTTCAGTTCATGCTACTGCTATCTGCAGCTTTTTTCTTTTTTTTGGACACCGTCATTTCTAATGTTTAAAAGCACAGCAATCCTACCTGTTTATAAAGTGCTTAGTAATTCTGACTAGCTCTAAGACTGAGACAAGGGACCAGAAATTTGGTTAAGTACAGAAGAGTTGCATCCATTCTCTTTCGGAACCCTTTTTTTTAAAGACAGGGTGGATCATGAGCAGAACCAAAGGGCCATACCAGAAACTTTCCTTATCTCTGCTGATTTTTTTTTCTTTCCAAAGATAAGACCTGCATTAAGCAGGTATCTATGAACAGAGCAGAGCCTACGGCACACCTGGAAGATGAGTATCTATTTTTCTTTTTTTATTACTATCTTTTGCATGGCATACTATGATTGAAGATACAAAATAACGGGTGAAAGAGGTAGAAAGGAATTGCAGTTATCAAACAGTATTTAGTTGCTTGGTCAGAGATGTATGCTGCTGCCTGCTAAAACAGACATATATTTCATTAAGGAAAGCCACATGGCTGGAGAACAAGGGCAAATTATCAAAAGCAAAGGGGTTGTCTGTTATTCTAACCAGCTATTCAGATGAGGAAGGGTGTACAGAGCTTAAATAACCCAAGAGATCCTTCCAAATATTGCTGATGAGGATAAAACTAAAGAGCAGCAATGTTTTGGGGAAACGTGTGCCCAAAGTTCCATGCCTAGATATCACACACGTTGCATGGGAGGAATAAGGATTTTAAGGAAGAGGAGTTTGCTGAGTCAAAAGCCAACCTAGTTAAGTGAAATGAAGAGAAAAGAAAGGAGGCTGTGACACGCACCTTGACAGGTAGCCAACCAGACACCTTCCTATAGCTTACCTAGAGTGAGGTGCCAAAGTTGAAGATTTTGTTCCCATAATCATTTAAATAACCACAGAAAGGAGCTTTGCTACAAGAGAGACGACTTCACTGCCCCAGGCTAGTGATACTTGGCAATCCTCTACCAGGGGAGGAAGAGCTGGATTGTCTCTCTGCTTCCACCCACGCAAAGCAGGGATTTGAATTATGTCTTCCATACCCCTGGAGTACTCCTGAGATAGGATGGGGAACGCAGAGTTTCGAATGCATGCTTAGCATGAGTTGCAAACTGCAAGGAAGCCATTAGCCCTGGGCCCTGCCACTGGGTAGCCGTGTATAAACTAATGGCAGAAATGTGGATGCCCATTTATGTAGTAATTTCTGCAGATCTCAGCAGGTCTTAGCTCTTCCTTGATGTCATTTGAGGACCTGAACTGTACTATTTAATTAATTACTGCACTGCTCTTAGTAAGGCTACAGTGTGACAATGAATGGCACAAGAGTACTGAATCTACAGGACTAATAGGGTTTTCAGTGGAACATACTGAAGTAGGAGTTGGAAGCCTAACGCCTTTGTGAAAATAGGCTTATGTCTTTGTAGGATCACAGCTGTATTTTTTTGGACAGGGAAGTTTCTCTAATGTGTGGCAAGGTCTATGTGTCAGAACTGGAGCAGTTCAGCCTGAAAGCGAATTATCTGACCCGTTCAGAACTAGGTGAACAAGCACCTTTTTAACGCCAAGTCCCCAGCCTCGGCAACGCACTGGCACACAGTGACTGCAGGGGGACTGCAGGGGGAGCCCGACGAGTGCCTTGCTGGCACAGATACTCCCAGCTGAAGCCTTGAGACACCTGAGACAGGTAAAAATGTTTCTGAGGATACTTCTGCAGATGCTGGGATGGACAACAGAAACAAGTAGCCAACACAGCAAAATTTAAGGGGCTTTCCTCCCCGACGGTTCTGTTGGCACCAGAAAATGCAACACAGGTATGCAAAGATGTTGTGAAATAAAGCTGCTGAGAGCAGCAGAGTGGTCCACTGCAGGCCAAGAGGTTGCTCTGAGCGCATGCAGCTCCCCTCAAAGTCCGACTTTCAAAAGACGAGAGACGGGTTGCAGCGTCACTCAGTGAACGGTTGTCCCACCTGCTGATCACAGTAAGCAGCTTCTCCCTTCCCTTGCTAATAGTTTTGGCCTCTGTATGGACAGTTGGCTCAGTTCAAATCAAGGAAAACCCATTACCCATTTTCCAATTCTGGTGGGAGGCGTTACGCTCATGGCTGCTCTGGTACTACATTAGGTAAAAGCATGAGACAACGCATTGCTCCTGATTAAGGGCTTTTGAAAACAATTTTCCCCCCTGAACCCACACCAGGTTGATCGGTTTCTATAGCAGCAAACGCCCTCGTTGAGCTTTCTGTGCTATGCAAAAGGCAGAGCTTTTAATCAAGAAGAGCTTTGAGACCTCTTGCAGTCTCCAGTCTGTTCTGCATCCGTTTTCAACTCTTACCTCAAACACTGCTAAGCCAAAAGGATGGCTCAGATCATCAACAGAAGAGATCAGAACTTTTCTGTTGCTGCCATTGAAATCAATGCAGGACAGTGAATGCAATTTGGAGTCTACCCAGTAGAGCCGCTGATTCAGCAAATCTGAGAAGTGAAACACAATGAAGCAAAATTACACACAGCTCCTGCAACTCTTTTTCTCTTGCCCAGCATGTTTTTCCTGCTGGCAGCATGACTAATCTCTTTATTACTGGGCCTTTTTTTTTTTTTTTTTTTTTAAACACTGGTTCTGATTTTGAATCAGTGCCCAGATATGTCGGGATAAGATCCTATAAAAAAGATTACAAAGGAGGAACATTCTGGTGGGTGGGTGTGTAGGGGGAATGCCTGACTGACAGCTTTGTACAATGAGGTTCTTTTGTTACCAGGAGGAGCAGGCCAGCAGGAGTTTGGGGTTCCCAGAGTCACTCCATCAGTGCCTGAGCAAGAAGCTTCATCCCTCTCAAGGCTATTCAGTCCTTGGCCTCTTGCTGGAGAACAACAACTGTGATTCAAATGAAACACCTCTCTGAAGGAGCCGTGCGCTTTACACATTTTCAGTGAAGAAGAATCCTGGGTCCAGAAACCCTTCTTGTGCTGCAGGCTGGGGGAACGCTGGTGGTGGGGACACCGCTACCACAACCAGCCAGGTTTTGGGGAGGGTACAGGTAAGAGTGGGAGGGAAGGATCCAATGTTATTTAGAATGCTAAGCACTGATTTTCTCTTCCTGGAGCAAATTCACTCATTTTGGATGAGATTCACTAAACAGAATGCAAGTGGATGAGTGCCAACACAAAACAAGCTCTGTAATTAAACAAGTCATTAATTAATTTCTTAATTACTAAAGGATAACATTATTTGTTCACAGCAGTAGCACTTCAACACTATGCAATGGTAGCAGCATTTTCTCCTACATCCTTGTCATGGCCAGAATTTTCAAATATAAAACCAAGCAGAGAACCTCACATCTGCATGGTGTTACACACAAACGGCTGTAACTCCAGACAAGGGTGTCTGCTGCTGCTGCCCCAGGAAGGCAGGAAACCTCCTCTCCACTCCTGCAACTCAGTGTGGCAGCGAGAACGACCACAGCCCTCCGTGGGCCAGCAGGGCAGGATATGAGCCAAGATGGGTTCCACCTCGCTACCCCCACCCAGAGCGGCTGGGCAGGCATGTCGACAGGGAATGGGCTCTGCAGGCTGCGTCTCTTTCCTTGATGTACCATGCATTAATCAGTCCAATGAAGTATCTTGACACTGCTGCTGAGACGGGTCCAGGACCAGAGACACCAGCACCAAGGACTCTCTGATGCTTCCTGGACTTCCAAAGGGTTGCTGCAGCTCTGCATCTTCCCCTAACATTTCCCTTTGCCTTAAGGCACACCTAAAAGCAACTCAAAGCTCCTGCAGCGTGAGGTTCTGACTGTGGCAAGACTTACTGCCTACGCTTGCTACTGAAATAAAATCGCTCGTGTTGGTGAGCAGTAAGTGACAGAATATTTCCAGGATTTTTGTGTGCAGGTGCCTTTGCGCATTTACCATTTTGTTTTCCTGTTTAACAATAAAAATAAATTTATGTCAGCCACAGTGGATGCTGTAGCTCTAACCTGGGCACTTACCAAGTGTAATGCCATTTGGCCACTCGATGTTGTCAGTCACCAGCACTTGCCGCCCCACGCCATTCAGGCCAGCTTTCTCAATCTTAGCTTTGTCTCCCCAGTCAGACCAGTACATGAACCTGAGACAGATGCAAGAAAACAGTAAATTGGACTCTAGTGTAAGAAATCTGCGCTACTAATCAGAGCAGGAGGTGCCCTGTTCTCTCCTTATTACAGCAAAGCCCCTCAGCCACTTCAGTTAATTAGGATATGCCCCTAGTGGAGCCACATACCGTCCCACAGGGTACTCTGCCACAAAACTTGCACCAGAATGCAAAATCTCACCTTAGTAACCCCATGCAAACTATCTCCTGGTGCATCTGCTAGGTATGTGGACTTCACTCATCCATGCAGCCCATACACGTCAGACACACTACTTCGTTTCCAGCACAAGCCATGTGCCTGGACCAGCTCAGGCCATGGAACTCATGACCTGACCCTTATTTTCAGAGCTTTCTTTAACAGCAGTGGCCTTGCAAAGAGTTAGTTGAACCATCTCAGCAGTCCCATTTAAGTTCAATGGATCTAGCTCTCTTAAAGGGCATCTGAAGTCTTGATGAGATGAGAACCACCCATGAGTTTGTAAGAGAGGCAGAAAGAAGACTGGAACGGCTCTGTTGGCGAAGGGAGTGTTTGTGGTCTTTACACCTACCTCCGTGTGGGATCAACAGCAATGGCTCTTGGCTCACTGAGGTCCCTGTTGAAAAGTGTCCTCCTCCTGCTTCCATCTGCAGTGGCCACTGAGATGGTCTTGTTTCCCGAATCCGTCCAGTAGATATTCTTATGAACCCAGTCTATTGCCAGTCCTTCAGGGGAGTTCAGCTGGCTGTCTATCAAAATCACCTGCTCAGCTGTATCACTCGCTTTGTCTATGTAGGCACTGCAAAGACAGGACTTGTCACTGGACTGACATGTGGCACAGAGGGGGCCATGCACATGTGCACGGGGTTGGACCTCAGACAGCTGAACGCCAGGTAGCACCACTGCAACCCCATGGAAAGGAAGCGCATGTGGCAGCATGACTGACATCGAAACTCTTATGGCTGCATGCTGCAACCTTCTGCTTTCTCCTACAACTTACTTCCCTATATCTGGACGGCAGGCATTTCCAGAATGGAACTGTCATTTCATTTTTCTACCCGCCTCCTGCTATATCTGCACCATTCAGCAAAACATTTGACTTCAGGCACGTTAACTTCGATTCATGGGATTTACAGACATTAGAAATATAATCTCCAGTGCTCTGCTGAACAGAGTTGAACTTAGCATGCAAATAAATGTGCTTAAATGTATTGCAGAATTAGGGCCTGTGTAACTAATTATGATTCATCAAAGGAATTCATGGAGCTGTACTAATTTGGCAAGTGATCTCATTAGATCCAAAGAAAATGTTCACTAAATATCAGTCGCAGTCTCCAAATCTTTCAAAACGCTAATGAAAGGCAGCAAACTCCACATGGATGTTTCATAAATAACTCACTGTTCGTCCTACAAGCACACAGGCTGATTCTGCTCTGTTGCCCCTGCACCAATATCAATTGCACTGAGTGAACTGAAATGGAGTTATTCTGAGTTTGCATCAGTGTTTCTAAGAGCCTAGTCTGGCTCTTAGAATAACTTGGTACATCTTAAAAGAGTTACAATACAGCAGAAAGTTTCTGCCCCCCCCCCCCCCCCCCCCCCAACATTTGAAACTGCAAGATGGTTTACAACTCCTGTTCATCCTGCCTTTGGTCATGGAATGAGAAGGTAAGTCGTACAGCAGCTGAGCTCTCCAGTATCAGAGACTTGGAAACAAATGTCTAAACTCAGGAATTCTTGACACCGTTTTGTGGTCTGTGGCCCAGGCCGGAACGGCTATGCAGAGTCAGCCTGGATTAACAGCACGCTACTGCATCTTCACTACAAGGAATGGTTTTGGTTTCTCTCTGACCCAACACCAAATGAACAGTATTATCAGGGTTCTGCAGGGCATCTGACAATGCTCCCAGGACTCTGTTATTTTAGTCTGCCGAGCACCACATGTTCTAACTACACAACTCCAGGTCAGTTAATTCCTCCCTAGTGAAACAGTTGTGTTCAATACTTCCTGTCCACCCCTGCGGTGAGCTGCTGCGCTGTACCCTCAGTGTGACTCGCTGCGCTGGTGGGTAAGCCGAGAGAGGCTCCTGCGGCTTTCAGAATGGGAGAGCTGAAATACAGGTGACACTTCAATTCTCCCAGTAACTAAATATTGTAAAAGATCTGACAGCCCAAAGGGGGACATCACCTCAACAGGAGAGGATCTGGACAGGCAAGTGAGGTGAGCATTAAGAAAGATGGGATCTCTTGCCAGCAATTACCTCCTGCACCATAGCTTCCACCTTGCGGTAGCCTCTCAACTATAGACTGCTTTTCCCCAGAGGACTCCTGCAGGTGGAGTCCTGTTCTCTGCTGGAAGGACATGGTGGCCTTTTGTTTAGAAGTGTTTGGTATTAGTGGTAGTAGCAGTATCTTAAACAGGAACATTAATTGTTAAGAAGTTATAATTGCACAGCTTGCTCTGCAGAAAAGGTGGGACTTACAACAAAGCTAATGCAAGTAGGAGTAAGAAAGAGAAAAATTCTGCTGTTTGGAAAAAGAAAAAGGCTTGGTATAGCCATGTTCAGGGTATGAACACTGTTCAGTGGCCCCCAGCACCCCAGGGCATTCACTGTCAAGAACCGCAGAAGGAGCAGTGTGTCTTGAATAATTCTCTGTGTATGAATACGAAGCCCTTACCCACCCCCGCCTGCCTGTGCCTATAGAATCAGACACAGTGAAAGCAGCCAGCTTTCTTCTGAACCATGTCCCCATTTTCAGAGCCCCACAGGCCCGGCTCAGGGTACCTGCCTAGCTACTTGAGTGCTTAATACTCAGTACAGCCTGGGCAAATTTCCCTGCCAACGGCATGGGAGCTACCACAGCCTGCAAAAACCCTGGCTTGGCTCCCACGCGCTGAAACCAATCAACCTTTGCCTGATCATTAGCTAAAATCCAGAACAAATCACTGTAGAAGCTGCAATAGGGTGCAATAGCTATGCAAATCAGAATATACATGGGGGATTTTCAGCGCATAAATTAAATGCATTTTTGACTAGGCACACTCACAAGCCCTGGTGCCTAATACTGTGATGGATGCCATAAAAACATCTGAAGGAGGAGGGAGAATGAGAATTACAGAATGTATACTGTGGTCAAGTGCTGTGAATTTAAATCCAGTCTACCAGAGACTACAGTGGGCAGTTAGCATCTATGTTGCTACCTCCTTGCTTCCACCATTTGCCTCCTTTGTGCTTTCAGATGCTAAGTCCTTTGGGCTTTCATGTACAGCAAGCACACAGCATCGCTTAGCAATATTCAGTGAACAACAGTCGACGTATAATTGCACAAATGCAGCAGGATCTATTATTGACGAAAAGCCTTCCTGTATTATCAAACCAGATAACTGCACAAGCCCCTGATTTCTTTATCAATTCCTAAAAAAGCTTACGAAGTCTGGGCCACAACAGGTAATCCAGTAAGGCAAGAAAAGCCCTCAGGTTCACTGTACCCTGCATTGCTCTCTGCAGATTGTCCTTAAGCGGTACAGATTGAACCATAGCTTTGGAAAGGTACCAACGCACGCGTTCTCTCTTGCCCCTTACCTGTAGATTTTCCGGTAGAACAAATCGCACCAATATATTCTGTTTGTTGACACCTCCACGTCCAGCGCCACGACATTCTTCAGCATGGGAATGATGCGGGAGTAGTCCCTTTTCACCAGGTCTATCTTACGGACCTCATGGCGATTGGTGAAGATCAGGTACGGGCTCTTGCCTACCACAGAAAACAAGCGCATTTGTCATTTTAGCAGCTGACCCAAGGGCTGGATTCCGCTTTCATTTCCCAAATAACAACAGAACTATCAGTCACTGATAGTTCTGCTTTGTAAGGAAGCTTTATATCACACCAGAAGCAAGCGTAAACGGCTTCCAGAGGCAGAGCTATCACACGCAGACGTGGAGGACCGCAGCACCTCTGTGGTCACGAGATGCATGCTGGCTATTGGTCTGCCCAAGCAAAACTCTGGGGAATGTCCTCACCTTCAATTACACATTTTAGATACAAAATACATGGGGCAGATTCTGGGGACTCACGGCCAGGACAAGGAAGATACAGCCCTCTGGGCTGGCTGGAGGGAAGGGAGGCAGCCAGACTTGAGGCACGATAGAGCCACATTGCTGGTGATATTGCTACTGTAGTCGTGATCTCAGGCCAGAGCCTCTCAAAAAGCATAAAGCTGAGCTGAATTTTCCAAAAGACAGGAGAGCAGGACACATAGAAACCCAACATTTATTTTCCTTAGAAGACCACAGCCAGGACCTTGGCTTCCACAGTTATTCACAGTGGGCCCCACAGAGGCCAGTTTCCTACTGTAGGAGGCAGACACGTATGTCTCTAGGCTCAGACACATCCTTGTCCTCTGCGAGCAGTGGAGCATGTGATTCTCTGTGTTCTTAAGTGTCACTAAAATAAGCTGTGAGTCAAACAGCTAAAGCTTTAGTTAGCTCTTTGTGCACCTCCCTGTTTGAGGTAGGGACAGGATGGGAGGCTCAGAACAAGTTTTAGTGGGTTAGACTGGTTTGCCTCCAACAGCAGCCAGTAGAAGACCCTAGCGAAGAGCATCTTTCCACTGGGAAGGACAAAAGGGGATTGAGGAACATGATAGTGAAAGGGAAGAGCTGGGACAAGGTTCTAGCTCTGGAATACGTCATGCTGCAGGGTTCCCAGCACAGACTCTCGGGCACAACAGAATTTTATAATCAACAAGCAGATCAGTATCCCAGGATTTGGGTCAGTCCTAACTCACTGCAGGTGTGAGAGTAACAAACTTTATGAGGACAGCAGGACACTCTGCATACCATATAGAACCTGAGAAGAAAGAGGCCACACGGATGTGCAGGATAACACTAGAGAAGCAATTCTGTATTGCAGGTAACTCACCCTTCCCCAGGAGACCCACTATTTCCATTAAAGAAACCCCCAGCATGGCTAATGCTCAGTCTTGCACAGTTCAACTTTCTATCCTTCTTACATTAACATTCATTTTTGCAATAAGGTTGAGCAAACTGCTGGTGTTCATGTTGGTATTTGCCTAAGAGGCTGGGGGGGGCGGAGAGGTGGCTAACCTACTGTGCTTTAATTGGGATGCTTCCTTCCCTCCTACTACTAAATGTTTTTACTGCACTGTTTTCAATAACACCTGTCAAGAGACTTTCTTTTCTAGTTTCAGCTTCAAACAGCCAACTAGTGACTGTAATCTTGCTCTGTACACTGTTAAAATATTCTGATCTGCATGATCAGTAGTTCTTGCCTAGAGACGCATCTGCTATCACTGCAGCAGTTCTGTGCTGCTCAAAATGAAATGTCTCTGCTTGCTTGCTTTGCTAGTTTCCTTTTGTTTCTGTTCCCCTAGCCTCAGCCCTGCAAGCATGTTTTCTTATTGGAGTTGTGATGTTGAGCAAGCAGAGTTTAAGTGCCTGTGGCGTTGTCTTACCTACAGCTTTGCAGTTCTTGGACAGGGTGTCCATCTCGTATCCCTCGTAGCACTCGCATTTGTAGTCCCCCTTGTAATTAATGCAGATCTGGCTACAAGCGTCTGGATTCTCACATTCATCTATGTCTGAAAGGAGTGTTTGAAACCCATCAATAACTTGAAATCAAACCATCTGTGATGGAGCAATGCTGAAGTGAATATAATCATGTCTCTGTATGGTGAAACACAAGGGACTGCTGTTTGCATGTAAATTACCTCCACACGTTTTTTTATCCAGAAGCTTGTATCCGAGCGGGCATTCACATTCATAACCAATCTTCAAGTCTTTGCATATGTGTGAGCAACCACCGTTGTTCATAGAGCATTCATTAATACCTGGAAGGGATGTACAGATTATCTATGACAAAGGAGGGCTTTTAGTTATAGGACTGAATAAAATTAAGAGAGGCCCTCAGAAATTTTCCCCTATCTATCAGCTTTTGGGAGCCAGGAGCTGATCCCACAGAGCATATGAGTCACTTCACAGATAGGAAGCCACCACCATATCACTTTCTTGCTCTTTATTATTCCAAACCAATGCTGTAAGATCATTTGGACTGAAAGCTAGTGGCTAAACGAACAGGGAGCCCTGGGGATACAGTGTATGTGAATCTCTGCATCTCATCCCATCAGAGAGCTGCTGCTTTGAGCATGTTCTGCCACATGTGAGAAACTTCCAAGGGACCTGAGGGCTTTCTCCAGGAGACTCCTCCTTCCCCATGCGCTAGTTCATGTTGACTTTTCTGAACAATCTCTCTGAGCTTTAATAATTCATGCTGGGGGAGTCTGATCTCCCAGGGGCCAGCTATTTTGAAACACTGTATTATTTTCCCATCTAGCTCCAAGGAATGATCTATGCGAAAATTCCAGAAAACACCAAAGTACAGTCTGTCAGAGATACTCCATTAGCACTAAGATACAGTCCTCCCACAAACACCTCCCACATGACAGTCTCTGCTGGCAGCCTGCATCAGCCCAAGTGTGCAATTTATGAAGCAACAGCCCCCATCCTCTCCTGGGTCCCTGTCTAATGCAAGGCCACCTCTCTGATCCTGCTTTCAAGTGCTGAAATGAAAAAGAGACTAAATGGATCCTTGTAACTAGAATTGAATGAAAGGTTGAGGAAAGCTGGTTTCCTGTCAGAAATAACATTTCTTGTTGTTGTAATTAACCTATGCAAGGTGAAGAGAAAGCCCTCTCCTTAAGTAAGACTGCTGAAGAGAAGCCTGTGGGATTTCAGGGACAGTGGGCTCACTAGAACAAGCAAAACTGATTTGCTTCTATCTATTTTTTAATTTAAAATTGCCTTTAATTTAAAGGCAAATTTTTCATTTATCTTTTACTTCTTGCTTCCTTGCACACTGCAGGTGAGCAGTACAGCAGTGCCATTAAACCAGTGCTCTTGGAAGAAAGTGAAAACAACCACAAACCAATTAAGTCAGTAAGACTAGGAAAATACCACGCCAGAAGGAACCCCATCTCAGCTCTGGGATGCTTTCACCTTCCTATCAAAGACACACGCATATAGATATCAATACCTTATTAACAGAGCAAGTTCACTAGGCTCCAAGGTGTCCAGAGAGTCACATAATGTGTTGTCACTGTTCAATGATGTTTATTAATGGATATCACTTATTCCTACACTTGCATAAGGCCTCTAGCAAATTGGGTCATAAACATGCACAACTGCTCTCTGTAAAATACTACAAAGGCTGTTTCGACTAACAGGTAAACCCTCACTCAGATGATTCCCATGGTTTCAGAGGTGCTTTGTGGAATGGATTTAGAGACTGTTAATCAAGTGCTGGTTCTCTTGCTGCACGTCTCAATAGGAGCCGAGGAGGAGCCAGGCAGAGACATTAGCCTGTTCTCTTTCTGCTGGGCAGCTGCTGCCCATTACCCAAACTTCAGCAGTATATTCACTGCCTGCCTAAAATAAGTGATGTTCTGTCTTCTGCCATGCTTTTTTGGGGAATCTCGGAGGGCACTGCAGTCTCTAGCACACAGCTAGACAAGACACACCAAGATGAGGAGCATGTCCTGCACCTCCTGCCTTCTGCATGGATTACTTGTGCGTGGGCATCACATTCACAGCAATTCACATCATTCTGCACTCTTAAAGAAATGTTTCCTTTGGGGGCTATTATCTGCTCAGCTTCCTAACTCAAATGACACTTCACTGCCAGCCTGGGACTGCACCAAGTCAGCCATGGCTCCACCGTAAGGCTGAGCACCAAGCCCAACTGTGCTGTGCCACTGCCCAGTCTCCTAAGACAAACTGGGCTGCTGGCTTTGTTGGGAGACCTCCACAGACAGACAAGTTGCAACACCCACTCAGAAAGACAGGGAGATGTGGATTAGTGTGGAAGAAAGCAAGGGCATACCGAAAGCACAAGGTAAGAGCATCCTCACTAGGCAGGCACTCACACTTCTTGTCTGATACAGAAGAGAGATTGACAGTTCTTCCTGAATGTAAGTAATTTAAGAGGCAGGCACTGAGCTCCATGCTACTGGTGCTCCACGATGTCATGGAAAGGGATGCCTGTCTGAGACATTCTGCACTGGGGAAAAACACAAATGTGTCTGAGTAATGCTCCAGATTGGGGCTGGTGCCCTCAATGCCCAGTGGGAAAGGTGAGAGAGGGCTGCCCTAGGGAGAGCAGCACAGCTCTCTGGCCTGGGCTTTCTGTTCTGCTGAGTCTGACAGCCCCAATGCAGACCCAGCTCTTGTGGCTTGTGCATTCTCACTAGACCAGAGCTGGCAGGACGCTGCAGAGAACAACCTGCTGTCATTTCTAAGGGAAGCAGCAACAACATGTAAAACCCAGAAATGACTGAAGTCATCTCTCAGTGATTGCTGCCACTCTGTCTTTTCATCTTCAAAGCACGTTCCCAATGCTAAATTTTTATGATGTTATCATCACCTTACAATTCAAAGATAATTTAGGCAATGAGGCTAAGTAAACTGGTCTGTGCTGTGGAGGACACTAGTATCTGGGGAGAGGGGGAATTCCTGGTTCCTAGTCCCGTGCTCAGTTCATACATCCCTCCAAGAATAAAAGCTGAGCTGCGAAGGGCACAGTTCAAACTTACAGATGATCAGACTAGGCTACTAATTATATTCATATGAAGGGTGATGAGAGAATAAAGGCAAGGAAAGAGGAGCAGAGTGAGAAATAGCATTAGCAGCTACATGTGGTTACACTCAAAGCTGTGAGCACCAGATGGAGGAGAGGGGAAGCAGTTACAACAGGAGCAACACGTAGAAGGCAAGTACTGTACCACATTCTTTCAGAGGCTCGTCAGACCAGTCCCTGCAGTCTCTATGTGAATCGCACACTTTGCCTCCGTCAATGCACTCTCCACTCTTACACTGAAACTTGCTGGGACTTTCACATGCTGACTCTGTCATGTCGGGCAAGAGAGGAAAGCAACTAAGTTAGACGAGGCTCATGACAACAAAAAGCCTGACATAAAGCTTCAAGAGGGTGTCATTAGCAGAAATGGGATGGGATTAAGCAAATGAACATTAAGCCTGAGTATCATGCAAGGAACTTTTCAAGTCATGCAGTCTGCCTGCTCAGCACAATCATCTCTCCCAAGCAACCCCAGTGCCAGAACGGCTTAAAACTCTCTACAGGAATCAGCCTGCCATGGCCCAGAGGAGCAGCACAGGCCTCTTCCCTTTCCAGTCGCCACGCAGCTCTTGCAGGCTTACACCATGGAGCATGAGGAGTGCAGAGCTATCTCTACCTACCTTGGACGCAGCCTGCCTCGTCGCTGTTGTCAGGACAGTCGTGCACCTTGTCACACTGCTTTGCTCCGTGGATACAGGTCCCATCGCCACACTGGAATTCATCCGGCTGGCAGGTCACCAGAGCTTTAAGACAACACATTCCAGCATTAGCCACACAGGACTTGAATCTTTCACGTGGTACCTTTTAGCCATGTACCTCTGACACTGCTGGAGTTTTGCACCCTCTGTCAGCAAATGTCACAGAGCATCAGCTGCTTCCACCAAAGCAAGAGAGGCAGCGGCTGCCTCAGCCACTGTCCTCCTGTTCCCCTCTGCCATCCCAGATCACCCTCTACGTCCTTGGGAAAAGAGCCCCAAAGCCCATATGAGCAGATCTAGTCCAAACAGAATCAGCGCAGGCAGTGAAGCTTCTCAGGTGAGACACAAGAAAGCAAGTAGGCAGCAAAACTATCAGCAGTGGAGCCCTTCTGGGGTCTTCAGTCTATGTAGGAGGCCAGGCTGCTTTCCAACTAGGAGTGTGGAGTGGCACTGGGTAGGCAAAGGCTCCTCAGCTCTCCTTCCTTCAGAAAAAATTATATTTAAGATATATTTCAAAACGTGTTCAGGCTAAGGGCATGGGCAAGAGACATGTATTGGTTCTCCCTGCCAAAGCCAACGTGGTCACACTAGGGATGAAGCTAGCAACCCAGACATGATCATTCAGGTTACTAAATGCCCATGAGCTAACAGACCACTGGAAGGCAGAAGAGCTCCATTGCACTGCGGCTTGGTGTTTCTTGGGGTTACGGGCCAAAAACAGCTCCACAATGTCAGGCCAGGTTTCAAGCCTGAAGCTCATTTGCCCAGGTCAGATTATTACAGACTCAAAACAGATCTGATGAACAGCAAAATTGGGGAAAAAAATAAAACAGACAGCTGCACTGACCATACTAAAAGCAGTTATGTTTCCCTCCCCAAGGTTACACTAAGTGAGAGATCTCCTTAGCTGGGACCAGACAAAGCGTACAGGCATTCACTAGCCAGCAAAAGGCTGCAGCTTGTAGTTCACTGGCAAAACAGGCTCCTCATTCCTGGGACATGTTATGCAGCTTACTTCTGAGGGGACCGTCTTACAGATGTTTTCTTAAAATCCTGTTAAGGCAGCGCACCCTGGAGAGCTCTTGATTCTAGCCTTTCCATCTTGCTGATTGCATCCTGATACCATATGACAGAAAATCACTGCCTCTGAATAGCTAGAGGAGGTCAGCACTGATGTTACTACATAGGAGGTGAGAGCTACGTGGCAGACCTTCCTTGACAATTTGACAAACTGGTTCTAATACAAAAATTACTACTTTTAGATAACCCAGGAAGAGCCACAGACATGAAATGAGCTAGCATCGATACCATAATGTATTAGTTGCACAAAGGCTCAGCACAGTTCTTGCATCCAACAGGATGCAGGATCCAGATTCATGACTGCTTCACTGGACTTAGCTCTAGTGCATCTTCAGCTGGTGAAGGGCACAAGAGACAGAAAGCCACAACTGCAGGGCTGGTTGGGGAAGGAAGAAATCCTGCCTTTAGAAATACACAGTATTCACATGAGAAAAGTTTGGAAATAGCACTGCTCCTTGGAGAGGAAAGCCATATGCACTATATTCATAAAAAGCTGCAAAGCGAGAAAAAATCCCAAGCAATAAGCATAGTTATGGGACCAGCTGTGTCGCCACATTTCAGCTAATAAACCCAGGCACAGAAATGGGAAACCTCAGTGGGACATCTGGGACAGCAGCTCCAAACTAAGCATGTGGGAACTGCTGCTCTAAATGGAGAAAAATGAAGGAGAGAACGAAACAAAGCTGTGGTCTGGGAGAATCACAGACCACAGATCTGGAAGTGGCACTGAGAGCTCCTGCAGGGAGGCAGAGGCACTTCTGCTTGAACCGTTCCTGCCATGTACAACCACCTGCCTGGAGAATCCCTGATGATGGAAAGACAACCTTCCCCCAAGGCAATCCCAACCTCTTCCAAGCTAAACCTTGGCCACTGCAAAGCTTTTCCTACTGTCTAGCCGAAAATTCCCTTGCCACAATTATTTCTTGTCTTCACCCCCAACATGAAAAACAGTTTACTTCACCTTTTTTGTAGCAACTTCTATATGTGGAAAAAGGAAAGGATGGTCCTCCATTTCTGACTATAAGTATTAACCCCCCACAAAAGTGCAACATGTAATCAAAGCCAATGGGGGTCTTGTCTTTCCTGGAGCAGGAACAGGTCTCCAGTTTATCAAGTAAATCTGCATGACAACAGCTACAGATTTGGAAGGCAGACGTTATAAAACCTACTAATTGTCTTCAACTGTAATCTTCAAAGCTCTTCTGAAAAGCAGTTATAGCTAAATGCTAAGAATAGAAAGGTTTCTAATCCTAAAACGAATTAAAATGAAGGAGAATTTTGCAGGAACTGCAAAGAGAATGTTGCACAAGTACCACAAGACTGAGAGAAAAATGACAGCACAGCTCTTAGCTTGGTTGCTACAGGGACTGCCAAACACAGATGTAGGACTGTACAACATCATTGCACAAAGCTTTTGCTTCAAGAAGGCGGCACAGAAGTTTGGAGACCAAGCTTGGTTTCCTGGCTCACTTCTCACTCCAGCAGAGCTGTGGAAGTTCAGACCTTTGAGGAATGGCCCCTAAGCCTCTTAACAGACATCTAAAAAGAGCAGATACAGTAACAACTCTTATTGATCACAAAGATATTAAAATGCATATACAGCATTTCTATTTTCGGTGTGTTTTTCAGTAGGAGAAGAGAGAATGCTATGTTTATACTTGGCCTGGAGAGTGTAAGTTTGAGGGAAGAGGGCCATGAACTTTGTTATCCTGAAGCTGGGACACAAACCCATCTCAGTACCACTGGCAGAGCTGACAGCAGGTTGCCATCAGGGCCATTCCCAAAAGCAGAGCAATATCCCAAGAAGAGGGAAAAGCTGTGCTATTTATTTGTACACGATGTTCAGAAAATTGCTGTGCTATTGGAGGGTTTAAATCAGTGAAATCTCAGCAGTTTTATAGCCATCTCCACTGCTCTGCAAATCAAATATGAAACAATTTACCAAAGCCCTGCTAAAGTAACAGGCACACTCAGACACACTTCCCATTTGCAAATACTGGGCACAAAGCTGTATTGCTCAAATTCAGCAGATATATTCCAGATTCCAAGTGTGAGCCTGTGTTTCTTCTGTCTTCTGCTCCCCCCCCCAAATGAACTTAATCTCAAGAAAACCCCAGCATTTGCAAAATGCATCAATCCCATTTTATAGATGGGGAGACAGAGGCACAAAAGTGTGAGGTCAGGCCCCAAGGGATCTGCTTTCTAGCTGTCAGTTATAAGCATTATTTATTCTTCCTCCTGGATGCCCTAATGTAAGTTGCAAAGGACATTTTAAAATCTAACCATACCAGATTTGGAGACTAATAAATCTAACCTAATGTTCATTTTATAAATATATATACATATTTGAATATATATGCTAGGGAAAAAAAACTAACCACTCAATGTTCTCACAGGCTTTCCTGAAATGACTCATTCCCTCCTATTTATTTGCTGTCTCGCTGCCAAAACCTGTTCACCAATTGTCACACTTCATTTCTGCTCTACTCGTTTATCACCCCAAAATGATTATAACAAATGACTGGTGATGGCCTCATGACTTTTTTTTTTTAAAGCATTAGCTCCCATCCCTCTATTTTATACAATGCAAACCCCATACGATTTCCATTTGCAAGAGAAGACGTAGTGCTGGTATCTGCAGTTTTAATCAAGTCAAACCTAGTGGTACTTGTGCCATCCCTGTTGCTAAGGGGATGGAGCAGTGTCACGCATCTGTAACTCCCTGTGTGCCACATGATACTGATCTCAAAAAGAGAATTTCTGGAGAGGAAAAAAAAAAAAAATAAAGGTCAATCCCTAAACTCTTCAGTCCAACAGACGAACAGTCACGCTGTGTTTCCAGAGCTCTCAAATGTCACTTTCTTACTGCAGGCACGTGTACCCAAGCAACAGCTGCATTTAGGATAGGGGAAGCAACATTAGTTTTGACTCTGACCCAGTTGACCCATCAGCTACGCAAGCACTCAGTGCTGCAAGTCCTCTCCTGGCTACTACCTCAGAGATTCCCCTCCCCGTGGTGTAAACAGCAGCAGGCTTATGCACCTCTGTGGGACTGGGGTGACTCCTAGTTTCTATGGGTGTAAAGGGCAGAACCAGGCAGTCTGTACAGAGGAGCACTGCAGCAGCTAAAACATGGGGCTTTGAATCCCACTGTTTCCTGGCCCACAGGACTGAAAGCAGCAGAAGCAGCTCACATGCTCGTTTCTCCTGGGTAGATAAGCTGCACATTGTGCTGTACTGAGACTTACTGGAAAAAAACCTTGAGTGCTAAATCTCCGCTAGTGAGAGATATAGTAATCTCAAGTAACTTCTGCCACATTTCCTCCTTCCTCCACTGGTTGTCAGCACCATGCTATGCTGCAGCAGTGTCCAGCTGTGTACTCTGCCCTAGGGAGGCTGCCCTTGGTGTATCTGGAGGTGCTACTTGGTGAAGCTGCTCTGTAGCTGAGAGATGCTGTCAGAGCTGTGCTCCTTTTGGGCCTCACATCTCAGCAGTTTAAGCTCAGCTGGATATTGCTGGTGTCTGTCATATCAAGGGAAGAAGCTGGGAAACAGAGTGCTCCCTCTGCCTCAGCAAGGTACATGGGCACAGTCCCACTCCTCTCACCCAGCAGAGAGCATCAAAGTAAACAGGGCCTGTAAAAGACTTAAAAAAATTCCTTTCAAGCTAAACGACAGAGATTGAAATTTTAGAGACATTTCATCAGAAAGTGCCATCTGTAAGCTGCTACCCTCTTTCACCACTTGGAAATAGAAGGGAGCTCACCTTTACCTCTCCCGAGTTGTCTAAACTCAGCCATCCTGCCAGGCTGCTGTCACTGCAGGGAATGCAGTGACAGAGTGGGACAGAGATCAGTTCTGCTGGGAGTCCCCTGTGCCAGATACCAGTTCTTCACCTGTGTTTGCAATGTGGACCTAGCCACTGCCTCCTGATTCGGAGGGGATACGAGTACAGGATTGTCTGCAGGAGATCCCAGAATTAAAACAGGCACCAAACAATACAGACTGCCCCAGCTAGCAGTGCACATCTCCACTGGACATGCTCCTGCTTGGCTGGCTTACAGTCACTTCATGCTGAAATGGATGCCAGGAAGCAACTTTGTCTCTTGACTCCACTGTCCCTGTGACGCTTCAGACCCCGGAAGTACTGCCTGAGTACCCACTGCCCAAGAGCTCTGTCAGCTCCTGTATCCCCTCTTCTTGGAGATGAAGGAAAAGACATCCTACCTAATTCATCCCTACTTGGAAGGGGGTTGACAGCAATGATATCCTTGTACCCAGCAGTCAAAGCTGCTCTCTTCCTATCAAAACATATTTGGCTTCTCCTACTCTGCTCTCATCTCTCTTTTAAAAGAGTCCTTGGCTCCTTGAAAGGCACAGCAGCTCCAGGATTACCTGTGGCTCATTCCCCTGCTCTCCTGCAGCGTAAACAGTGGTGTCCAGGACTTAGTACATCCTCCTCCTCTTGCTAAAGAAGCCACTGAATTTACACCTGCCTCTCTCTGCGTGGCAGAGAGTCTGATCCCCCACTCCTTGAAGGGCTCTCCCACACAGCTGCTCTGAGCTCACCAGCCTGGACTCAGTGTTTTCGTGGGTATGAAAAGATGGTGCTGGCAAAAGTGGTAAATTTTCTTAGGTACCTTTGCAAAAATGTCTGGTTTCTGCAGCTGGTTGCTGCCTTCCTCCCCAGAGGTGGCTGAATGTCAGAGCTGCTAAATATATACAGCTATGTAAATATTTTATTTCAATCTTGTGATGATGAATATTTTAGCAAAACATTTTGCTCTTATTTTCTTGTGTCTCTCTCCCGCCCTCCTCAGGTAAGTGACCAGCTTGAACAGTTTAGTGGCTAAAAATAGACGAAACATTCAAAATACCACGCACACCAACACCACCATGTTAAATGCATAAAGCCAGCTGAAAAGAAATCCATTATTTATTAGCTCTGTGCCTTTATCAAGCCAAGCTCAAAGTGCATTTCAAACTGGATTCTTCAGAGGTGCTGCTCTTGACTGCCTTGTTCAGTATACTCTAACTTCAGAGGCAGAAAATTAATTGTTTTTTTTCTGCTGATCATATATTCCCTTTAGCATTGTGGCTTCTAACCTCCAGGCTGTGACCCCACCATGCAGCCTGAGGCTTTGAACATTTTTCCCATTTTCCATTCCTTGTCTTTCTAGTGAAACAGATACCTTCTGAGGCACGGTACCATCCAACAGCTCTGGCACCTCCTCTCTGAATCCTGAAGGAAAAAGCATAAAAGGAGTCTGGAATATACCTGATCCTGCTGGGTTGGGCACCCAGCCACACCATCTGGGAGACAAACGCTCCTTGTCAGGCACACAGCTGCTGCACAGACATCAAAGACTTGCCTTACAACACAGCCCACAGCAGCCTTGCGGCCCCTCTCCCCCACAAAGGAGTGCCCTCTGCCCTGCCCTACCCCTGCAGGCACTCACGGCAATCCTGCTCATCAGACTTGTCCTTGCAGTCTTCGTCCCCATCGCACTTCCAGTTCAGGTGGATGCATTCACCATTGCCGCACTGGAACTCATGAGCCGCGCAGGTGTTGAGGGCCTTGGCATCATAGCCACACTTCTCTATGGACTCGTCCGACTGATCCTCACAGTCCAGCTGGTTATCGCAGACCCACAGCTCTGGGATGCACACGCTGTTGTTGCACTGGAACTCATTGGGGTTGCAGGTCAGAGGGGAGCATTTTCTTTCATCACTGCCATCCCCGCAGTTATTGTCACCATCGCACACGAAGATGATGGAGATGCACGACTTGTTACTGCACTGGAACTCATTGGGAGAACAGGCTTGGGAATAAAAACAAACAGTGAGCTATGAGGTCTCCAACCTACCCCTCATCACTGTGCCAGCTTTAGCACATTAGGAATATCTGAGACAGGGGTGGGCAAGGGCACAAAAGCACCACCTTGGCTGTCCTAACCCAAAACATTTTTCCCAATGGTAAACTACGTGGCAAAGATCAGGTGAAGACACAGTGGTCATCTCCCCAGCTGTGCCATAGGATGCATCCTCTATGGGCCATGGGCAGCCCTGTAGAAGAAGGGGCAGCTGGGCTGTGAGAACTGCAGGTAGGAAAAGTGGGGGGCCAGCTGCAGCGCTGCCCTGGTGTTGAGGCAAGAGCAGCCAGGCAAGCCCCGGTGTATGGGGTGACAGCACGGAAAGAGCAGGGAGGTTGCGGGGTGGGCCGGAGGTGTGCTGGCATGCGCTGGTGGACTCGCACAGCGCTTCACTTTGCTCTGTGCTGACATTACCAGCTTCCTGACTTTCGCAAGCACAGAATCAGGTTTCAGGATTTCACAGTGTGCCTGGTTTTGGACATATTAAGTGGGATGTGTAGGGTAAATATTTAGTGAGTCGAGCATCAATTTAGCTGCAATCTGCCAGTAAGGCCCTTTACAACACACTGAATGCCTTCCCTGGAAATCACAACTCAACATTAACATACAAATGAGGCATTTGTCAGATAGGAAGCTGAGTGGAGTACTCTCCTCTGCAAGCCTAATGGACAGCTGAACCAGAGAAGCCTGCTCAAATTAAACTTTCAGGTACTCCAGCAATGTGCAGTTCACAGTCACTTTGTTTCATCAAGGTGTGGGGGAACCAAAACCCTGGAAGAAATTCTCCATAAGTGCTTTTATGTAGTTACTTAAAAAAGAATTCTGCTTCTGCAGTTTCAGTCATCTACAGGAAAGTTACGGCTTTGATAAATTACAAGTACAATAAATGTATACAAATAAATTACAATAAACTTTTTTTTTTTACATTGCACTTGGGAGTCTTTTTGTCTTCAGAAGCAGAACTATTTACTGTCATATCTGCAGAGCCCCTGTGATAAACCACACAGTTCAGATGGTACTGATCACTGCAATGGCAAGTGCTTCTGGAAGGCAGCAGAATCTCTGTAAAAGAGTTGTCATATTCCAGCTTTCAGCCAGCAACAAGAACCCGGTGGTATTCTACTGAAATATTATGTTTGTTTTATACCTGGGAATGAAACTCTATTTACCTAGCAATTAAGAACATATTCACTTGTACAGGGATACTTATTTATATTCTAGCTTGCAAACTTGCTGGGCTCTGACTGTTAACCTAAGCAGGCTCTAGATTTACATCAGAGCATGACAATATATATACTTCTCCCCTCCTGCCCTGTGCTCTGACCCATTTAGTCCCAGGTTTTCCAGATGTTACTGTGTCTACCAGAGTAGCAATCTGCCTAATTAGAAGAAAAAGAGGTTTGTCTTCCTTAGTGCAATACTACCATGCACTGGCTACAACACAAGCTCCCTCCAACAGGGATAAATGTTAAAGAGAATCTCAGCTGCACACTGCTGTGTGCCCAACTTGACATCAATAATTAAATGCAATAGAGCGTGGTCATCAAAGGAGCACCTAGTGTTATACACCAAAGTATCATCTGGTCCAGGCAGGTTGTTCAGGCTCCTTCTGTACTTGGTAAAATATTTTGGATATAGACAGATGCCCTCAACAGGAAAATCCTGCCACCTACCTTGGAATAACAACTGTCCCTTGGAGGGGCTAATATTTCTCCTCTCCAAACAGAGGGAACTGAGATCAGACAAGTAATATTAGATGAATTAGGACCTGAAATATGTGCACAGTCTGATGCAGAAGCATCTAAAAAACCTCCCTCTTTCGCATGGCAGAATTGAGACCGTTAAAATGCTCCATTTTTCACCCACATTCTGCTCTTTCTCTTCATTGAGCATACTCTTCTATCCTTATCCCATAACTAGAAATAAAATAATCTATTAACCCTACCGATCAGTATGCTGCTGTGTAACAACACTCTCTTCAGATGATACATAATATGGAACTGCCAAGTGGAAATTTAAGGTAACAGTTATAATCTTACCAATCTATTTGAAAAAGGAAGTGAGAAACAGGAATATTTCTAGGGCTATGTACAGTTTCTGCAACAGATCAATGCTGAGAAGAAAAAATTGCTTTTCTAGCATTATTTTGATGAATCTCAGAAACAGATCAGTGAGCAAAATTTTTCATAGTCCTTTGATCCCTAATTTTTGGGCAAGGCTGTAATGATTTGCACACTCCAAATGTGCATTAATTTCCTTTCCCCCAACTGTCATGAGCCCATCTTCTTTCCCTCATTGTTTTCCTGGTCCCACCTCCACCCCTCCTTCTGGCTGTACGCACTTCCCTTCAGAAATTTGCTGCATTGGCAAATTAGAGACTGATAAACATATGTGTGGGATACAGACAATGGAAGTTTGCACAAAAGCTCCTCCTCTGCACCTACAAATCCCATTACAGATATAAAATTACTGATAATCGCAGCCAGAAAATAGAAGCAGTTCAGCTTTTGTAACATCTCATGAGGACTTTCTCACTGAAGCTTGTGAATTACTAGCTGGAAAAATTGCATGGTCATGATTATTTTATTTCTTTTTAAAAATTAAATTTAGTGTGAAGACAGCACTAGAGACTACAAGTTCTCCCTCCACTGAACAAGCACAGCAGCGTGGCTGGTGCTAACTCCCCCTTCCCACCACCGCAGTTCTTCAGTGGGGATCAATCTCTGCAACTCACTCACGCAGCTAAAGCCAGGGGCAGCGGCACCAGCACTGACAGGGCATCACCTGCACTGGGACAAGGCCTAGGAGGCAGAAGAGCAGCTCTTTGTGCTCAGCTCTTCCTGTCTACAATTACAGTAGCCATACGCTGCTGGGACAACCAGTAAGACTGATGGGCTGCTACCCCTGCACCACAACAAGAAGGCCGCTGGACAGCCACCAGAGCTGCCACAGGGGCCACTGCAGTGCATGCACTAGCAGCCAGCGGCAGTGCCAAACGGGAGCACATGGTCCCTTACTACAGAAGGCTGCTCTAGGCACCTCCTGGTGAACTCAAGAAATAAAAATGCCTTTTTCTTCATTTACAGATCTAATGACCATCTTCAGGTTAGCTCAAATAGGACAGTTCCTTCTGTGTCACACATGCCTCCAGCAGAGATCTCCATCTCCCTGTGCAGCTGGCTCTCCTGCTGGCCATGGGAAGGCAGACAACGTCCCAATTCCTCTCACCCTTCCGTTATCCTCTCTGACAGCTAAAATCCGCAGGGCATGCCAGGATAAAGCAAAGTCTGCAGCTTCCAGCCACTCGGGGACTTGCTCTGGCACAAACAGGCAACAGAGGAGAAAAGCTGCTTATAATCCCTCTGTACCTAGGCAAGAGCCAGCATGCTCATGCTCTTTGGGGTCCCTGCTGCATGGTTTGGTGCTGGTTTGAAGAACCCAATAAAAAGCAGCACTACAAATTATCTTAATAGCACCTGGAGAGATGAGGATGGGGAAGTAAAGTCCCAGGGACAGTTTACTTCACACCTCCTTTCATAAATCTGTCAGGGTACCTAGGTAGTCCCATCACTACAGCATTTCACTGCCTCCAGAGCATTTAAATAGAAAATGTGCAGATAGTAATTAAATGATCACTGGAGTATTTTTTCCTTGACTTGAGCAATTTGCTTGCATTCTCTGATTTTGCTACCTGTCCTATTATAAGCTTATTCATGCAAAGCGAAGGAAACAAATATTAACTTGCTTTCCTTAGTGCCAAAGAAATTAATAAATGTCGTACTCTAAGATGCAAAATCTACTTCAAATATGGAGTCATCCCAGTACAAATCTTGGAAATGTTTCTTAAGAAGAAGTGTTTAACCAACAGGCTTCAAAGCAGTAAACAAGCATAATTACAAAAAAAGTTTTGTAGAGTACTGTAATCCGTTAAGGTTCTTCACAGTTTTAGGAAGTAAAACATCACATCTAAATGATAGCGTACATGTGCTTTGGCCTATAGACAATATATACCAGAGGTGTTCTGCATTAATTTCTGCCTTGTACTATATACCAACAGACAGAGCACAACTGTCACAGTTTTTGCCTCACAGCCTCCAGCTGCAGTCTTGTCACATCTCTTGAGGAGAGTGGAGCAGAAGCAGTCTTTGGATAGAGGAAGTTAAAAAACAGAAAAGAAGAGATTGTAGTTGTGGAGTTAGTGTTTCAATACTGTCTGGTTCTCTTTTGCCTGGAGCCAGGATTTAACCAGAGGCTTTAGTGAGTGGTCCGGAGCGGCATGAACAATCTTAGCTCAGGTGCTGTACCAAAAAATTAAGATAATTCTACCACATGCTTTTTAAGTGCTTATAGAGAAAAGGAGAATGCTCTAAAGATACAGGGCACTCTTTGAGAACTGTAATTTCAAAAAATATATATTTGTACGTAACAACATTTCTACAATGGACATCTCTACCAAGCATGAATCCTCAAATCTGGATAAAACTCAAAATAAGAAATAAACAGGATATCCATCATTAATAGGAGCTTGGAACTACGTACAATGGACTGTAACTGCTGCCTCTGCTAATCTTTAATTAAAGATTTTCTAGCTTTTCAGTAAAAGTCAGATAATTAATTCATCTCTCTCCTCCCAAAAAGTCAGTTTCACTTGAAATTACATGAATGGCTTAAAGAAAGATAATTATTTGGTAAAATTTGTGGTAAAGTGGATAACAGCAATTACAGATGCTGAAGACAAGAAAATAAGATGAATTATTACACTGCATTTTTCTGACACCCTCCCCAAAGCAGCTTGAATAAAGCGTGGCTCAAAATTTCTTGTTTGCTTAAATCTGATAATGGATCTTCTAAAGAAGGCAAAGGATGATTTATGCACACTAACATTTGCACTGGGGAGGGAGAGTTCTGCTGTTGATTCATCACTGCTTCAACACTGGCAGGAGAGGCTGGTGGACTTCAGAAACTCTCCTAAGCTGTGAGGTTTAGGATCTGAGCTCCACGTGGCTGAAGGAATGGAATGCCTGAGCTCCACCTGCCCAGGTATTCTGCACAGAGTGCAAACCCAGCTACCACACGCAGCCCACATAAATTCACCTCTGAGCTGGACCACGGATAAGGAGGTCACAGAGTCCAGACAGGCTAAATTAAGCTGGAACTCCCAGGCCAGCTACCGATGCTGTCATCATGTTAGTTTTATTTCATTAGTATTTATTTTCAAGCTTAATTGTATCTAAATTATTTGTTTTGTCCACAGACAATTGGTGTGCTTACCAAATATCTGAATATTTCATACAGATCTTCAGTCAAATGCCAGTCTTTAAAGCAGAGATTCATGCCTAGAAGGACAAGTTTCCCACGGAAAGCTGCCCTCCAGGAAGGACAGCAAAAGAGATGGAGGTAAATGAAGATGACCTTGAAGTGCATTGCTCTGAAAAAATGACAGGCCTCCCATGGAGGGAATAATGCAGCTGAATTGCAGTCTCACTACTAACAGTGGTTGTTGCTATGGTGATTGATACCGAAAAGCCCATATAGATGAAGACTGCAGAAGGAATAGTAATTCCTGATATTGTTCAAATCACTAATGTAGCTAAGGAGCCACCTCACACACTCTAGCAAATTAATATTTGCATGCACTCACTGCCTTTGCCACACTGCTCCCCTCAAACACAAATGAGTTCTTTTTCTATTCTCTGCAGCAGTATTTGCGTAGTATTGGTTAATTATAATGGAGCAACCAGATGCCAAAGCTCCTGCTGATAAATAATAGTTGGTTCAAAAATGTATCTACCAATTTAGAATATATTTCCTAAGAATCATATATTCAAAGTGGTTTAATTTTCTGAAAATAAAATTCATTATGACCCCACAATTTACGGAGAAAAGCAGCTTATGTACACAAGGTATGCACACTCTGAATTTCTTCCCTGTCTTTAATCTTACTTATGTGCAATAATGTTGCTAACTCATACTTGCAGTCTCCTCAATTTTACTTCATACCAGGAAAGTGTTAAGAAGTTTATCACAGGTTCTTCTGGTTAAATGACTGAAAATGACCTCAAAATAAGAACAAGTGAGTCCAGTGTAGAGGGTTTAGTGGTAAAATAAAGCAGCTTGGGAGAAAAAAAAAAAGATGGTCAGAACGCCTAAGGTTGATACTGTGCTGCTTTAATAAAGACATTATTGTTACTCTTTTATATTCTGATTGGAATATAATCAGCTGAATCAGATTGGAGATGTTTGATACTAGCCAAAACTTAAATGGAAAAAAAATCTGCTGGGATGTGCTTAGTGGGTTTCTTTTCTGACTTTGAAAATTGGAAGCTGTGCAGGGCAAGCTCACTCCTATTCCATCAGATATGACTTGCTTATTAAAACGGCAATTTTACAAATTACACCAATTTGGCAAATCCCTCAGAAACATCTGATAATAACTGTGAAACTAACAGCTGCTCTAATATTATCACACAAAATTCTGTATTTCTGAGGAATATATAAATATTCTTCCAGCAACCAGAACAGAGCATTACTGAACAGGGCCTTGATCCTGTGACAGTACACACAAAAACCACATTACTGCATACGTAGACCTCTTGGATTCAGCAGGAATCTCTGTGGTTATGAGGATTGCCTGCACAGAACTTTCTGCATGACCAGGAGTTAATTTAGCCATTGCAGAGTTTAAATCACAGACACTTCGCCAGGAAAAGCCTACTCCATAGATCTCAACTTCCAGCCATTGGGCAGACTTCCACTCTGTGCTCATCTGCTAATACGCAGACACAAACCGCCTTACTATACCTGTCTGTTTTCTCCGTGGCTTTCTGGTTTCTTATGTCCGGCTCAGGAGAGAGACTTCATCAGAATCTTAAAAGCTACACTTCAGTCACATTGGCAAATGACGGCACAATTTGTTTTATTCTCAGAAAATGGGCAAGCTCTGTTTGCTTTCTGACTGGGAAAGGCAAGGAATTCAAACCCATGTCTGTTGGTCCACAGCTATGTTGCTGGCCTGCCGCTTCCTCCTTACCCACACATTCCCAAGCACAGGAATGGCACCAGTTTAACCAGTTAGAAAACTGAACCCGTTCCACCAGAATCAATCAAGTCTCTTACACTGCCATAACTAAGAAGGGAATACCGGAGGTTTGTAATGACCTACAATACTTATCTTTATTGAATGCAGACAAGGAACAAGGGAGCAGCAATTGACACCACAAAGCTACATGCACTGCTAATGCCTATGCAGCTACTCTCATGTCATGAAAACTGTGCACACCTCGAAAGCAGTTGAAGAGAAAGAAAAAAATCTGAATTCTTAGGTAGAATTCTTCATTGATGGAATTGCCACACAGGCCTAACTGGGGAAAATAGAGCAAAGGAAAGCCACATTGGCCACCCTCAGGATACATTTCTGAACCAATGCGCCAAACAGGCAAGGCAGACAGAAAAGCCTGGATTCATCCTGATAATCTGGTAGCTACAGCAATGGAGGGTGCATGAGTTTTAACTCAGCTGAGTAACGAGGGACAAAGCAGTGCTAACACTGCAAGCGATGAGGTCACTGCGCCATAAAATCTCCACTTCCACTAATTTACTTTGCTTGATGGGAATTCTCTGTAAGAGGAGATATTTCTTCTTATTGCAGTTTGGTTCACTATTAGACTTAAATATTCATTGCATTTAGAACATGGCACTATTAACTCTTCTGGAGCACAGACAAAACATGGAAACGCTGAGAGTTGTCACATCTCACCCCCCAAGTTTACTCAACTGTCTCTCACACTTCTCTAGGAACAGCTATCCAAAGTGAGATACTTTTGAAATATAACAGTTTGCAAGGCAACTGATGTGAAGGGAAGAGTACCTTAAAAAAGAAGCATCAAGGATACAACGAGACAATTGGCAGAATTCAGTGTAGCCAGATTCAAGGTTATGAATATAAGCACATATTATATTGACCAAGTCTATAAAGACAAGACCACTGTGGTGGTTTTGGGAGGGGGAGAGATTGACAGACTTTTCAGGAAACAACCAGCCCCTAATTATTTTCAGTTATGTGGTATTAGGGGGCACAGCTATTACTTGATGTAAACAATGTACCCACATAATGAATCCACAATTCCACGAAAGAACGGTAATCATTTTTAGAAAAAAATGTCTTAGATTTTCTACTCAAATGGAAAATTTAAGCACTGAGTGATGCTCACCGCAATTAAAAGTGTAAGGGTCATGTGCTAACTACATTCACTTTAATAGTAGTGAGATTTCTATGGCATTAGGATTTGCCTTTCAGTTTCTACGGCTTTGAAATAGAAGGCAGTGCTTTCCTGGATTTGAGCTGAGAAGAAGAATCAGTCGTGTAACATGAGTAATTCTTTTAAACTTCTTGGAAAAAAGTGTACTGAAGTGTATTTTATTGTGAGCTAAGCCTTCCCAGTCATATTTTATCAAATAAACAAATTTCTTTGCAAAATATAAGCAAAGTTAATCCAAACATTATATCCTCCTCTGTATGAAAATAGTGTATTTCAGCCACTAAGAAAACTTTCAGATGTTGTTTTATCCATTAACATGACTCATAAAACAGCTTTTTTTTTGGTTTTGCATCAAACATTACATGGTCCTCTCCTGCGTAGGACTGTACTGAGTTCAAGCTAACTGATTTTGATTCAGTCTTCAGATCATATGCTCAGGAAGCATAACTGTTAAGAACTCGTTAATTAGCATAACGCCTATGTACCCGTGGCCACCGAAGGATGGAACTCCTACCCACATATCTGCCATCATAACATGATCGTTGGCACTGACAGCTAAAGAAGATTTCCCTTAATAAAACTAAAGAGATTCTTGCTTTTTGAATAAACAAGCTCAGAATTATAGCTCCATTCTTATGAAGAAGGCACTTCAGGGACATGAAATACAATCATATTTAGCAATAAGAGATGCTATTTCTTGGCTATTTCAACTCCAAGAGCTCTAACTGTTGAAAGACAGACTGCCCAGAAGATAAACATAACTACAGGCCAACTTTTGCTCCTCTGACAGTATGACATGTGAGACTGGAAAGAAGAATCAGAGCCAACTTCTCCAGCTAAAGTACCGAAAGAGCAGCAGTACAAAGCTTTTTTGTGCGCGCACAGGTAACATGCTGTCCAGCAGCATTAGCCTTTTGTTTTAATTATCCACAAATCTTTGTATAAAACCACTTCTTTCATACCACTCTTCCACAGCTCCGTGAAAAATTATCATTTGGGGTGTGTAGGATTGGTGTGTCTGTGTGCACGTGAGCACGTGCCTGCAGTGTGTTCTTAGCATCTAGTCTTTTTTCCTAGCATACCTTCAGGGAAAAAACGTAAAAGTACCAAATTCTAAATTGTCTTGTTTTCATGCTGTGTTTTCATCTATTATGCTTTAAAGAATAAATTATTCATGGAACATACTGATACGGACAATTTATCTGTAACCGAGGGATCAGCACAGAGCAAGTGTGCAGAGGCCACCACCAAAGCCTGCTATCGTGAGCAAGTCACCACTCAGTACTGGGAAACTCCATTTGCAGAACATTACACGTGTATGTTCTTTTTTTAAACCTAAGCTATAGAGACAGCAGTAGGGAAAACAAAGCCATTTTGCCCTAACCTTCTGCAGGTAGAGCCCTGGCACAGCTTAGGCCACAGCTTTAGGGTTTAATTCTTGACTCACGCAATGACTATCCTACCTCTAACCTGAGTTCATGCAGTATTTTACATTTAATTACAACAAGCATCCAATATATTAAAAATACAACTACCTTCATTTTTCCTGGAAGAGTGCAATTAAAGATAACTACCAATCTCATTTTTCTTGCTGTTTTGTTCTGAAGGAACTCAGGACAAATATGATTACAGGCTGAGATTTTTCCTAAATAACTATGGGGATTTTTCTGCAATTACTACTGCTTTCGAAGGAGCTCTAATACTTTAAGCAGTGATAAAGTGGCAGCTGTACATGTTTAATTTCTGAGAGCCAGGGCATAATGCACAAGCATTAATCCCTCCAGCTGTCCAGTAATTAAACATCATGTAAAGCCCAGAGGATATCATTGCTGTGCTACCTTATCTTATTTATGAAGGACTTTCATTTGTTAAATCTATAGTAATTTTCTTTCCATTCTTGGAAATGATTGTAGATTCCTCCACCATGGCAAGTGTACTCAAGTTACAGCTATCTTCTATAAAATTACAGGAATTTCAGGCTAGCCATGTCTCTTTTCATTACATGCTGAAATAATCATGAATAGTGATAACAGATAAATATTTCCTCTACGGGCAGGCACGAATGCAATACTATGGGCTTTAACCCCATTAAAATTGGTGGGTTTCTCAAGGAGAATATATGGCAAAATCTGATCCTTTGGGTTTGATTTCCCTCTGAGCTGACTGAGGAACAGTACATCACTGTGCACCTAGCCTGTTAATGAAGGTAAGGAACAGAATTCGTAACTTTGACGAAAGCACCTATTAATCAGGCTGCACAGGAAGATAAAATTAGTGCTACATTATCACCAAGTAAAAAGCTCTCAGTAGGATTTGTGGAGATTTGGAATGAACAGAATCAGTATGGTCAAATCCCCACAGGTAGCACTGGAAGTGTGACTCAGATGCAAAACAGAAGTACCTTTTACTGCGTGAAGAAGAAAATGATGCTGAGACAACATGATGCTCCTTATTGCTACAGGACAATGATAAAAGGTGATAAAACAATTTAACTGTCAACAGAAAGGTCACTTCATGTGAGTGCAGGTGCAGTGTGGAGGAAGGTGGCTTAAATCAGCTTTGTAACTTCCCCACTTCAGCTGGCTCATCACCAGGTGGATCTGCTGAAGGGATCAGACCAGCTTTAGTCTGCTTTAAATTCTGCCTTCTGCCAATGGTTCTCAGGTGTTGTGAGGGTTACTGAGCAGGGCATTGGAAAGAGTTGACTCTGAAAGCTTTCTGCACTTGGACCTTCCAAGAAAAGGATCCCTCACTTGTAGGCACTGCTGCTTTTTATGGAGAACCACACATGTGCCTGGAGCTTTGCCAGGAAAAAGTGAAAAGCTCCTGCCCAGATGATCTTGTAAGTGATATATATAGCATGGAAATGTGAAGGCTGTGAGCCACCACAGCAAGAACCTGCAGCTTACAGCTGAGCAAGACTGTGCTAACTGTTCTTTCCCTTATTAATTTAAAAAACTTTACCCAATTTGTTCACTTTCAATCCGGCATATTGTATCATAGGGCTGAAAACCTAGAACTAGTTCTGAGATATATGGTCAGCAATAAAAAGCTGGAAGACCAGGGTCCAAAAGAAGATGCTCTCGGTAATAAGGCTGTCACCTTCATAAGACTCCTGCAGGAATTACTGGCTCTCACTCTTGGACAACTTTATGAAATCAGTATAATTATGTCTGTTACCTGCACAAATTCCCACGTATCGCTGTCTCTGTACTATAGTTAAGCAGAATAAATCATGGTATGGGAAAAATAGCTTATTATGCTATCACTATATCAATGAATACATCATTTCACTGTATCTGACTATTGGGAAAATTGTACACTTCCAACTCCTCATCTGCAAGACATAATTTCCATACTGGGTGCAAGAAGTGGTCCAGGTGAGAACCAGTAACACAATCAGAAGAGATGGGGCCAGAGGCCTTGCTTTCTCTGCTGACCATCCCAGAGTCCTGTCAGGAGGAAGAAGTGATGTGTGCATTAAAGGGGTGCAATGCCCATTTCAGCTGTTACAGGATGGTAGGTCTTCTGTTCTAAAGCCATGGTGAAATGCTCTGTGCATTCCTGAGAGGCTGACAAAACACTAGTTAGTGTCTTTCTTAGCAGAGATTTAACGAGTTCTGCAGTAGTTAGTAAAGTCCAGACTGATCCTGAGTTGTGATGCTTCTTACAGTCTCGCATAATATTTAATTTCTCTTTTTAGTCTCAGTAAATGCATTCCTAAGCTTGTCCAATCAATTGTGACAAAGGTTAGGTACACTGGGAGCAGAAAACCTCAAGCAGGGAAACAAGAGAAAGGAAGCCAGCACCTCCAAGCCAGCAAATTCAAGACTGCTCTTACATTATTAACTGTTGATGTCTATTTTAGAGGACTAAACCTGACCTATGACTACAACACACTTAGTATTGTAAAGACACAAATTACTTCTGCTCCAAAGAACTGAAAAATAAGTGCTCCAAAGAACCAAAAAATAAGTTTATTTTCTTTTGATATGCTCTTTTATTTTAAAAAGGCAGATGTTTGCGTTTTCAAAAATTGTTTGTGCACTGGAAGTTAGCAGTGGACTTAACACCTACCTGCTGGAAGTAAATTATTTAGGCAGACAGGCACTTAGCTACTTACATGCATGGATTAATACCTGCAATTAATCCCTGGTGCAATTACAGACCGTGCAGACACAAATCTGGATCCCTAATCACTGGTGCTTTATCCACTGCAGGTTAAATAATTCACAGCTTCCATTGCTTCCTCGGGAAGTTATTCCACAGAGTTAAAATAGCACCATTTTTCCTCCTTGTTCATGGGTGAACAACAACTACAAACTGCCTTACCATCCACTGATAATGGCTTCCATGCAGTATGATGGGGTCAGTGCCTGGACTGCTTATGAGAATAACTGCTTTCCTAATACTGGTACCAGACCAGGCCTAACAGGCCAGCAAAGGCTGTTTTACACATCTCTGTGGAAGTTTTGATTTTAATGGATTTCACCTATCAAATTGTTGTTTCTCACTCCAGACATGGCAAACAGTACCCTTATTTCAGATGAATACAGTCTGCTTTGCTTACTACTAAGGCTAACTTTTTATAGGGCTAGATTGTACAGGGAGAGATGAGGAACTCAAAGGAAATATTTGACTTATCCATTGTTTGAGATGCATTTTTTTTTTCAGCATGCCTGCACTCAGGTAAGTCCAGAGCTTGCTAACTGCAGCTGAACCCTTTGTCTAAAGGAGGTTACACGAAGACAGCATACAAGACTGCAAATTCTCTCCTTCCCTGAAGGAAGGACATTCTGAGCACTGCCGTGACAAACCTTTTTCAGATCACACAGGGTGCCGATTGAAACAGCAAGTCTTCAACAGTGACAAAAAGCAAAGGAGACGGATGTAGAGCACCAGTTTGTTTCCATTCGTGCAAGATGATGCACCAAGGATGTGGCTGATAAAAAGCACAAAGGAGAACCCAACCCAAACAGAAGATTCTCTTATTCATATTCTGTACTTTTGTCCCTGAATTTTTGAACAGCAGCTTTCTCCCTCCAGCTGGTCATGCCAGTGCCTACGCTGACTATGCTGGATAAATTTCACATTGATTCAAACAGCAATTACATAATTCTGAGAAGAAAAATCCAGCAAGAATTATCAAACCCAGAAGAGTATCTGAAAAGCAAGTTGTTGGGAGGCCAGAAGCAGACATAGGAGGAAGAACCATAATACACTTGCACTGTTCTTACAATTTTGGATGATTCTATTACCATAATCCTTGTTTTCCTCTCCTGCACTCTCCTGAAGTAGATCCTCCTTTAACTTGGACTGTGAACATTTTGACATAGGGACAAGCACTTGGACAGCCTCAGCACAACCAAGCCCTGCTCCTGTATCTGGATACCAACACAATATTGTTAGTGATACAAATTACACATGCAGAAATGGAGGCTCAAGTAATGTTCATAAACTCCATATTAAGTTCTTTTGAAGAATTTCAATACTAAGAGCCAGTTATTCCTATCAAGAAATAGGAGTATCTGTAGTTAAAATATGTTCAAAGTGTCACATTAGCTTGAGGTAATAGCTTTATTAACATAGATTTAGAAAGAGCTTAGAGTTTTTCTTCTGGATGCCCTCACTCACAATATCTTCAGGCTCTCACCATAGAAATTATTCTGAGCACAAATAAACTGCCTTCCAAACGTTTATGCAGAAAGATGTGTTATTTATAGACAAGTTGGTCAGCTCTGTGAGAGGTGCAGCCTTAGCTATGACAGGGTACTCTGCTCCAAGGGGCTGCAGGTGACAGTCAGTGATGAAGCTTCTTTTAAAATGAGAACAAAAACATGGGTGCAGAGGTTTAAAAAACCAACCAAACAAAAAAGAAAAGTCTGAACCAAAGAACAGACTTTTTTTTTTTTTTTTTTGTCAGGATACTGTGTGCTGCTGAGATAAGAGAAAACAGATAAAGGAGGATTCTAAACAGAGAAGAAATGGGAATGTTAACAGAGTATCCATGGATAGGCTTAGTGAGGTTTATCAGATTTGGATAAGAGAGAGGATAGCTATCAATCCTCCACAAGCTCTCAGAGTTTAAATGACTAGCACATTTGTTCTCATCCATGAGAAAAACACCTTAATTTGACAAGCAACCTCACTGAAAATGCTCCCACAACAGCCATTCAGCAGTACCTCCTGTTTCCTTCTCAAAGTGGGTTTAATGCCTCTGAAAGGTGCTGAGTTGACAGATCCTAGGACTGAAAGCTGCTGATGTTTGCACCCACCCAGGAAGCTCCAAGTCTGCCTGTCAGTGCCCTTCTGCCTGGTCCTCTGGCCAGAGAATGGCCCATCCCACATTCAGACTCAGCAGCGACCCCTCGGCAGAGATTGCCAATGTGCACCCACCGAGGTGGCAGCCTATGTGGGGACAAAACTCAGTCATAAGGAACTAGATGAAAGTCACTAATTCACTTCACGAGTTACCCAACAACAATCAGAAGACGGTAATTTGTCCTTGCATTAAATTTCCACTTTAAGCACCTGCATGTGCACTAAAAACAGGGAAGATAAGCAAGACTAGAGATGCTGAAACATTCAGAAGAGAAACACTCAGCTGTTTCTAAATCCATTAATAGCATCATTGTGCTGAAATTATGTGGCATTCAGAACATATTTATATTCATTTTGGGGGTTACCTAGAGCCTTGAAAAAAAAGAAGTTCAATGCAATTTCAAGTAGATTTTTATTATAAATAAAAGACTCCATGAGACAACTCCTACTGGTATAAGCAGCAGCAGCGGCATTAAATTAGTGGAGGCAGCCACCAGTGTAAAAATTTTTCTAATTTCACTAACTCATATTGGGAAAAGAGTAATTTTTTCAATAGCAGTTATAATTATTTTCTGAACTTGTCTCTAATTCAAGCCTCCCATTCAAAGGAAAAAAAAAGCATATGCTATAGAGAGAACACTAAGGGTTTCATACAGAAAACAAATAGAAGACTTTTGAAAACTGCCAAAATATCATTAGCTTAAAGGACACAGAACCAGGGGCCTAAGCACATCACCAACTTACCACATCATAATAATTTATTACTTAGCAACTGTCCATGCACGCGCACTTAATTCCACGTGAAATAGGAGGCAACGTAAGGCAACCTATGCTATTTCCTTGCGAGCCAACCCAACTGGAACTATGATGCGCAGGCTCCTCGCAAGCACAGTAACCTCTTACTGTTACCCCTGGACCTCTGAGTCATGTGCAATATGGAATGAAGATGCTTTGAAAAACTTTGTGTTGAATCTGTAGTTAATTGAATTAGTGAGTCACATCAAACCTTCATACTGAGCTTCACACATAACAAACCGCACACTGGGTTTCATAAGCAAGAGTGAGGCCAGCAGGTTGAGGGAGGTGGTTATTCTCCTCTAGCTGGTAGTTGTTAGGTCGTATCTGAAACACTATGTCCAGTGTTGTGCCACTCTGACCGTATAGTAAAGGCATTTGCAACCTGGAGAGGGTCCAGTGGAAGTCCAGCAAGATGGTTATGGTGCTGGAGTACATGATATACAAGGAGGGGCTGAGGGAAATGGTTTTGGTTAACCTGGAGAAGGTTAGAGGGAGATCTTATTGCAATTTTCCAATATCTAAAGGGGTGATACAGCAAAGCTGGAGGCCAACTTTTTTCAGAAGTGCACAGCAAAAGGAGAAGAGGCAATGGGCACAAGTTGTGCGAAAGAAAAAAGTAAAAAAGGACAAAGAAAAAATATTTTTACAATGAGTGGCTAAACACTGGAACAGGTTGCTCAGACAGTAAAATCTTTGGTAAGATTTTGTTTGATAAAGCTGACTGCAAAGAAATAAATTTATCCACGTTTTACTCAGAACCACAAAATGTTCACATAAAACATATTTCATTACACAACTTCAATGAAAAGGTATAATGTGGATTATGAAATGGCTAGGTATTAGAGCCCAAAATTCGGTTTTCAAATGAAGAAACATCGATGTGTGCTTGCATGTCATCATTCATCCCTTTCACCAGTAATCTGGAAGTAAAAATAACATTGCTGATACCACATGCGACACCAGAAATATTGATGGATGGGTGAATAACTACACAGAGCATGAGACAGCTTCTTAATAGCCTGGGATTGTTTGCACACAAAGAATGTAAGAATGACAAACAATGTTATATAAGAACAGTATCAGAAAGGCGATTTTACTTCTGCACAGACTGGTAAGACTGATATTCCCTAAGTTCTGGTGGTCTGTATAAAAAGAAAGTTGGAAAATCAGCTGGGATACCAAAGGGAGCCACAAAAAAACAAGTCAAGCATTCATTCAAAAGAAAATATTTGACAACAAGCAGCATAAAGAACTAAATATGTTTAGTCTATCAAAAAGACAGTTTGAGAAATGGCTTGATTACACAGTGTAGGAGTTTTCACAGAGGGAAACCACTGTTAAAGAGCTCTTTCATTCAGCAGAGAAAGGCCTAATAAAAGGCAATGGCCATTTAGGGACTGAATTTAAAACGGTTACAGTAAATAGTGTATCATTCTCTCTCTGTCCAGTGAAACCAACAAGCTATTAATAAAGAAATGTCCAGGCCTATCTATTATATATCCCAGCAGAAGCGAGCCTTAGTCTATAGGGCTACGCTCTGCAGGAGGAAGGACATAGCGGTAAACTGCTGAGCTACCACAGAAAAAGGTTTGAACATTGTTATTTAAGTCCGTATCACATAATTTGGGTATTAACCCTGATAATCATGTTCCAAACTGACTAACTATATTCTGCTACAGTAGTAAAAGAATACTTAATTCTCCATAGAGTTCACTTTATATTCTCCAGCTAGCTCCAACTGGAAAATCCTTCTTTCCTCTCTTTTTCTAAAATTCACTAAGCACTGCAAAGGTAGAGTGAATGAATTTGTTGGCAGGAAAAGTCATCCCTTTACATGCAATTTGTAATAGTCACTCTAGGACTTTTATGGTCCTAAAGGGAGATGTTGCATACATATTAAAGTATTACTCTAACTCACCAGGAGTACAACCAGCCTCATCAATACCACTTTCACAGTCCTTCTGCCCATCACATCTCCAGGACGATGGTATACATTTGTTGCTTAAGTCTCCACAGCTAATTTTTTCAGCTGGACATACTTGCTTGGCTGGAAGAATAAAATAAAGAAAAAAAACAAACAAACAACAAGTTAAACATAATTCCAGACATTGCTAACATTGTTTACACTTTTAAAGTTACTGTTATTTTGTATGGCTCAATCCTGAGACATATTGTAATGAAATCCCAAGTCAACACTGATTTTGAGGTGTGGCTGCTGATGTGTCCCACATGTGTTCCCCAAAAGAGATCACAATACTTTTACATGGGGAAAAAAGGGGAAAAAAGCGCACCACTGTTTATTTCAATAAAATCCCAGAAACTTAACTTTAAACTCAAAAGGATTAGGGGAGAAGAACAGCAGTTGGATTCGTATGCAACTTCTCCTACCTAGCATTTCCTTGGAGGCAGGCTCTTGCTCCTGGTCATCCCAACGATGCCGAGTTGCAACAAACTGGGCATAGGCCCTGTGGCTCTTTACGCACTCTTTGGCGCCTGATGGCCCTTTCCCACCTCGTCTTTGCCATCTCAGTCTCTGCATGGACTAGAAGCGCCCAGCTTTGTGCTGCGACTCTCCTCGCTGCAACATGCTGCTGTCTCTTGAATCAGGTCTCCTTCCACAGGCTTCCCCAGAAACAAGGACCTTCCTGTCCTTCCGGCCTCTGCCTCACCCAGCCAATACCTTCCCGGAAGGTAACTGTACAGGAACATGCAAATAAAACAAATACCACCCCTCACTCTTATTTTTAAGCTTAACTCAACCAAAATGACCAAGTTGCTTCAACAGATCAACAGGGATTTCAACTAAACCTAGGGCTGGTTGAAGGACTGGCAGAAGGACTGGAATACTCGGTGGGAGTAATGCTCAATACAGCAACAGCACTGCCTGTTTGTGACTGCCTCAAGCCCCCAATACACTCTGCTTTTGCTATTAAAACACTAGTACCCTGCACACAGCAGCAGTTCTAGACAGACTACTCTGAAAATACTACCTCAAATTAAGTCAGGAAAAACAAATTGCCTAATTTTAGTATAAGGGTTTACTTATATCTTTGGTATTGCAAAGCAATTTCTACATTTAATGACCTAGGCAGATTATGGTCAATAAACCTGGGGAAAAAAGTAGCAAGCACAAGCATGAAGTCCCACATATTAAACAAACTTAACTCTAACTACCTAAATTAAAGGTGATCGTGATCTAAGACATGGAGACATGAAGACCTGCAGAAGCAAAACCCCCAGTACATGCAAGAACACAACTATGAAAAAAAATCTGCCAAATTTATCTGGAACCAAGTAAGCTGTGAAGCTTGTTCTCTTACAACTATTTTGCATTGCCAAAATTCCCTTTTTTTTTTTTTTTTTATACTAGTGTAAAGAGCAACAGATTTACATTTATTGTGACAAGGCTGCTTGAATGCATAATGTTCCACAGTTTAAGCAATTGTTTAGTATTCTGGAATCATCATCCAGTTTGGCAGGATTTACTTATTAAACAGACCGATTTCTCTCTTTATAAAATTACATGTTTTCAAATAGTTCTTCCATTGGTATTAATAATGATAATGCTATATATGGCTGCAGGTCTACTGAAAAGGGAGGAACCTAAATTCTGAATTAAAACTTTCACATTACCATGCCCTGGTAAAGGTATTTATGCAAAGTGAATCAGCTTCCCAAGTGCTGAGCAAAAGAGGATGAAAATTATACCTCTCCCTTTCCACCTGCACAAGATGACTGTAGAGGGGCATCTTACAGCCCCAAAGCATCAATCAACCACTTAGAAAGCAATGCCATTTAATCCCAGGATTTCTCTGTCTTAGCACCTTGAAGTGCTACAAGAAGCAGTTTCTAAAAGCAGTGGGCAACCAATATATCAAGAAAAATTAGGTCCTGCCACAGATAGTTAATAACAGATGTAGTGAAGTTTTATAACTCTGAGGCAAGACAGCATTTTTGTTGAAATTTGCTCACTGCATACCTAAATAACATTTATGAATGTTGCATGATCTACAGAGTGTGTGTGTGGGGAGGGATCCTTACCTAGGCTTTTTGATTATTTTACCAGCAAGTCAGTAATAAAAATCACCTGAAAGGCTCCACAACACCACCCCACCAGGATCAACATGTCTGCCAGCTCAGATCAGTGCCCTGCCACAGGCCAGGACCCATGTCCTGCATTTTCCCCTTGGCCCTGGTCCTTCTAAACTGCAGGTTTATAATGCACGACTGCAAGGACGTTCGGTGGCGCTGAGCACTCGCGTCCTTCTGCAGAAGTCAGACAGCACGTCTGAAAACCAGGTCACTTGCCAACTATGCAAAATGGTGTAAAACAAGGTGCTTGCCCTCACCCTTGAGGAAGCTGGCATGCCTCGCTGTGGCTGAGCTGCTCTAGACACCGTCCCCAGAGCTGTATGCTGAGGCGCACCATCCTTAAACATGCCCAAGTAATTCATGGATACAGAAGGAAAAACAAATTCTGTGGCAGCTGATTGGCAACCAGCAGCCCCCTCAAACAAGAAAAAAATGGAGCTAAAATGGTCCATTTGGCCTAGAAGCACCACAGCCCCTCAGTACAGAGGGCTCACACCCCAAAAATACCGCTTCTGCCAGCCTTACCCAGCCCTCTCATGCACAGGTGTGAGTCTGGGGAACGCTGCATGGAAAAATAAATGTGCAGCCAAGTCACTATAACTTCTTTTTTTTTTTTTAAATCTCTGTACAGAGCCACGCAAGGATTACAGACTGCACCCTCGCAGGAGGAGCCTGCAGGGGCCAGGGAGGGAAGGCGCCGGAGGCCTCACTTCACTGCCATCGGCCCCTCTGAGGAGAAAGGTGGCAACTTTGAGGAGAAGAGAGCAACTTCTGGGAAAGGGACAGGGATGGCCACAGGCCACGCATGAGAGGCAGCACAGGAGGCCTGGGGATGCGAGAGAGAGGCACAACGCCTGGCTGCAGGGAAGGGACCCCAACCCCAACAGCAGGGCTGCCTTGTGTTCTGAGGGACCTGCCAAGCAGCATCCATGAAAACAGGGCTTTTTGCCACAAATACCATACAAAGGGATGACGTGACTGGGGTCTCCAGCAGCTACCCGGGCTTTGCATTCCTCCATCACTGCCTCTAAAGCCTCTCAACTCTGAGGTGTACAGCTCCACAGCCACCGAAACCCAGCTGCCCCCTCCCAAATGTCTTCATCCCCAAACCCTGGCTGCTGAGGAGCCGCTTTGGAGGGCCAGGCAGAGGGGAGTTTGCTGCTGGGGCAAGGAGGTCACAGCTCTCCCACCCTGCACACGGCAGAGCACTCGCACCCTACAGAGCCCCTCTTCTTCCCTCATTCAATTCAAGGTTGGGCCCCGTGACAAGGTTTGCTTCTAGGCCACCCCATGCTCTAGAACAAGTTTTTACCATAAGCAAACACATGCTTAGAATACACAAGATAAAAACTTTCTTTGCTAGATTTATTACTCCAAATGGATTTCCATGCTTTTGCACTTTGAAAGTTTATTTCCTGTCTGCATTTGTGCAGTGTGTTCGAGAACAAGGTTTCCATTGGACTTGCATACTGGGAAAACTAGGAGACCAAAGAAAGTCATGAAGACATTTGTTAATCAGGTTATTGTTCCACATCCCAAAAAAATTGTTCTAGTTCTTGCTACAGTGATGGAAAGGAAAATTTGTTTTGTTGCTAAGTAGGACCAGCTTTTTCATCCTTGTAGTAAATCTCTATTGAGAACTAAGTGGGTCAAGAGAGGCGAGAACACTTTCCACACACCTGATTTTGAAGAAGGTGAAATATAATTATAAAATGGTATCATAACACACTTGGATCATTAACCAGCAAAAAGCTTATTTATTGGTCACTGTTTAAGTATGGACATTCCTTTTGCTTGGTTGCTGTGGGCAGATGCTTAATAGCTTTGGGAAGCCGAAGGTTCAGAAAGGTATGGACAGAAGACTCCTATTTATGGAAAGCAATCTCTGTGACAGAGTAATTACAGACATCTAAAAAATGTAAATCAAAGCTTGAACTTGCAAGGATGCAGCAACAGAAGCTGCTGTTGGTCACAGTTCATCAAATCTCTGTGTTCCAGTGGTTTCTGCACCCAAGCAATCGTTGCATGGAAGCCAACAACTTGTAAGCACTGGCAGATAACAGATAGGAGACCGTGCATAGAACTCAAAGAAAAATTTTGATGAAAATACTTCTGCATTATTTCAGAAAGTTGGGTCCCCCCCCCCCGCTGGAGATGCTGCAGTGGCGCAAGTGGACTCAATGTTGTTGTCCATGCTATGAAACAGGCTTTTAGCTACTGCAATCCAGACTTAACATTTCTGTTTCTGCATGCTGCTTATACAAACCCAGGCCTTCTGGGCTTACGTGACCAAAATGTTTACTTCCTACTTTTGTCTTCATCCACCCAGAAAGGAAAGGGTTAGCGCTGTACGTGACGGTGACTGCTCTTACCCTGGATATATTCTGGACCAATGCTAGTTATAGCAAGATCTGCCTTTTCAGAAAAGCACCATTAAACAACTTGGTTGAAATGTCAGACACATCAAGACCAATTTATCACAATGAACTGCAAATGCCAACGATGGACAACAATGGTTTATTTATAAGGAGACAAGAGCAAAGAAGACAAGAAGGTTCCATTTACTCACTACCGCCAATGGCACATTCTTCTTTTTCTTTACAGGAGGCTACAAAGTCTTTCAGAGAACCATAGAGCCTAACTGGCGCCCCACTGTTTGCTTCCTCTTGTGCCACTGCTGTGCTTTTCAGGCTCCGGACATCATGTATATTCAAGAAAGCCCAAGAAAACAGAATTGATTTACTTTCAGAATACCATTTGTCAGGTTCTCACCAAACAGGTACTCTAAGAGCATACACAAAATGTAATTAAGCAGCTTCTATTGGTGGGAAACCCACAAGACTTTTCATCAGCAGACTGAAAAGAACGCCCTTTGTGGAAATACTTCATCTTACAGGTTTGAACAGTTTCTCTATATCTGCTGAAATAACCTCCCATCCTCTCCAGACTGCCCCATGTGTTTTACCCAGGTTCTTCAGAAGAAAAATCCCAACCCAGAACTTCATTCTGCAACAGAGAAAATACCATACTAAGATGGTTTCATTCATTTCTAACATGCTAATAAATTGTTCCTGCAGAACTTCCACCACTACCTTTATTATGGAACTTAAAATTCCTACCTCCCTCTTTCCTCCAGCAATAGTCTAGTTGTCGACTTTTTTTTTAAAGGAATAGTTTTTAACAAGGATCTCCCCTCCTCAAATATTGCCCTTAAATCTTCTTTTGTCATAGCTGGCAGCCCTACCTCAGAGATGTACCAAGAACAAAATAAATGTTCAAACCTGCCCATGTACAGGACCAGTACCTCTGTTTCCAGCAAAAACAAGCACAATTGTTAAATGAGCAGCTGTTCAGAAAAGAGAAAGGAAGCTGACAGGTAGAGGTTGCTTAGGGAAATTCAGAACTCAGAGTTCTCAATTCCTGGAGATCTGTGATTCAGAAAAATATCTCAGTCACAAGTTTGCATATGTAGTCTTTTTTAATGTATATATGTGTGTGTGCGTATATGAATGTATATCCCAGTCTACACTCACTACTTACATCTGATACTTTCCCATTGAAGTATTTAGGGTGCATAAGAAACATTTCAAAATCCATCTTGTGACTTAAATTACTAACACAGCTGAAGATGCATCTGCACTGGTATTTTCCTTGCCTTGCCTCTTCTCCCACCTACGCGTGGGTGCTAGGAACACTGGCTTCTACCCTATTCACCCACTAGTTCACTCCGTAGCTCAGGACAGGTTGCTGTTGCCTTAGCTCACTTAACCCTGCAAGGCACAGCAGATTTTCTGCTAAAGAGTGTTATATAATCGTATTTGTTATATTTAGTTAATCTCCTTTAACTCCTCCTTGTGCCAAGCCAAGCCCAAACCAAACAATATCAAACAAGAGCCTCACTGACAGCGAGAAGTGTTTGCATGGGATCAGCCACAGCCATGGTGGATGCATCTCAGGAATTTCTTTGGCATTGGTGTACAGAGCACACACACTGTCACTACACAGGAATTCCTCTGAACCCACAGCTTTGCTGGGTGCCTGCGTTTGGATCTACATGTTAGCAATACACAAAGACAGAATGCGTTACGGGGAATCTTAATCAAAGAATTGTTTCCACAAAGGTTAGGATTCTGCAGTGAACCTTCCCTTCTGTCATGCAAAGCAATGTGCTATGAGTATCAGCCTGCTGAGATGGCAAGCTTTACGTAAACTTGCAACTTCTAAGGCCAGTGCAACTGCATCCAGTAGCAGTATATGGTTTGCTCACCATATATGTATTATTAGTTCACCATATCTGTATTATACATACTCTTGAGATCACTGAGAAAATAAGGCAACTTTACATTTTCATTTGAAACCAGCCCAGGCCAAAACTAATGTCATGATTAGTGGCTTAAGTGAGTTAAGATTACAGCACTCAGAGACTTGGAATGAGACCAAACCACCACCACAATTGATGCCTTTGTTGACAGAGCAGGCAGAGGAGGCCAACCCATCCATCTGCTAGCACAGGATGGTCTGTTCAGGTCAGAATTGGAGCATGCTGACAACACTGATTCCCAGGACTGCTCCTATCTGACTCTACATTTTTGAGTATGTAAGAACACACTTCTGTGCAATAACCTTTGTGGAAACGTGAAAAAGCAGAGAAATAGTGAAAATGTATGCTTTCTGCACAAAAAGATAATTAACTTACAGCTGTTACCTTTAAACTTTGAACATAAATTACTGTAAGCAACTGAAATGACGGATTACAAAAGGTTACTAAGAAACTATACTATAAAGGTCAAGAAATCATATCATAAACAGCATTAACAGTTGATACATCTGATAAAATGTTAGATTCTGCGGTGTGATTTGCTTGATGGTGACTTATGTTCAGAAGTTCACAGAGGAATGGAAAAGGATTTACACAGATTTAACTGCATTGCACTGCATAGTACAGTCCTTAAGTCCATTCCTATGTGCTTGTAAGAAAGACTTCTTTACAACAGCATGGGTTAGGAGCCTTCGATGAGTCTCCAACTCCTTCTCTACCTAGAAACTGGAGGGATAAAATAAGCTTGGCATACAAAGAGTTCAGCACGTCTAAAATAGACAGCATGTACCTTGCTTTTGTACAGATTATCACATTGGTGATTATCACCACTGAGATCACAGTGAAATAACCAGGAATTCAAAATCCCAGGATTAATCCTAATTACTGAAATATAGACTCACTCTCAGAGTAAGAGTGAGGTAGCTTTTATAGGAAAAGCATTTTTCAAACACAGACACTACAAACAACCTCAATGAAAAAAAAAAAATGATTCTCAGGGGTAGTGCCAATAGTTTTAATAGGTAATATAAACTGTATTTGAGCACAGTGTAAAGAGGTAAGATATTTCTATAGTAGGCTGAAAAGACAAATGGCATCAGGTTTTATAGTAACGAATAACTAAGCTTCATGTCCCACAACTTAAGCCATGGGTCAGGAAGGGATTCTTTACCCAAGTTCAGAGCTATCCTGGCACAGTTATGGTTTGTTTTTAAACCTTTCCCAGAATACTGAATATTGGTGATAGCATGCTGGACAGAAAGGACTAGTACTCTTGGGCTTCCAGCACATCATTTTTCTTAGATTCCTAATTGCTATATCTTACTCACCCATTTTAAAAATCAAAACTACCATCAAACTTGGATAAGAAAGCATTTCCTTCCCTCAGCCAGACTGGCAGGACTTTAGCTGATGTTGTCTTTCTGTAAACATAGCAAATGCTCACTTGCTGCAATCATCTGAGCATGTCTCACCTGATTAATTTCATAGCTTTGCAAGATATTGTTTTGATGGCATTTCTGTTCTCTACCTGATATGGCCCAAGAGACCCTGCTGCTGAGAACTAAAGTCCTTTAACTCAACTCACTTGGCTCATTTCAGGTAAATCCAAGTCAATGTTAATGGCCCATGGTAAACAGGAGGTCAAACTGGATGACATCACGATACTCCCTGGCTTCAAACTATAGGAAACTTGCGATACTTTCAGTAGGAGTCAGGAAGCTTTTTAATTGTTTCTAACCTGTCCTCATGGTGATACTTTCTGAAGTTTTAGAACTTACAAACTAAAATCAGATGTTTAACAACAGTCAGGATATAGGTTGTTGAGCCTCATTAATGACAGTGTTTTAGCAGTGTCTGTACAATACAGTGACCTTCCCCCGCTGTCAAGTCTGGCTGAGCACAGAGAGACCAGTTTCTAAGAGATCACGACAGGTTAAGTATGAGAAAGATCTACATGGTACAATAAGGATTTTCTGCTCCCAAACAAACTGCATTTCATTATCAGCCATTACACACATGAGAATGCAAGAACATACTGTAAAGGCTCATTCCCTACAGCAGCTTTTATGCCCAAGCAACTGGTTACAAAGAAGTTCCCTTCCCAGGGGACGCTTAACATGTCCACACAGAGTGTTAGTAATTCCTCAGCGAGGTTAGTCCTTGGACTGTCTTGGCCTTTGTACTCCACCTAGCTCATTCAGCCCAGCTTCTTATGATCAATAGTACTTAGATGTCTCTTAGATGTTAGTTAAATGTCTCTAAGCATTGATTTGGTCAGAGATGCATGAATCCTTTAATAAACCTGAATGAGACGTAACATAACCCAGGGATTCCAATCCTTACTACCATTTTATATAGATTCTGGACAACGGTAAAATACAACACAACTACGACCACCACCTACTTGTGGCATGACGGTGCTAGAATGTGTTGATCCTGTTGCAGAGCTGAGCGTGAAGGGTAAGACTCCACGTGGCAAGGCACTAGAGGTGCACAACAGAAACAAGGTTGCTGTAGCCCAACTCCATCTGAGTAAAACATTGTTGTAGTGTGTGCAGCCATGTGAGATACCACAAACCTCTTCCCACCTCTAAACGCTACAGAGTTTTACATCTTTCCTGACACCACAGCCATATGGTCACTAGAAAGGTTTACTCAAATTAATCCAGAGAATAAATTAATACAGCCCTGTAATGACAGGCAAGTGCCTAGCTTAATCACTATGAAGCACAGCCCTCATTGTTTAGCGGAACAAAAAAGAGGATTTTGACAAACTGAAGTCCGAGGCCATCTGCCAACTTTTCTCCCTGCTTCTACCAACTTTGGCCCTTTGCACGTCTTCCCTGTGGGTAAGACAAATCCATGATTTATCCTGGCCTTAAAATGGAGAAATGTTCAAGCACACACAGAAAAATCCTGGTGCAAGAAATTTGCTGCTGACTTCAGCTGAATAGGGAACCAAGTCACAGATCATGTTGAGAATTTGCCAAAATGGGTCCAGTGACTGCTCCATCCCAGCTAGTATCCTGTAGGCCAACATTAATATGGAAACCAGTCAAAATATATCCTTGCCAATTGTGGCATTTACTTCCTTATATTAAGTCACAAAAGGATATTACTGCTACAGTGATTTTTCAAAGGAGAATAGCTATACAGAAGATTTAGTTTTGTACTTTTATCAGCAGCAGTCATAAGGCAGACTAGCCCTTTTAAACCTCAAGTGGGATAAAACCTTAACTTATTTCTGCTTACAGGAAGAGTTCAAGGTACTAATTTAAATCAGCACAAAAGTAGCCTCTGTTGGTATTTATGAGTAAAAATGTGCAATGTTGAGACTTCAAACAGGCTGGTGCTACAAATGCCACTGAAGCCCATCATGTAGCCAAGCAGGAGGAATGGGCATGGAGTCAGAGTGGCTGGATGCTTCACCCCACCCCACTGAAACCCTAAGATGGTCTCTCCCTGTAAAACCACAAAACCCTCTTGCCCTTCTCTCTGCTCCACCTCTAAGCCAGGGCAGAACTTGTCTTCAAGAGGAGTTGTGACACTAAGACATTATTCTGGCTATTGAAAACCTGAGTTTCCATATTAGAGTTCTTCAGATCATTTTGCACTACTTAAAATTTTATTTTCCTTTCACTGATGAGCATCTCTGATCTCAGCTGGTCATGCCCTTAGCTTGGCACAGAGGAGAGAAGGTATTAGTAATAAACACAGGGGAAAAACTTAGACATCAAAGTAAGAAACGAGAACAGTTGAAGAACCTGTTCTTGGTGTACCTAAAGCAGCAATGTGCACTGCTGATCTCAAAAAGTTTAATAATTTAATAAACTGACAGTTGACTTTGTTAGTTACCAAATACATAGGCCTGTTAGCAAAACCCAGGACTCAATTTTCTTTAGAGATTGTTTTCTAATAGCAAAGCTATTAAGTATTCCCTTTTGAGAGAGACATTTTTCAAGCTCAATCAAAAGCAAAGATTAAAAAAAAATTCAAAGAAATGACTTTAAGAAGGTCAGTTAAAATACTGCCCTTCTTTCTATCCTGAACATAGCATCTTCTTTAAACTCTATTGTTTTTAGAGCTAGTTTGAGAGTGAGAGATGTACAACATTGTCCTGTCAAACCTCCCATCCCACCACTCTCTACATCAATAATTACCCTGTCAGTCTGTGCACACGTTGCCAGTTGTAATGCAGTTCAGCTTCCCCTCCTTTTTGCATTAACAGTAATGGGTGAGGTCAGGAAAAAACCAAACAAAAAAAAAAAGGAATTTGCCTTTCCTATAGCCCAGAAATCAAACTGAACTCCAGTCTTTCGCATGGTTGAGAGCAGAGCTCTCTTGCTCAACACAGATCCCCTACCTCTGCTTATATCCAGGGATGCCTACCATGAAAACCTAACTCTGGCTGCAGACATCCTTTAAAATCTATCATGATCCACTATGTTCCCCCATAATTAGCAATGCATGATGCTTTCAAGGCAATTCTGATTCAGGCAAGCCTTTGGAGAATAAAACACTCAAAGGTAACAGCTGACCCAGCACAGACTGGTAGCGACGTAGCTGGGAATCAGCGAAGTTCAAACACAGACATGCTACAGGAAGAAAGAAGAGTGTCAAGGAAAAAATGAGAGAGTCAGGAGGTTAAGGTGGTACAAGCTAGGCATGAATGTAAGTCAGCTAATTTAACCCTGAGAAATGCAACTTTTGAAAGGAAAACTTGTTCACTGCCCTAGATCAGTAATTCTGAAGCCCTGTGGGCAAATAGATTTTTTTTTTTTTTTTTAACAACTTTCAAACTTTCTCACACAGCCACACAGTTGACAAATTGATGCATTTAGGTGCTGAATACAGCTCTTGGGGCCTATGATGGCCTTGCTAAGCAAAGGTGCACAGCTGGGGAACAACTGCCTTAGCCTTCCTCCACCGAAGTGTGACTTATTACAAGTCTCTTGTCATCTATTCAGGTATCAGCCTGGCTGTGTCAGCCGTGTGCCAAAGTAGCACAGCCTAATTCCCATTACCTGGGCGTCCCATGGGCACACCGGACCCAACAACATAGCCTTGACTCACGAAACCTATCCCTCATGGCCTGACTTAGCAGAGACTGACAGAAGAGCTATTCTCTACAGAAATGCAGGCAATAACTATATTCTCCTGATCTGTAGTAATGCAGTAGCGTTTCTTTCTCTATTCCTAGGCTTTTGGTCTAAATACATTGCAGCTTTATTAACATCAACCCTCTTCACTACAGATTCAGTGATAAAATACTCCACATTGCAGCACACAATAGAATCAATCATACCTCCCCGTGTGATTTGTAACTCAGCAGTTTGAAAGCATCTTGGAACAATTTCTGCACAGGTACTTTTAGACAAGAGAAACACATTTACTTTTTATTGAATCAAACGTTATTTGATTTTTTTTTTTGTTGTTTACAGATACAACTGATGGACATTTTTCTAGACTCTCTTCAGATCTGTGGCACTGTAACCCTGAACTGTTAAAAACTAGTTTCCTAGAAAGAATTCATTCTTTTCACTAGCCATAATCTCACTTAGTACAAGCCTACCAGCCACAATCACCTTGGTCGCTTGTCAAATTCTTACACAAGCAGCTGAGCACAGCACCAGGACCGATTTATCTATTTCTCTTCCCATGTATTAATTTCTAGAATTCCCCATAATATGCATACCAGAGTGCTCCATTCCTATTACAGCAAATCCAGAAACAAATTCCAGAAGGCAGCTTACTTCATACACATTCTGGCACATTTAAGCTCTTGACTTCTCCACTTCTTTTGAAGCAAATTAATGCTCAACTCAAAATCAGATTTTTAAGCACAATTTAAAAAACCGTTCACCAGGCTATATCAGGCAATTAACAAAAATCAGTTACCAGATGTCAGTCTGAACTTGAAGACAGAAGAAATATCATATTTTCTAAGTACTGAAAGTAATTACAAAAATCACTTAAGTTAGAGAAATGCCTCTGCAAAGGTGGCTCTGTTTTATGGGGTCAGTACACAGACTGGAGTTAAGAGTACCAAACAGATCAAAGCAAACATCCAGAATGACACTGGGATGAACCCACTGGCAAGCTACCTTGGTAAAAAGGTGTTGTGGGAACAAAAGATACAAAAAAACCTGTAGTGATCCTCACAGTAAATGGCTATACACTGTGCCCATTTAGCAACCACATAAGCCAAGACACATGGGGGGCCAACTTCCAACTCCAGTTCTTCCCAGAAAACCCCACTTCCACCAAGGCAAGAGAAGACTTAGCCTATAAACCGAGATGTAAAGTTACATATATATGAACTGGCAGATAACAGATATGTAAACTGTATTATATAAAATTTTCCTGTGGCAGTTCCTGTCCCTCACTCTTATCACTTAAGCAATAACTAGGAAATTGTCAGATATTCTGCTACTATTCTGAAGATAAGCATAGTTTGATATCTGATGAACTCCTGATGAATATACTGTTAATTGCATAACCTTCCTTCAGTACAGTAACTTTTCTGTTCATCAAGGGCATGGATTAAACAGCTTCTATGCTTTAGAGCATCCTTGTAATTAATAGTATATTCTTCCCACTTCTAAATATAACCTATAATGAGATGCTTTAAAGAAACCAAGCTGCACCTTTCACCAAGCACTTTTGATCAGAAGAAAACAAGCCAGAGTTGCTGTAAAGCAGGCAAACGAAGCCTGCTTTAACTGTGACTGTCAGCTACTTCAAGCAGGTCACGGCAACAAAACCTGCCAACAGCAGAAAGCACTTTCCTCTCTCTAAAACATAGTCTATCTCTGGGGATATTCTGTGCAGATCAGAGATGAAAAGAAGTATATATAGATATATTAGATATAGATAGTATATATAAGATAATATACATAGATATATGTTAGATAATTATTCTTCATTGAGCAAAGTTAACTCCATGAAAACTCTGCCATCAATCCGCCTATCAGGCAGTAAGCTAATATACTGTGCAAAATCTCACCAATTACATTTTCCATCCACATGACACATCCCCTTCTCAGAGGTTTCTCTTGGTTTCCATTTGTTGAGGAAAGACAGATCTCTAAGGATCACAAAACAGAAAAAAGGTTTCTTGATACCTATGACTGCCTTTGGAGATCTACAAATCATGATCCATGGTTGGGGAGGAGGAAGCAGAGTGGCTCTCCCCCCATGAACAAACTATTTTCCCTTAACCAAACAAGGCTATTTTTGCCCTGAAAATTCCTTCCCAGTGATCTGGATGCCCAACTAATTCCCAGATAAAGTACCTGCTGGTGTCAGAGCCTACTGCAGCTTGCAGCAGCTGGGCCAAACATCTTTACCTACAAACGGTGCAGCTTCACCAACATCTGTTTGCACCAGCTGAGAAAACTTCCCACATTTAAAAGCTACAGGACAAGTATCTACTTTGATTTAAAGACTTCAGTTCATAGATTTCTGCACAAGTGACTCCACTTGTTTTTTTTACCACTACTGTTAACAGCTGTATCTTATCTCTAGTTCTAGTCCTTATCTCTAGTTCTCTTATCTAGTTTCAGCTTCTGTTCATTGGATCAAATTATGCTGTTTCTTGTAAGCTAAAGAAACAACTGCGATGAAACCTCTTCTCTGAGGAGACAGGTGTAAATTGATAAAGGCAACTCTCTACCCTTTCTTCAATAAATCAAATATCCTTCTAATAAGGCACATTTTCCAACTCTATAATCACATGAGCCTTGTAAGATTGTTCACAACCCCTTGTCTAATAACCTTTGCACTTTATAGCAGCTACCCATGCCTTTTACCACCTCTCAGTCACCTGTTCTTCAATTTAACATGGCCCCTAATTGTTTTGTAAACTACATTTTTATAACCTTTATGCTTAAGTCAAATCACATACCACAAAATACACATAGTAACTTATTAACGCACACAGTATCTTATTAACAAGCTCATGATTCAATCAAGTAACTGAAAAGTGAAGCAACTCCTGTTTTCCCTAACATGTTGACAGATTTTTTTTTTTTTAAAACTCTTGAGGTATTATATTCCATTATCAGCCTTTCTATGGTTTTGTCCAAAACTAACAGCAGCATGATCAGCACATACAGCTCTTGGAGCTGAACTGTGTATTGTTGTAGCAGTTAGGAACTCAAGTCTTGGACTGCAGACCTTCTATGGCAGGTTCTGTACCGTGCTCTGTTTAACCTTTTAAACTACCATGAAAATACCAGCTTTTACTAACTTACTGAAATGTCTACCAATGTTCCAACATCTGTTAAAAAAAAAAAAACCACACACAAAACAAAAAACCCAAAACAACAAAAAAACTCTGTAATGAAAGTTTTTAAAAAAAATAAAAATCAAAATACAGATCAGAAGACTCACTGGCTGTGTCTTTCAATGAGAGTTTGCCAGTACTTCTCTTAAGAAAACAAAACTTTAATAACTGCTGTTTAGTAGCAGGCATGTTGTTAAATGTGCAAATGTATGTTCTTCCTCCTCTTTCTGAACAGAAATCAGAAATACTCTTAGTGAGTGAATTATCTTTATTTGCAAGAATCTGATACACATAGCAAGGGGAGGAAAAAGCCCAGAGAAATATAGTATATAATGCACTGGTTCTTAAGGGCTGGTACATGTTTTTTTAACTTTTTCAGCAGGAAGACGTTCTTTCCACCCTAGCTTAAAGAGGTAGAATAGATCTCCGAGAAAGAGTTCTGTTGCCTGTATAGTAGATAAGATTGCATTTGATCTACATAAAGTAATTTTTATGACTTTCAAGTTGAAAGTACATCTCATTTCCTATGCAGGTCAGCTATAATTTCCTATGCAGCCACCTAAGACTCGAGGGAGTGTGATGTCAAAACTTTAAATAACTTGCTGCTCTCACAGCGCCTAACCTTTCCAAAACCTTCTCTGACAACAAGACAAGAGTTGTCTTTATGTAGGTTTTTCCACCTGCCAACTGCAGGAGAAAAGACACACAGGGCTCAAGGAGAAAGGGTCTAGCAGACTGTAAGAGCTTCGCTGCAAGACTCAAAGCACCTGCCCATCCCTGCTTCACACTGAAGACGAGAGCAGCAAGAAGCCACCATCCCAGTCTGCTAACATCAGGGACATGGGATGACTGGCAAGCACGTGCACGCCTTCCATTAATCATCCTATGCCTTGCAGAAAGGTCAGCTGTACCACTGTGAGTCAGCTCCTCTGCAGTATGGGCATCTGTGCCATCTTCCCCGAAGAAAACAGATGCCAGTCTGCTAATCTGTTTTTAGAAGAGGGAAAAGGATACCCTGGCAGAGATTTTGATCTGTGTCATGATTACAGTCTAGTCCTGCAGCACCACACACTTCTAATGATCCCAGGCTGGAGTTAATAACAAAGGCTGAGCTGAACCAGTATAACCTTCAAAATGTAAAGGAAAGAGTCTCTTACATTCCCCCTAAAAAGCAACTGAAACTATGAAAACTGTCTGAATACCCAAAGAATTCTTCATTCTGTTGGGTTTAAAAAAAAAAAAAAACCAAAACCAAATACCACACAAACCAAACCAAACCAGAGTAGCTATGCGAAATCAGCAAAATCAAGTATCCATTTCTCACTGTTTGAAATAACCCCAATATCCTGATTGACTACGACTGGAGCAGTGTGCTCATAACAATGTTCAAGCATATTAATTGACTACATCAGTCTTTTCAATAAAGGTAATAACACCGTGAGGCCACACAAAAGAATAAAACCAGCCTACAAGTCGCCCCAGCATCCAGATTCCAGCACTATTTTGAAATAGTGCCTAGTCTCAATGAACCAGGGTATACAGAAAATAAAATGCAAATTTTGTGAGCATATTCAAGAAGAGGATATAACATGCTCTTGTTGACTTTCAATCAATCAACAGAACAACCTAACTTTTTCTGTCCACTCTCTCTGCTGTCTAGACCCAGTTCATAATATGGTTTTAGCTGACAACACCTACACACTACACAATATGCAGGAGCTCCAGGCATAGCAAATATTTTTTAAAAGACAGATTCGTGCATCCATGTATTGCGTGCATTGGCATGTGTCATCCATGGCTGCTATAACTGTGCATTGAATCATCACATTCAAGGACCACATGTCACTGTTCCTCCTCTCAAACCTCTCCATTCCCTCCATCCAGTCAGTTTCGATCTCTACAGATCTCTGGCGTTTGGGAAAGTGGTTAAGTAATTACAGTACAAAGGAAGTAAGTCAGCACATGCGTGGGTTTGAACTACCAAAATTTTTCCTTTGGCTCAGTAGGAGAGAAAATGTGTCTTGAAAGCCAGAAACATCAGCCCTAGTTCTCATAATATTTGATGAGCAGATAGGGATGTATTCACTCCTTCTAGGATATATGTTACACAGCAGCTTCCAGTGGCAGCTGCTTTACACTCTTTGGAAAAAAACACTTCTTCCAAGCCAGGACCATAGGAGATGAATGAAAAAACCCAAGTTAAGGAGAAGAATATGCAAAATTGTTGTTAGGCTATGAAAAGTAAGAAACTGATCCCACAATTGTGAAGTTCCTGATTTTGCATAATCATTGAACGCTTTTCTCGGGAACCTGAATACCAGACTTTTTTTTTTATTCTTTTGCACAATTTTGAGTTCTCTCCTCCATTTATTATGTATAACAGGGATTACTTTTTTATTTAGTTTAAATTGGCCTTTTCTAAACATCGTTCTATAGCTTCAAGATATTTCCCTTTGAAATGTTTTCACAGTGGTCGTCTCCCTGGTATTTAGAAATCACCATGACTAACTCCTCATAGCTTCTTAAATATATGCAAAAAGAAAAGGACTTTGATTTATGTTACTAAATGCAGTCACATCACAGACTGTGTCCCGAAGCCAGCCTTTAAAAACAGTAATAAATATTTTATACCATATGAAGAAAATATCATGGGCTCCCATCTCAAAGAAAACAGTCACACACATGGAAACTCCTTGCTCACTACTAGTCTGTGGAAAGAAACTGTAATGCAGAACTTAGACACCCATGTGTATAGAAGTTGGCATACATAAGCACAATGCAATGACCACTACTAGATAAACACAAAATCTTGTACATTGGACTCAAACTGTGCTCAGAATTCAGGCCACCAGCGACCTGAGGCCACCAACAGTTTAGATCTGTTACTTTTTCTGTTTTTCATTGCAAGTATCCTTTAAAAGGATAATTCTGCATTTCAAAAGAAACAAGGTGTAATGTTTACACCGGCATAGCCTGGCAACGAAAGAAAGGAAAAAGAACAATAATCAAAATTCTGCTTTTTCTCCATAATCCTGATATACAATACTGCTTAAACATTTCTCCTTAAACCTTCACAATCAAGATTACTGGCTCATGAAAAATAACAAGAAATAGGTCAAAACACAATGAACAATGAAGCGTGACTGGTACTGAGACAATGCCATACTGCTATTCTGCAATCATGTGCTGATTCCTAGACAACCCAAAAATCCATGCTCCCAGTCCAACAACAGCTGGAAGTAGCAATAGTGGCCTTTAAATTTCAGGACAATAAAGTCTAGCTACAGCATGCATTAGAACAACAAGATACAAAATCTGAGAGCACACATGGAAGGGATGATATGTGCCCTGAAGGCTACACAGATTCAAAACTTTAAAAAAAAAACAAAAAACAAAAAACAAAAAACCAAACACAAAACCGCAAACCAAACACGACTTTCACACTGATGGTTTTGAAGTAGTTGCTTAAGCTCAGTTTTTGTCAGAGCCTGTGCATCTCACTGCCCTCACTAAACTACTGATGCATGTACACATGCTATTAAAGCATGGACATGCCTAGATGCCCTCCTTTCCACTAGCACTACAGAACTAAAGTCTGCAAAAGAAATTGCTTCCTAAAACCCACTAATTTAGGGCATTCAGCTTAGAAGCAGCTGCCTACACTGAAGCATCCAAAAAAGGTACATTAAAAATCGGTAATCTTTTTCAAAGGTATCAGCTCAGAGCCTACAGATTTTCCTTGTGCACTTCTGAAAGTCTACGCTTTACTCCTTAATTTATATTCTAAGAAGTGAAATCAAGAAAATACCTTACTAAAGAGGTGTGAAGAAAATGTAAGTAAGGGATTGTGAAAGAGCAATGTTCAACTTAAAATGTTCCCGTGTTCTCAACTTTTACTCAGTTAATAAAAAAAAAAATGGCAAGAAACTAGACCAAGAAGAGTACTGAAGTTAAGAACTTTTAACCCCATGGTAAAATAGAATCACAGTTCATAGCCCTATTGTTAACTGGTGCCTATCAAAGATGAATACAGTCAACAGACTTACTCCAACCACCTAGTAAGATATAGTGGCACCACTGTGAGCAACTTTGACAAAATTACACCACTGTTTTTGCAGATGGTGACACTTTGAACCACTTCACTCACCTATGGTCCCACTGTGAGGCAACAGTAGAGCCAAAACCTCAAACCCAGGTTTCTTGACTGCCAGACTTGAATCTCAACAACTTTCCTGAGCAATGTCATGCAAGTCCCCTGAGAAACACGTATTGATATCTAAATTTCCTACCACTGCCTCAGTGTGGAAAGAAGCAGCTGTGCTCCACCACTGGCACCAGACTCCTGTTTCTCCTACCCTTTCCTTTCACCCTCCTACCTTAACTGCTGCTCGCCCTGCCCTTTGCACAGAACATCCGCTCATACTTCTTGCGTATGCTCTCTCTCTTCCTCAAATTTGCCCTCACAGGCTACTTTTGCAAAATTTGTAATAATCTTTTTAACAGAATTATATATCTATGTATCTACTATATACCTATATATACATATAAAGGTAACAGTCAAGCCATGCTTGGCCTCAGATGAGGGACCCTTTGACCTTATTACTATAATCTTTGTTTCACTCCTTCTGCTATTCCTCTGTTTCATTAGTCTTCTTGCTTTACTCAAGTCTGTTCTCATATAAAACCCACCCTGCAAGCCCCCATGTAAGTAACTTCACCATGGCCGTAAGCTCTGTGCTAGAAGGCAGCTGCACAGCCCTGGGGATAACCCCCTCGGCTTCAGTAATGCTCTGTTGCAAACACAATTACTTAATTATAAAGGAAATGGCGAATGCTATTACAGGACCCATGTTTGACCTGCTTTTCTGAAGCACCCTCTTGCACCTCTTGGTGCTGAAATAACCACTGAGTTTAATCATGGTTTGTAAAGTACTTGGTGGTTATTGGATAAAAGTACAATATAGAAGGGGTTTGTAGTAAAGTAGTTAAGTGCAGAAAGGATTTTAAAGTGTGCTTTTAAAGTTGACAATTTTTTTTTCATCCCTTTAAAGCAGTTTATTTTGCTGTCTGGCTTGAACAGAATGGATCAGGAACTGTTTCTCCGAGTTTCACATCAGATAAGCAGCTAGGTAATTATGGAAAGAGAATGGAACTTTAATTATAAAAAAAAAACCATAGATTGTTCTATTGTGATCTTCCACAGCATTGCTGTTTCTTATAAATGAACATATTGTGCAAGCTGGGAAGAAATCATTGATTAAAATAATCAAAAGCCCTACTAGAAACTTAGACATGTTTTCCCTTTGTGAAAAAACAAAACATTGTATCTGAAGGCTTGAGAGAATTGAATTACTCCTTCCAAAAGCTCACTTTAATTTTTCCTCACAGATTAATTTTAATTAAATTATTCTTACAGGGTGATATTTTTTTTTATTTTTACATAAACTATATGAAAGCTTGACAATTAGAAAATTTTACTAATAGCTTTTTATCTTGACTTCCTAACAGTCATTTTCAGCTGAAGCAACTTGTTTGACTAACATGCTGTTTCCAACCATGCCAGCAATCAAATACTTTTAGAAGTGAAACATAAGTAGTTGCGCTTACAGGTACCTGAGAAGCAAAGCAACTTTTCAGTTCCTGCTCTGAAAAGCTGGAATATCATTAAACACATGGTCAAAGAGATCAATTATAGGGAGGAGTCCATAACCGGAGTTAACCTACCACATCAGGCTACTAACTGAATAGTCACCACCTTTCCCCCCCAACACCTGGGTTTTGTCAGCTGAGCGGGTGCTCTGCAGTTGATGCCAGCCCAGGACAGCCACGTATGTACCAATATTTCAAAGGAGATCAGGTCCAGTGGAGGCAGCGCCACTTCTGCAGATGCTCAAGAATGTAAATGAGACTGGGGGGCTTCTACGTACAAGCGCATGTGTGCATGCTGGCTCCTTCCCTTTCTTTACCTGGCTAATCGGAAGCAATTCTGTGCCCCAGGCGCTGGGAAGAAGGAACACTCACAGACCACACGCTACGCTCCATCGAGAGACTGCTGGTTACAAACAGAGATGAAAACACAGCCTCTTCAGAAGTCCCTGAACTGTGGCTGAGAGTCCAGCACACACCCATGGGGCTCTCCAAGCCTCCGTATCAGCAGCTGCTCTTTCATTTTCCCTCTTACCAGGCTCATCTTCTTCCTCTCGTTCACAGAGATTACTCCGATTCTAATCGGAACAGAGAGGAAAAAGCCCCACAGAATGCTAGGGGGACAAAATTATACAAAGGATAAAGAAGTTGAGTAGCACCAACACCCTCCCCATTTGTAAAAGAGATTATGGATGCAAAAGTACTTCTTATCAATAGGGAAAATAAAGCCACAAAAGGTCCCTAGATGAGCAAGCATAGTGAAACCTGCCAAGATGAGTGATAAAAATTATAGAAAGAAAAATTATACAGGTCTCTAGGAAACAGCCAGAATTAATCGTAAAACACTTTCGTGCTACCTGAAGTACGCACCTTTTTTTAATCCAAATGAAAAGCTTGCCTAAGTATGCTGCAATATTGGTATTTCACCTTGTATCTGCCATTATGGTATCTCCCCTCTGTTCTATCAAAGGATCGAGTATACCAAACAGCATCCAGGACTTCTTAAAAATTCATACTGGAGAGGAAAAATTGAGCGCAGTGTCATGCTCCATGTTACGGCATCTCCAGCACCCACAGCAGCCAAAAGGAAGCCATCCTGCACCATTGCTGGTAGCATCTGCATGGCCACAAAGAGGTAATGGCTTCATCAGGATCTGAGCTCACACCAAGTGAAGATGCTGCTTTTTCACACTAAGGTGACAACTATTCTGAGGTATGAAAGGTATTAACAAACGAATTCCTGCTCAAAGGGACCAACAGAACATGAAGAACCCAGGGCAAAAAAAAGGATTCAGCAAACGAACACAGACTGAATAATTTTTAATATGTCCTCACTTTTATATGTGCAACAGTCTGAAAAGGTTCTGCTGCTATTATATAATTGGGTTTCTTATCTTGGAGTGAACATTTCATCTTTTATATACATACAAAGAAACCCCCACCTGTTTTCTTTTTAAGAGGATGGAACAGGCAGCTTAGATGGCAATTTTAATTGAATGTGTTCAGGCTGTTGCACAAGAATAGTAGCGTGTAGACCTGTGCCTGAGAAGAAAAGGCTTTCCCCTACCACCTACACCTTTACTTCATTACAAATATCCCTGCTGGTTCACACAACTCAGCTCCAAGTTTGACACTTTGAAGCAGAAGCATATAAATTCAGTATGTTAATCGCTATTTTTCATTCACATTCCATACAGGGCCAATACACCTGCTGAAATGCTTGAACAGCATACCATTATTTTTTTGTGTCTGTGCATATGTGCATTTCTAAATACACATGTATAATTTTACCCATATAAATGTACACACAATGACTAGAAATGAAATTGCTGTCAAACATGCTAGACATGCTTCTCCCTGTACAAAAAAGAAGGAGAAGCATAGTTATGTTTGTGCTAAAATGACTACTGTTTGCAACCTCTATGCCAAAACAGAGAATGCAGAGTCTTCATACAATAACTTGATTCTTGTACAACAGTACACTTAGAGAACTCAAATGACATGGTAAGATGACTACCCTAGCAGCATAAGCCAGAAAAATGGTGCAATAACTGGCATGTGTCCATTCATATGGGAACGTGTAAGCATGTGCAGTCTAACAAAGCTACTGAGCTAAGTCCTCTATATTTTAATGCAAAGGATTCTTAACATCTTTTAACATGTTAAAATACAAGACAGAAAGGGTGAGCTGAAATCTGTCACTTCGAATATAGCTACTGAATACAGCATCCCTAGGAAGGAGGCTAGAAGCTATTGCTAAAGCAAAGCCCTGATTAAGGCTCTCAGCACCTATGGAAGCTCATTGCATCCCACAAATACACAGAGTGAAGATCCACACTACCCTCACATGTGCAGACAGCGCTGTCAGTGACCATGCCTCACCCCAGAGCACAACCTGGCTGAAAGCATTTCAGAGAATTAAAAATCCCGAGTGCAAGGTTTGAATTACACAAATTATCTACCAAAGCATGCAGAGACTGCATATTAAACCAGTCTTAATCATGATCCTAATCTCAAGGAAGCTGGACAGAGTATCACGAGACCCTTATTAAAACTGCAAATGATTTCAGTGGGAGTTTGTCCTGAATGAAAACACGATCTTACAACTGTAGAAATGGAGGGAGAGGAAAAATACCTATCAAGGAAAAGGTGGTGGAACTAGGAATCACAGCTTCAACATATAATTAATTATGATACTAAAACACAGAAGCTATTTAAATGTGAAAAATGTTAAAATAATGTCATTTGATATTCACTTATTTTCCTCACACCGTAATTTACCTTTCTTAAATGGGTGAAACAGTTTGCTTTCTGTGCTCTTGCAGTGCAATATTGCTTCATTCAGTTAGCAAAACATTTCAATTTTCAAATTATGTTTTGCCTTTGATTCCCAGAAATTATTTCTTTTCCATATCAACCATAAGTAAACCAACTGTCATTCCTCTTCCCCCCCAATAAACAAGCAAAAGTATAAATATAAAAATCAGATAATCTGAATTTCACAAAGCAAGCAGCAGGAGAACAAAAAAAAACCAAAAATAAAAGCAGTAGGCAATGAAGAGTTGCTTGAGTATTTCTGAAAACCTCTGAAGTTTTTACTAGTTCAATATTTATGGCCTGTTAAATAATTACACATACAAGATCTTCACATGCTCAACTTTCATTTTCCTGCTATTCTCTCCCATTGAAATAACTGCAAGATTAATTATAGCCATAAAAAGGCAGCATTTTATGACCATTCCTGTTTATGAACTGCATGAACACATTAGACCAATAGGAAAAATATTTAAATGTCAGCATTTAAATCTTTGTAGCAGTCAACTAGCAAAAGCTCAAAGTCGATCTGAGGTACAGGAACACTGCAAATGTCAAAGCTTGCAATGGTACATGAAAAAGTGACTTTCTTGCAAGGTAACATTGCTTAAGAAAAGAACAATAAAAGCATCAGAAGAGACCTGACTGGTATTTTCTGTTGGTTTTCCTATTGGACTCAGCTGTCTGAAAAGGTCACTTCTGAGATATAAGCTCTAACCACCTTCCCTTAAAGCAAAACCACATTTTGTTTTGAACGGGTATTACTTAAAACTTTTTAGCACTGGTAGAATTGTAGCACAATCATTACATACCCTAAATTCATTCACATATCCAGGTAAGTAAAATGCTGAGACCACCACAGCCATGTAATCAGCAAAAACGAGATGTAACTCACTGCCCATGAGCCACAGATAAAGTTATCCCACTACTAGGGATAAACGAATAGGCTTTTAGTTCCCTGAATTTCCTTTGATGTAAAAGGATAATTTCACGCTTCAAGAAAAGGAACAGGATGCAGGAAAACCTGGATTTGGTTCCTTACCCTGTCAAAAACTTCTTGCATTAGTCCCTACAGTTTTGTGTCCTTTGGGATACTGAGGTCAATTTGGCATTGCTCAACAAGGACACCTGGGGCATTCAAAGCCATTACAGTGGTTAAGGAACCAGAAGCATTTGGGAAGCAAATATACACTGGCTGAGATAGGATTATTAGATCAGGAGTAAAGGTACATTTGTGAGAATTTGAAGAGTTATATAAACTTAGGATAAAAAGGACTTTTAAAAATCTGCACTGGACTGTAAGCCATGATCCGTAGGGAACTACTAGTCTGCTAACAGGCCTCAACAAGTCTTGTCCATCTCTAGTGTACTGTTAAAACACTTCCATGGAAAGGAGTTTTCAAGAGTCTGGAACCCTCTGCTAAGTAGACCTGGAAGCTAAGTAGCACACTAAAGACACAAAAATGAATTAATTTTTAAGTTACAGAATCATAGAATATCCTGAGTTGGAAGGGACCCACAAGGATCATTGAGTCCAACTCCTGTCCCTGCATAGGACAACCCCAAAAATCATACCATATGTCTGAGGGTGTTGTCCAATTGCTTCTTGAATGTTGTCAGGCTTGGAGCCATGACTGCCTCTGGGGAGAGCTTGTTCCAATGCTCCACTACCCTTTGGGTGAAGAACCTTTTCCTAATGTCCAACCTTATATTTTGCACGTGGTAAACGTTTGACAGAGGTGAGTGAACAATAAAAAAAAAAAATTATCTTGGTTGTAGAATTGTGTCATTTCCAATCATCTGACAAAATAATTGGAAATGAGAGACTACATACAAGGAGAGGTTGAGGGAACAGCATTTGTTCAGGCATCAGAAGAGAAGGCTAAAGGAAGATTTTATTGCTGCCTTCAATTACAAAATGGGAGGGATGAGAGAAGATGGAGCCAGACTGTTCTCAGAGGTCCACAGTGCCAGGATGGGGGGGGTGAGAGACACATGCTGCAACAAAGGAAAGTCTGGCAAGATAGCGGGATTTTTTTTTTCATTAATAAGGGTGGTCAAACATGAGGACGGGGTCCACTTTGAGCAGGGGATTGGACTCATAACCCCCAGAGGTCCCTTCTATCTTAAATTATTCCATGACTTCATGGAGGGATGATCATGGGCTGTATTAATTTTATTCTGTCTCAATAAATTTGATCATATTGAGAAATCAAAGCTTTCATCATTAGCTCTACAAACCAGTCTGGGCATCTGGAAAATGAGATTGCCTCTTTTGTGCCTTGTCACTGGGAGGATCCTGTAGCTCTAGAAATGTTTCCACATCCTGTACCTTGTCCCATATTTGTTTTACAGATGCGGTCCTCAGTGGCTGTAATCCAGCAGTACTCCCAACAGCCCACCAGGGACAGTGACAGGGGGACAACTGCAGGGGGCCAATGACAAGACTAGTGAAACTGCTATATTTTATGCTTTTATAATAGCCAGTTAGTGTAGTGGGAGTGTTGTTAAAATGCACACCTGTATATCTGACATTAACATCACCTTACTCAATTCCCTAAATGATCCGTAACAAATTAATCCAACAGAATGGTCTTTAATTTACATGTTCCACTGCATTTACAATCCCCCACCATCTTATCACATATATACAAACAGATCTGCTCGTAATGTTGGGGGAAAAAATTAAGAAAAAAAACCAAACCAACCCTCTTTGTTAGTGCCCTAGGTCCTAAAACCTGGTATCTGGCTGTGCATGGCTGATTTAGCCTAGTTTTTTCTTTTGCTACTTGGAGTTCAATGTCCCAGTGTATGTGATGCCCTGAATGAGACAGTCCACCCTTCTCCAGGATAAATTCCCCAAGGGCAGGGAACAGTTTATTAAATCACTTTCCACAAAAGCGCAGTAATGTCGCCAAACTCACTCAGTCATGCAGGAGATTTGTATCAAAGAAGAATAAGAGATGTAATATCCTTTGGGGTAAATGGAGAGCTAGGAGAGGACTGTGCATTTGGGGGTGAGCAATACCGTCAACACTACCAACAGTTATAGAATTTTGCATTTGGGCAACTTAATAGAAAATGAGGACAGAACTCACCACCACTGTGACAGATCAGCATACACAGCAGCAGCACACAAAGTGCCTAGGACCATGGAAAATACCCATTAAAAATATAACTGTCAAGTTTGGATAAATCTCCCTGAACAACTCATGACATGTACTTCAAAATAAGAAGGACTGCATGAACTGGTACTGTATTTCAAACCAACATTCAGGGTTTGATTTTATATTCCATTTCCATTTAAAAATCTATTTCCAGGACTGCTGCTTATTAAACCTGCCCTATTAAATCATTCTCCTATTAAATGCAATAAGAATTCAGGTTTCCCTTTCTCTTTTTCTTCCTTATAACACCCTACCTACCTTTCTGTATAACAATTTTTGCTCTTAACTAGGAGAATGTCACATTCACATATCTGATAAAGAAATAAGTGGTGAGTTTATGCTGCCTGCATTCCTCGATCTCATTATATATACAGTGTCCTAAGGCAAGAGTTTGCCAGCTTAGATTTTCATTTGCTCTATCCCTTTAATTTGTGTTCCCATCAGTGCTGTTACTGTTTGTTAGCATTTGCTTTTATTTTTCTCTAGAGATTTTTTGTTTAAGTCACTGGTTAAATAATCAAAATACTTCAGAGGGAAACTTAAAATTTCCGTCTTGTAAAATAGGAGAATAATTCAGTACCTGCACTGGAACAGCATTAGGTGGATAACATTCATTTTGCTGGAGGTCTCTGTTACCTCAGTAAGAAAAACGACTTCCCTTCCCCCTCTCTCAGCTTCAAGAAACTGGATAGGAAAATTGTGACGAATCTTTTCATATGCATAAGGAAAGCCTGTGTATATCAGCAGCGGCTGCACCACAGCTCTAGGGTGATCACCAAGCCACACTGCGTTGCTTTTAGTGAGAGCAATGAAAAATAAGTCTGGGGCTCTAGCCATGGTGGGCTCTCCAGTGGGACAGCACATGTAGACTACCAAAGATCTCCTGCAGCTGGCAGAAGCATGCTGCTGCACAACCTTGCAGCAAACAATTGTAAGATCCTCAGCTTTCGAGCCTACTCTGAGGTCAAAAATATTTTCTGCATCTCAAAACAGCTGCTGGTGAGGTACGTGGGAGTCGCAGGCATCAGGCTGATAGAGGCACTAACTCTACTCCCACTACTTCCAGATACTTTGCTATCCTTTTTAATGATTTGTGAGGAGCTCCTTGCATACTAACAAGCTGGCATGATGAAGATGAAATCCATTATCATTTCGGAGCACCTTCCAGCAATGGCAGTTTTGCACCCACTCTAGGCTCTCCCTCACGGCAGGCAGGGAGAAGCAGCAATGGCTGATGTCAAAGAAGAGGACAAGCCTCCTCTCTCCCCCAGCTATTTTCTTGGCATGTATCCTGCAAGATCAAAGTGGTTCATCTGCTTTACGTACAAGCACCCAACCTTGTTCAGGCCTAGTTCAGGCAATTGCTGAATCTAAAAAGGCTTTGTCAAGGAAGGTCAGGCTGGAAGTTGGCATGCCCAAGTACTAACTTCCCCTTCCCCACCAGGAGCACTGCTGCAGCACAGCTAAATGGTGTTTCTTTGTTGCCTCTCACCCACCATCCCACTTCTTTTCATTTATTAACTATATTTCTCAAAATAAGTTTCTTCTCTTCAATATTAAATTCCTCCTCCCTCTTCTCCCTCCCCCAGCCTCAATCAACCCAACTTCTTAAATTGTGAATTTGGTCCCTTCTGCCCCTTGTGGATAGCACTAATTTCTGAGTTCACATGGTTTTGCTTCTCTTGATTTAGGGGCTCATTCTGCTTCCACACAAAAACAAAAAATATAATAAAGCACACCTCCACCCCAAAGTGACAGTATTTCTGATGATGACTTCAGAGAGAACAGATCCAGCTCACAAGACACCACTGAACAGATCAGCTCACAGAAAAGGGGGACACATTTCTTTGAAATCTTAATATAAATTGAGACAAAAAAAACTCAGCAGCCAGATAATAGTACTCAAAAACTGACATATGGCAGAATACTGAGGTTTAGTGGTGACACCCACATGTTACATGAATAATTCACTTGGACGAACCTATGGATGTGAGAGCATGTTCAGGTTAAGGATCTGGCTTGAAGAAAAAAGAAGAAATATAACCAGTTTCTTATTTGTTATGACCCATTTAAAACCAAAACCCTGGACAACTATCTTCTCCAAAATCAGCCCGTGCTAGAAATCAACGTTCAACTAGCACCAAAACCCACAACAGGGAGAAGTCCTACAGATCTCATCGGTTGAGAATTTCAATGAGACTCGAAAGATACCCCTACAGCTACCACTCCCAGCCACATTCAGCGGCTTGAAGAAAACGCAGTTTAAAAAAAAAAAAAAATTGCATGAATAGCAGAAAAGACCCCAGACATCACAGAGCCAACAGAAGTCAGGCCAGCTGTGATGCTGTCTTACCTATCTGACAGGAGACTGGTCATGCTGTTCTGAACACCTGGGGATGGGTAACATCCCTAGAGAGGATATTGTTAAGTACAAAACTGAGCAACTTCAGTGATCTGGGAAACAGAAAAAGTGAAGTACTGTTTTGGTTTTGCAGCAGCATTATCTTAAAAAAAAGAAAAAAAGACCACAAACTGTTATCTTTAGCAAGCATTAGAGATGGGGACACAACATCCCTAACTACCAATAAGAGAGCACAATATATATTTAAAACCACGCCACAAAAAAAATTCCGAAAATAAAAAGCCATTTAGCAGACAGCAAGATGCTGAGAGAAATGGCCTTGTTTTCATCATTTTCTAAGCTGGAAATACTCCTAAAATGCAACGGTCAGCATTATCAATGCTCTTAACCTCCCTAGCTTGAATGGACTATGGACAGTGTCCCAGTGTAGCATTAACTGAGGAATAACCCTAGATCCTGGTAGAGGTGCTGGCAATTATGTGGCCTGTCTGAAAGCAATTGCTTTTGTAAAGCAGTTCGATTTTGCCAGAGGTGAGAAATCTCCATTTCCCAACTTGCCCCTTCCCTAGGGAAACTTCACAGCGCAGGCTCCTTCAAAGGGCTCTGCTGCATTTCTAAACAGGAAAATGAGACAGTCATAGGGGCCTGCAGTCATTCCTCAGCCACAGGGAGAAAGTTCAGCCTTGTTTTCATCAGAGAGAAAGAAGATGGGACTGGAGGGAGGGACCACACAAGAATGTCCAGCTATACATTTTGCCTCTCACTACGTTTTCCGTTTGTCATTACAGCCTCTTCTTTGCCCTTAAATAACATTTATACACACACAGAGCTGTGCCTTTTATGTTAAGCGTACAAATTGAAAGGAAAGCCTAACACTCCAGTTTCTTTTTTAATAGTCCACCAGGTTTACAACTCACTGCTGTCTTGACCAGTGGTGGTAGGAAGACCTGCAAACATATGTGAATTAACCCCACAACCAGCACTGAGCTTATGCATTAACAGGTTGATTCTGTTTCCTCACAGAGCAGATCAGATCAGCCTTTGAGGTGACAGACTTTGACAAGGATACAAAACAGCTGGAAAGAATGGCCTTACCATGCAAATTCAAGCCTACAGCTATCAACAAGCATAAGATTAAAACTACTTGATCTTCATCTGATTAAGTGTGAACTTCAGATCTGAATAATCCTATAAAACAAATAAAGTTCCAAAATTCTAGTTGCACACATTTTTAAGATTTGAAGGCAAGCTTTTAATTGGTACAGACAGAAAAATTGGCTTCTCTTGTAAGCTAGCCACAAGTCAGACATAGGCTTGTATCAAGTATCCTGTGAACATTGAAACACGAGTTCATGCATCTACCACACAAAAATTGATGTATTTTGGCTAAAACTCATAACAAAACCTAAATATCTTATGCTGAGGCAAAGCATAGTAAATTTGCTCGAGACGGCTATAAACAAATAAAATATGACACAGTTATAGGCCACAGCCTTTGAGCTGGTTTCAAAGACCTTGTACTTAAAAAAAACAAATTAAGAATTGGCCCGTACAGGTGTTGCTACTTTCACTAGGAATTCCCGATTCATCTATTAGGCATATACTACAGAATGGGAACAAACTTCTTCCTGTGTCGAAGTGACACTGGCCCACTCCCATTAGCAGCAGGAAGATGTTTCAGGGGCCATCGATTCTTCTGAACAGAACCACCACCACAGCAATGCAGACTTCAGTCTCTTACAAGGTTTCAAGCGGGGGGGTGTGGGGGTGTCTGTGGGAGGTGGTGGGGAGGAAATCACACAAACCTGAACAAATTACTTTCCTTTCAGGATGGCAGTCCCATACTGTAACAAATCAGAGGCTCAGGTCAAGTCTCTTTTGCGATACTTAAGTTTTAAGGCTGATTTCCCCAGAGGATTAAATAAGTGGGGGGGAAAAATGGAAGGTGAAATGTATAGAAAAGGAATGGAAGACGATTAAGAGAAATCATCAGGGATCTTAGTGCTGCATGGCCTATACACAGTCCATGCTATGGCCTCTGGCAAGAGATTTACAGACAGAGACTGAAGGGAATGGAGCTGCTTAGTTATTCAGCCCCCCTCCAGGCAATCAGGTAGTGGAAGTAGCATTAATAAGATCAGTTTTGACTAAGGAGGATGCAGGGTGAAAGACCAACACATGCCGTACATAAATATGCTAATGTAGTTACTGAAGTAATTTCTTCTGTACCCTGTATATGGCTGCAAAAATGATTCCATTCATTTCATGCAAGAGAAGCGCATTCATCTTTCTTAATTAGGGAGAAAGTAGGACTGGTACTGGGCTTAAAAATAAAAGTATGGTTAATTTTGAAGTCCTCTATGTGCCCCATTCTGGTGAAATCTGATAAAATACTTCCTCCAACACTGCTTCTGACTCATGGGAACATATTTGTGAAGTACATGACTGGAAATTCAATAGAATGGCTTGTACTAGTTTCCCTGGTGTGTCCAAGAACAAATCTGCAGACATAAGCAAGCACACAAATAGAAGTCTACATATTATAGTGTTATCATAAAAACATCCCTGGGATTCCCTTCAACTCAACATCAGACAACCCTTCACAGTTCTAGAACAATGGAGCAAGAATGGACCTCCTCAGAGAGTCAAAAGAACAAGATAAAATGTGCTATGTGAAAATCAAGCATGTCTTTTTACTTACTGAATCAATGGGTTTTTAAAAGGTGTTACCTGCAGTTAACATCTGTCATATTTACTCTCAGCTTTAGTTATTTTACATTGCTCATCTTTCATCTGCTACCTTTTTCTCCATTTGTTCTCGAAGGCAAAAAAAAAAAATAAAAAGATTGAGCAATACTCTAACATTGCAAAGCTCCTCTGTAACAACAGAAGTGCCATCTGCAGTGATGATAAATCCCAATATGCTACCATGCAAAATGCTGCAAATCTGAGTTTCCAAAGGGCCTGATCCCAGGTGAGTATGAGTCTTTGTGCACTGCTGCTGATCATGAGCTCTACAACCAGATAAACCATAACAGAGCTATAGATGTTTTCAATTCCATTAGAGACAGAAATACACACTAGACAGTGCTGCCTGTATCATAGTCTGGAAAACTGGTACATTTGAAAGTTTGAAAACAAGCTGATTTGAACGACCTGAATCTTTTGTGTCTTTACTTTCTGCTCTAACAGAAGCAAAAGTTGACAGAACATCCTGCAACTGCTGGGAATAACACCTCCAGTTTCTCTATGCATTGGTAAGACAACATGTCTGAGAAACACCACTTTTTTGTGCTACTCACTGCATGCTGCTTCTGATTCATCTGACCCATCAGGACATTCTTCTTCACCATCACATTTCCACCTCGCTGGGATGCAGTGGCCATTGTCACAAGTGAAATCTGACTCGGCACAAGTTTTCTTTGCTGCAAGGAAAAAAAAATAAAAGTACTCAGCATGAATATAAGCAGTGCAGAAGACCTCCATTGCATCCAGTCCCACTAAGGATGACACTGATTATCCCTCCATTATTTAACATGGATTCACTCTTTTTCAAAATAATTTTCTAATGCTTTTACTACAAAAAGCTGCTGCCTACCTGGAACTGAAAGCATGCTGCATGATTTAAAGACAGGTAAGACAAACAAGTCTCACCTTTGCAGTACTATAATCTGAGTAATAATGCTTTTATCTATGCAATCTATTCATGGCTTTTTAGTACATCTGTCACTATAGCAGACGATCATAAAGCACCCCTCCAAACACTAAAAATAATTTCATTAAATGTCAACCACTCCACACTCTTTGCTTTGCTTGCATTAATCTAGGGCTTGAAAGAGATGCAAGACATGAACTCAAGCAATTAATTGGTCTGTTCCTCTGTGCCGGTGGCACAGCACAACCAGTGCCCTGTAATACAAATCAGCATCTTCCCACTGCAGCAGAAAGAAAGTAATCTATAGATACCTGGCCCCTTTGGTCCTTGACCTCAGTGTCAATGTGATCACCAGTCACTCACTGCTTTTGCAATGGTGACTTCAGTGGCTTTTCTGCTAGGAATTGGACTGAACAGCCACACTGTAAGAGTCATGAGCAATGGCTCAGTCTCAGTGTTACCACCCTTGAAGTGCAAGACTCTGTGGTTAACTAGTATCTACCTTTGTTAGCGATCAATTTACATAGTAAGTGGTGGTGGGGAAATTTGTTTCTTCCCTCTGCAAAGCTGCTCACAACCTAATAGGACCACAGGAAAATTCAGGTAGTAAAGGGCCTCAGAGGTCATCAAATCCAACCTCCTGCCCAAGACAGGGTCAGCTCTGAGGTCAGACTAGGTTACTCTATGTTTTATCCAGTCTGGTCTTAAAAACTCTCAAGATGGGGACAGTGCAGGCTCCCTGGGCAATCTGTTCCACTGCTTAGCTGCCCTCACAATGAGGCTTGAGCTTGATAGCTATTCCCTGATATAAGTTATGTGCACACATTGCTACATCAATATTTCTTCCAGCAAACATTTTCAAAGCATTAAACACAACAAATAAGCTTCCAGGGTTTGATTTTTTTTTTTCTTTCTTTTTTTCTTATGTGAGCTGCTGTCAGGGAGGGAACCATGTTAAATATCAGTCATGTGCCCACACAGGAAACAAGGAGCATTACTGTGTGAGGTGCTGGAGAGGTCTACATGGCCGAAACCAAGTACTCATGTTCTAATACTCAAACCGTGCAGCTTCCCTGAACAGGCATCCAGCAGGAAAACACTGCGAAGCATCACTAAGCAGCTGTACAATCTCTCAGGACACACTTTATAAAGAGAACATACATTTATTCCCCTTCTGTTGCTTAATGAGCCAGATTCCGAAAAGAAAAGGACAATTTTCTCTTCAGTCATTCAGAACCAGATATTATGAACTAATACAGGAAAAAAACCCAACCCCACATAGACCAGGAGTTTTACAAGAGACTAGCCATACTAAGAATCCAGTCTGATCTTCCAAAGATGTTGCACACCCGTTATCAGACTGAACAGACCTTCTCCTGAACATCTCCAGTTAGAAAACCAAAATGTGTGAAATTGGCTATCGAGCGTCACTTCGTTCATTTAATATAAGTTTGATTTAATTAATCTGATGTATTTAATGGTCAGAAACTCTGACCAGATACAGATGGGATATAGCAAGCATAAGCAAAGTTGGAGCATTCCCCTGCTCGCTACAAAGCTGACTGGGTGAAATCTTGGTATCTGCTGTTAGGGGAAGGTTATGGCATCTACAAACGAAACAATCATGTCTTCATCCAGAAAGCAGAGACTAGTATAATACTGGAGACATAAGAAACTTAATTTTTAAAATGTATTTAGTTTTATACTAGCTCTCTCAATGTCCTCATGTCTTGCTTTCCATATGAAAACTGTCCTTTGACTCATTTTCTAGAGATCCAGACAGCAACACAACTACTTTTCCACCTCAAAATAAACCTCTCCTTTTTCCGTCAGTCTAACACTCGGATCGCTGTCGTTTCCGGGACATGTGGACGCAAGCACGAGCGAGGGGGTCAGCCACAGAAAGGAGCGTAACAGGCATTCCCTTCAACATGGCCAACCTGCTCACAGCAGATGGTGGCACCGATTGCTTTGTTCCCCTGACGCTGTTCTTCGGCAACGCAATTAATAGATTGCCAGGATTCACAAAAGGGGGAGAAAAGCATTACTGACAGTCCCGGGGCATCATTTGGAAGGTGTTAATGTGCTCCCCGAGCGCAGCCTCTTTTTGCAAAATTAAGTTGGGCACAACTGCTCCTCAGCAGTGGCCTAACCAAAAAGCGTCACCCCTGTCCGCATGCCCACCCGAAGGTCCAACAATCCCGTGCCAGATAAATCAGCAGAATACAAATGCATTTGGTCCTTTGTTTGAATCTAAGCTGTCTAATCTCTTAAAGGAGTAGGATTAAGGGAGGGGGAGCTCAAACCTTTCTATGATTATTATACTTACTATTTTTTCTTTTACTGTTTCTGCTTTTTAATATTTCTATTTTATATACTATATTTTATTTATTATTATTTTTTACTACTATTACTTTCTAACACATTAGGTCATGGCTCTGCAGACCGTCTTAATACCAATAAACTCTGCTTTGTGTTGCAAACAGCAACCCAGATTATTCAAACTGCAAGAAACTAAAAGCACTGTCTCATTTCTCACCTCTAATGCAAGACTAGAATCACTTTATTTCCAACCAGATTCACCTTCTGGCACTCAATCGTCATGTCTCTGGGATCACAACACAGGCAGGGAGCAGTTAAATAAAATATCAGCTCTCTGTCTTTTTCTTCCTTTTTCTTTTTCAAGTCCGATAACCTTTTCTATTAATCTCCCATGTTATACACCTTTCTTCTATCAATTCTCTATTAAAAATTCATTGAGGCTCACACCATAAATTGTCAGTGGTGCATTAAAATGTAAAATAAATAAATACATCCCTTTTAGACAATGGCGAGGACACAGCTTCATTTTATGGTTTCACCTGGCTCAGAAATAGCCAAGCAAAACTAATTGTTCCCCTGAGATCCATTTCCTTCGCCGTAAGCAGCCCAGGCAGCTCCGCTCACATGTGTCTTCAAAATGAACATAAACAAACAAGAGTAAGTAGTCACAGCATCCCTGTGCCTCTGCTCCTTGGGGGGCAAACTGATACCTGGAACAAGAAAAGAGAAGGCTACTGAGGCGTACACAGAGCCTTTCATCTTCTCCCCCGCTCGGATGCAGAGTGACACCAAAGGGACTGCCTTTCTTCTGACTCTTGTTTGATTTGCCTTTGGTACCTGCTTTTCCTTTCTCACACCTGCAGCTGGACATATATGTCAAACTCCAGGGTGGAAGTCAGTGCCTGCGTGACCATGGGGCTCAGCTCCCACAGGCAATGAGCTCTGGTTTGGCCAACATTCCAAAGGAAGGCTTGGTCAGAGGAAGTCATTCCTGCTTCTCTTCTCCCAGGAAGAAAGGCAAGGGGGGAAATGAAGGTTTCAACTTTATCGAGCCATGACAGAAAAATACCCTAACACACTGAATTTTAAACTAAACTGTATCAAACCAACATGGACCTTCGTTTTGCAAAACGTCCTTTTCCTTTCTATTACTCACATCTCGTATCCTGAATTGCAAGTAAGGATTCAGCGTTCATCCCTGCAGCAGATCAGAAGCAGAGAACGCAGGAAGACTAGTTTAGAATATGAACATTTATAGAGGGAATTCATAAAAAAAGCAATCACTAGGGATATGTATAATTAGACTGGAGGAAATAAATATATACTGAAAGGAACAAATCTTGTACTGGCTAGGAACAGGGACTGGATGATCTAAATGTGATGTCTAACTTCCAAAAATACCTCTCCCTGAAAGGTCAAATCCCTGACCCTAAAGCCAAAGAGGTATCATAATCTAACTGAAGGGTCGAGGATTTATTCTTTCTTCCTCTTTCTAATAAAACCCAACATCCTCCTATCACCCCCACAAGCCCTTAGTCACTTCATTTAACCTCACTTAACTTTTGCTTCAGTTCTAGAGGCTTTATAGGACAGGAACATCTTTACAGTTAATCCTTATGAGATATCAGGCCCTCTGTGATCAAATTTCCAGTTCATGCCTCTTGCTTATTCCTATTTTGCACATCTGTAATACTAAGCAAGACATCACACTACAAATAGTTTCATATTTTGCTACTCCTAATTTTTCCAAACCAACACAGCTGAAGAGCAGACTGAACTTATTTCCAACAGCAGCAGTGATATAAAAGCACATAGAAAAGCACATTTTCCAACTACAACTTGCCTGTCAAGGACAGTTAATACAAAGATTCCTCCCCCCCCAATGAACCCCTATGTAGTAATAACAGACTCTAAATACGGGATTTTTAAGGGTTTTGTTAAATCTCTGGGTTGTGTATCCAAAGAGAAAACCAGGCTGATGAGAGCATCCTTGAGCATTAACCCACAAAGACCCCACAGACTGTGCTCTCTTCCCATTTTCCCCCCACCAGTAACTGCTGGCCAATCTCCACCAATTCTGAAAGGAGAGAAAGATGTGGAAAATAAGCGTACTCCTATAAGTTTCATAAAATCGGTAGCTGAACAGAGAACAATCAAAATTACAGCTCCGCAGAGGGAGATGAGGGCAAAAAGTGGCCATTGGGCCAGTCTGTGGCACGTCCTGCCAGCCATCTGGGTCTGTGCAGCTTCTGCATCTCATACCCAAGATAGGTTTATTGCAGAAGGAAGAAAGCAATTAGGGATTAAGAAAAAAACAAAACAAATGACCAAAAACCCCAGACACTAAAACCATTAAAAACTTTGGTTTCATTTGTTACACTACCCTAATTCCTTTACACAGATTCTGCTCCTATTTTAACTTCTGAATCAACACCAGACCTCCCGTCAAACTGTATATCTGTTCTCATTTGCAATGAGTATTCAGCCTTCTTGTGGAAACTAGTTTCACCCAAGCCGCTGTAGAAATAAAATGAAATAAAGTAAAAGGCCATATAATGAAAGTTTTGCTGTGATCCTTCTTCAGCTGTAAAACAGCACAACCCTGTAGGACGTGAGAGTGGGAAGATGATGGTAGGCCAGAAAGAGAAATTGAAATTCCTAAAACAGTTTCATTTCATGCTGGGAGACTTCAATGGTGACTTTGATCAGCGGCTTATCAGAGCCACTGACAAGACTCCATACGAGAAGAAGAAGAGTAGCATCACATGAGTTCAGGAGCTTAACACAGACCGTCGCCATCACTCAGCCCCAAGAGGTACCAACAGCAGCTCGAATTGTAACACTGGCCACAGGCTAGCTTTTCCCAGAACAAAATATATTGTTATTATGGCTCACTCTGCACTTCTTAAGGACCTCAATTAATCCAGTCTCACAGTGAGCAAAATTCACCCTAGTTGAACTGTTTGCTTGGCGCAATGAGGCTTTCCGATTACCAAGAGAAAAGGTGGGGGCTGGGCTCATTATTCAGCTCTTGAGAGAGATTCTGGGCTATGCAAAACTTGACAGCAAATAAATATCTTCAGTTTATAACCTCAGTCAACTCCCGATCGCAAACACAGCCAACATGACATTGCAGATGCCCCCCCCCAAACAAAAATTCCCAGCAATACGAGAAAGCAAATTGTTTTTTGATTTTTACTGAATTTGAAGCTATGTTCAGTGCAAACTTGATATATACTCCCAAGCACAGAAAACTCTTGGAGCAGGAGATTGAGCCCTAACCACGCACTTCATCAGCATCTCTGCCCTTCAAAAAAAAGTCTGTGTATTGATCGCAAATCCTTTGGCCAGGTTATACACCCAAAGGATGCATTAGTCCTCTTAAGAGATTTGGAAACCCTGACCTTCACCTGACAATACTGCAGCCTGAATACTCTCAATTCCTGCTGTTGACTAAGGTGGTATCGACTTTGCGAAGGAGGAAGCATAACAGGGAACGTAGCACAATCCACCCTCATGCGGTTTCCTGGTCACAGCAGGTGGGCAAACGGCGCTCCATCCCTGGCCATGCCCAGCCACCCCTGCTTTAGGCACCCGAACACCACATGTTGGGAGCCCGATCCCACCAGCAGCACCTCTGCCAGGGCTATGGGGTCAGCTGCAGTCAGCCCCTCGCTGCCAAATCCTTGGCATAGGAAATCTCAAGAACATGTTGTTTTGCAGCTACAAAATGGCAACAGATAAGATCTGAGAGTTGAAACGTCAGGAAATCCTAGTGGATGTGGACTGTTGAGTTCTTTTAATTTTCAAACAACTAAGGACACCTTGAAGTAATGAAAGGGAATATTTAACCATTCTCTGAATCTGGCCACTTTTTTTGATGCTGCCATCTCAGCAGGCAATTACATTTATAAAGCAAGATTAATCAGATCACCTCAAACGGCCAGTGCTCACACACAGACCGCAGTCCCTTTGATATTCCACCAGAAATACATTTTAAAGAAACTTCTCCCCAAGACCCCCTGAACCAGCCCCAGAAAACAACACCCGATTGACAGAAGCCTAGTCAGAGGGTTTGGGACTGCTTGAAGCTGCTATTACAGTAACCAAAACATGCAGCTGCTGAGTCTAAACTAGCCCCTCTGATCGATCAAATCAATTACATTAAAAGGAGGAAAAGAGATGTCACCTGTGATTTTTCATTAGTACCTTTGTGCATTTTAAATGGTAATACGTGTAAGCCTCCTATTTAGAATTATTTAAATACATTTTCATGTTTAACGCTGAGTTTAACGTGAGGAAAATAGCAGCACCTAATTGCAAGCTATGCAAAGCTATGGAAAAACACAGAACGCTGAAACAGCATTTTGTTCTCATATATGAAATTAAAGTGACTTCAACTAACAAATACATGTCTTCATTGCTACATTTACTCACGTTATCAAGGCAAAACAGAACAAAATTTTTCCCCAACCTGTCCTCAGGTTGCTGCTGCCATTTCAGACTTCAAGAATGGGCTGTACACTCAAAAGTTGGTCTGTTTTTTGCCAAATATACAAGTTGGTCTAACAAATGCAGCGTTTGTCCCTACAAACCATGCTTCACCAGTAGGAAAAGCAGGAATCCCAGAAGAGAATTCAAGGCCAAAATGACCACTTGGACTGGCGTGCTCCTTTGAGGGCATTAGAGGTCTGTAAAACATACTGCTTGGGTAATTCAAGACAAGGTCTCCTTTGGAGTTCGAAGGCTTTGGCAGGGCTCTGGGGCTTTGTCTTGCTTGGGGAGCTTCGCAGATGGGAACAGCCCGGCAGAGAGCTCAAGCGCTGCCTTGCTTCAGAGGAACGTGCTCCTTCGGGCAAGGCTCCCTCCAACATCTGCTCCCTTCATTTTTCCTTCAGCTTTCTCAGTTTTTTCAAGGTTCACTTGTAAAGCATCAGTTATCTTTTAAGCTGTACAAAACCAGGCTTTGTGACAATTTTCTCATTGCTATTCTCCAGGAACCCAAATCACCTCAGTGTTCAAGTCTCTGTAGTTTAAAAAAAAAAAACAAACAACAAACCCACAAGAAAACCAACCAACCTCCCCCCCATTCTACTTGTAAATTGGAAAATCGTGTCCTTCTGCAGAGGAGGGGGGAGGAAGGGACAGATTTTCCTACCAGCATCTTAAATACACTTCCAGCTTTGCTCAGAAATAGGCTGACAACCCTGTCCAGCCTGCAGTCACCTCTGGATGCTACCGATCAACCTTGCTGCAATGTGGCAAGTTGGCAGGTGTGGAAAAAATACCTGCCATTCAGTGTCAAAACATGCCCACCGACAAAATCTCATTGACGCCCATCCTCATACAGCAGCAACAGTGACAAGGAGGCTGGCAAGTGTACAGACAGGGGCAGGTTTCAGAAAATGCAATTTTTATTACAACAAAGATTATGCAAGGTAGCAATGTACAAAAGGACTATCAGAAAGCTTGCTCTTCTTAAGAGACCCGAGAACTTGAAATGTACAAGTAATGCAAGTCCTCAGTTACAGGTACATGGACACAGAGACATTAAATGATATGCCAAAAGTGATGCAGCAAAGCTGTGGCATAGCCAAGGATATGACCCACATCTTTCAGCCCCATCTGCTAGTGTGGTATCTTAAGCCCAAGTCAAAATTTCCTCTTTATGGAAAAGAGCAGCCATCACTCTGTGGTGGAAGTTGAACATGTTTCCAGAACTCCATATTGCTGCAGTCACAACCTCTTCAAAGGATTTAGTATGTCCTGAGTTTCCAGTTTGTTTCTAAACATTTCTTTGACTAAAGCTCATCCACACTGATTTTTGCTGACAGAATTGCCAGCTTTGTTTGTCTGCTCTGGGTTTTGTTTTGCTTTCTTTTAACAAGCAGCAAGACACTGTTGCAAGACACAAGCTCTTGGGTGGCACCTACATGTATTTTATTTCACAATGAAGGACATCTGCAAATTCCTCAAGAGATGCTTGACATTATTCTGTCTTTCTGTTTCTGGGAATTAAACACTAGGGGCCATGTTCTACCCCGAGAAACATGACCAAAGCCCATGAATAACTATTGTCCTCAGTGGTCTCTGGGCAAAACTGGACGCAGATGTTTTTATGACACCCTGTGATGTCTGCTTTCAATAGAGGTTTTATAACGCTCGCCTAAGTCAGAGTTATATGCCTCAAGGAAGCACCTATAAATACTGCTGTTCAACAGGATGGTCACAGAGATGCGAAACTATTCCTGGACAGAAATGTGACAACAGTGGAAAAACTCCCTAGACTCTGCAACTTGGGAGTGGATCACAAACATCGGACTCTTCAGCCAGGCTGATACTGTGCTGCAGTCCCTGGGGCTTGAAAACTCTTGATATCCCCAAATTATCAGTGGCTATCACTCTCCACAGAGAGGTTAAACAATCGACCCCCTGTTGAAAAAAGCCAGGCTTCCTGAGGACAAAACATACTGAAGGCCATTTCTGCTAGTAAATATATTAAGGCAGAAAAGCAGAAGTTGTTAATGAAGCAATTCATTAATAAAAGAAATTGTTCATGGAGCGATTTTGGTTCCCACCTACAAACGTGCCTATAGCTCATCAGATAGGCACCAGGGAAACAGAACAGCCATACTTTCAGGCTGAATTTGCCTTCAGTTATTCAGAAAACGAGAAAGAGACTAAGGACACATGAATGCAGATCCTTTCACTAAGTGATACTGAAAAGGGATATCAGGAAAAGGAGGGCCTTCTTACATAGTTGAGATTCCTGCTCTATTTGACGTTTTTAAGGATTATTCTTTTTTCATAGGCGGTGGTGACAAAATCTCCAAGACCAGCAGAGAGGATGGCAAAGAACACCCCCAAAGCCTGAAGGGCTGCTATTTCTTGCCTGGGTTATGCTGTGGCATTGAAACATTACAACACTGGAGTTTATAGGGGAGACACCATGTTGCTGAAGTTGCCTTTCACAGCTTGGACACAACATTAAGTTCTCATTGCTTGAATTTAGTATACATACTATGAGGTTAAAGCACACTAAAGCAAAACATGGCATCTTCAGCAGAATTTCATGCCAAGTTTGCTAAAAATCTCATTTGCCTGCAGGAGGTAAATCCAGGAGTCCCAAACTTGGCACAGACCCAGTTACGACGAACCCCCTGTCATGCTCTGGCTGCAGCTCTGAGATATACACCGTTGCTGGGGTTAAAATCAGCATGAGGCATTTCTGGCAATCCTCAACCCCTGGCTGCACGTTTGCCACTTCACTGCTAGAGTCTGCTCTTGCACAACTGCGTATGTGTTTTGCAGCCCAGGTCACTCGGTTGACATGGGCTCCGAGAGCATAAACATCTGCCAGGAAGCAGCAGCAATTTCACCAGTCACCTTTACCACCAAAAGCAGAGCAGTGCTATTACACACTGGGAGCCCCAAAAATTGCAGGCAAAGTCAATTCCTCTACAACTCAGCCTTAAAACAGCCAGAAGAGAAAGATATACCATTTAAGCCCTGTTTTGCAAAATTTGGCATGGGTCCAGGCTGCATACTGTTACTACAACTGTGCGGAAAAAACAGTAACCTGGTATTTACACCTGCAAGCTCTATGTTTGTAAGCACGGTAAAACACACAGGACATTCCTATGAACAAGCATTATACATTCCCAATGTTAACAGCCCAGGTATCGCTGACCTGTAATATAAATTACCCAAATCTAACGACACACCAGGAACTCAGCAGAACTCAATGCAAAACTCACCATCCCTAACAACCCAAAGAAAAGAAAAAAAAAAAAGGAAAAAAAATCAAAAGCTCTTCAAGAGTCAGGATCAATGACCTAAATCACATACTTGAATCATAGAATCATTGAGGTTGGAAAAGACCCTTAAGATCATCGAGTCCAACCGTTAACTTATCACTGCCAAGTCCACCACTAAACCATGTCCTCAAGCACCACATCTATGCGTCTTTTAAATACCTCCAGGGATGGAGACTCAACCACTTCCCTGGGCAGCCTGTTCCAGTGCCTGACTAAAAGAGGATTGAAGACTCAATCTTCTCAGTGGCAAAAGGATGTCTTCTGTTGGTAGGAAACAGGGAGAGGGGACAAGAGAGGCGTAACAGATCTGGGATGACTGAGAAAGTATTGCTGGTTCTGGGCACAAATCCATGCGGGTGGCCAGTAGGGAAAGGAATTCGGGTTTATGCTTCTGATTGGGGAATTACATGTGTAGTAATACACCTGAGCATTCTGGTTTGCAGCTAACAGCTAGGGAAATGAAGCTGCTACTTTGCTTGGTTCTGCTGCATTTATTTATTTATTTTTTTTTTTTTATTAGAAGCAACACTACATTTAATGTCACTTCTATATGCAGTCCAGTTGCTTAATATTGGACCAATGTTTGCTCTTTTCCTCCTATTCCTAATTTAATCAAGAAGTTGCAGGGTGAAAAATGCAAGAAATGCTCTATATGGTTAAAAAAACCCATATGCCATAATTTATAGGAGGCTAAAATACGATGATTAAAATGCCCATTACAGTGTCTTGGAAGAATGAACAGTCAATAGCAATTAAAGGAGTGGGGATTTTTCTAAAGACTTAATCCAGTGTTTTCAGCTTTATCCTCTTTTTCCATTTGCTTTGTTTTCTAGCAAAATTGTGGCACTTTTTGGAGTAAAAATTTATTTCTAGGATTATTAGAAAAAAAAGTTCCCTGTTTTAACCACACATTCCTTGTCCTGAATTCTTTAACTGCTTCAGACACCAAAAATAGAAATGGAAAATGGAAAGAAATAATCAGTATGCCACAGAAGAAAAAAAAAAAATTATAGACAGAAGAGCCCTGTGCCATTATATACACTACTGAAAAGCATTATTATGTCATACCAATATGTATGGTATAAGAACCTGCATTGAATTAACTAGGTAGCAACACATCAGGAACATTCAAAATGCTAAAAAAAAATTTAAACCCTGGTTCTTAATGATCTTTAGACAGACCAGTGCCACAGATGTCCTTATGTATGTACCTGTGAAGATATCTTTTCTACAGCTCTGTTAGCTGCTCTGTAAAGACGACATGAATTGCATCCAATGACTAATTTGCCAGGAATCTCTCTTTTTAAGACCACTGAATCAGAGCTCTGGGAATTGTAAGGGATCGCACACAAAAGCATTTTCAAAAACATCTCCAAAGCCAGCATCGTTTCAGACTGAACAGCAGGTTCATCCTCTGATCCAAGTCTGTTACGGCGGAACAGTGCCAAACAAACGTCTATTAATATTCTGCCAGGAAGCACTAGCGGATGGGCTCTTGCATTACATTAAGTGAAGCGGTCAGGTTGAGAGTTAGGCATCGTCATGCAGTTCCTCCATTCAAGCACAGACCTCTTCACCCATCATCGTGTGTTGTCAAATGCTTTTGTGCATTGCAATATTAAATACTACTACCCTGGGGATGGGAAATGAATAGACAACACATAGAAATTATGATGCATGCAACAATACCCTTTAACCTATTAACAAGTATGACCAAGCTTACTTACTCTGAGCTCTCTAATCATCAAGGCAAGAAGACATCAGCAGCTACTGTATCACACTGACAGGGCCTTCAGTGGCAAGTGTGGTTCAAAGGTCCACAGGAAACACAAAAAGGCTTTGTCTTTTTATGAAAAGAACAAAGCTACCACGTGGCACAGCATCACACATCCAATTAGTCAGGAAAGTTAATACAGTAGAAGCAGATGGTGGAACCATGTCAACATTTTTAGTGGGCGCATTTCCCCTTACTCTCGAGTTGCTGTGAACTGAGGTCATAGGGGAGCAGCAGACAGATTGTCGATAAGCTGGACCACACCAGGGATCAACATTACCCTTTCATCTACCCATCTGAGGTACCCGTGTACTCCCACCTCTACTGTCACAGCTCCCATCTTTCAGACACCTCCTCTCCACCACATCCCCATGCCACAGGGTAGCACCATTAATCTCACTGCACACGGAGGGAAACTGAGGCGAAGAGACAGTCTCTAACCCTGGTTGTGCTGGGAGATGCTGACAGGGAAAGGCATTAAAAACACACCTTCTGTGGTCCTTACACTACTCATTTTGCTTATTTCTGCAGCCAAATGAAGTACCAAATTACCACGTGTACAGCACAGCTACAGGACACATCACTCCAAAGTACTTTGTAGATTTGCAAAGAGTAACTGCTCCCCTGATGCTTCTCACCTGCCAGCCCTAAAGGTCGGCTAACACAGGACAGGAACAAAAGGCTTCTTGTTCACCACTAATTGCACTGGATGTGCAGAAAACGTAAAACCCAAACCACAAGGATTGCACAAAAAAATACAATATAGGAAATGCTATGATTCGTATGACTTTGAAGTAACAGCCCTACACACAGCCTTCAGACAAAGTCTCCTCTGCTGTTATTGTCAACCAGTTCTGCCCAATTCTCCAGCTCTGTACCTCATGGGTTTCAATGGTACCCAGGTGAGGATGGCAGGAGCTTTCAGCTCTGCAAGTCATTTAATTAAAATAAAATGAACAACCAGCAGTTACTCAAACTGCACGTACGCTCCAGTCACTGCAGCTGCCGAATTCTGCAGCCCTCGGTCCAATTTGATTTCCTTTAAAGCTCCTGGCAACCCATTAATTAAAACATGTTATTTACAGCTTCCAGGGGCTTGAAACCATGGGATGCACTTGATGGAATTTATGCAATTATGTACAGTCAGTCCTAGTGACAGGCTCCATTCTTGCTCTTGCTGTCCTCTGCTCCCACACTCAGCCATTTCCTTCCCCGCGGCTTGTCCACGCGGTGCCGTTCGGCCTGGGCCTGCCACAGCACTATCGGCTGCCATGGAAATGAGCAGGAGGTAACAAAGGAACCGCAAGTCTCTCGCTGGAGATGGAGGAGTTGCAAGGCAATAGCGCAGGAAAGCCAAGACAAAGAGAAACCAATTTGCCTGCTGCCTCTAAACACAAACAACCCTCCCCCTTTGTGCAAGATGTGAATAGAGTTTTCCCCTGGTTTAGAAAACCAAGCCCCTTCCAACGACATGGAATGAGCCCAAATGGATAGAGCATCCTGCCTTCGGTCCTACGCAGCAGTCCATCCGTTAGTGCTTTGTGGCAAAACATCAGTAATGAGGTGATCCACAGCCAAAAGCAAACCCAAAGGATGTATAGTTTAATTTACTTAATAAGGAATCCCCATGTTACTTGTAAAGCAGCATCAGCTGCAGACAGATCTTCTCTACTTTCAGAAAGAGTTTTTCTTTTTTTACTCCATTATTAAGTAGTCACGCTCATCAGCAATTCCCTTGACTTCGTAAGAAAAAAAGCATTTTAAAACATACATTAGAAGGTATGACTGACAAGCATAACAAAAAGTCTACTGTGTCTTTGAACCGATTTCCAAAGGCTTTTTATGAGAATAAAGAGAAAATAAAGTTCTATGGAACCGTGAACTTTTTACTGCTTAAGGACTCCCACGTGAACACTGCTGAAAGATCAAGTACCACAAGCCCAAGATATCCACATACATAATCCTCCCAATAATGATTACTTTTTTTTCTTGTATGTGTTTCTCAGTTTTTTTCATGAGGCCAGTGACTTACCTATGTAAAACCTATGGAAACCATCTTTAATGAGACACAAAAAGGAGAAAACTCTGTGAAAATAAGCCACTATCAAAGCCTAATAGCTTTCTTCCAGCAATACAAAAAGTGGATTTTGGCCTTATTCTCCTGTGGTTCATTCACAATAGGAAAGAAAGCAAAAAGCAGAGAAAGCATTTCTTGCACGATGCAGAAGGAGTTCTGCAGATTTTAGTCTGTAATTCTACATACCCAACCTGCCCGCACCATGCCCTCAGCTGGTGTGAGAAATGGCTTATCTGCTCTGAAGTCACTGTAGCTACTCCAATTCAGATTAGCTCTAAAAGCCTCTTTCACCAAGACGTATTGCAATAGTGCACTGGCATTATTTAAGTCCAGATTTTAATGTACTACAGAAGAGGTATTTTTCACTACCAGCCCAGAAACACAGGAGTTTGTACCAATATTTGGCTCCTGATGAAGTCTTTTGTCACTGTGATTTTCAGAAGAACAACTATGAATGGATTTATAGGAGATCAAGTGACCACAAAAATGTCTCCGAGATGACTGTTTTATTATGTTTTCTCTCTTTTCCAGCATTGACCATTCTGTACTGGGTCCCTGTAGGTGATAAAGTACCAATACTTTCTATCCAGGGCAGCCAGAATGAAATGCCAGACACTTTTTAGCAAGCAAGTCAGCAATATCTTTTTAGACTGTTCAAAAGACGAGTTTGTAAAAGCCTAGCCATCTGAGTATGGAGTCCTAAACTTACAGTACTTCAGTAATTTTCTGGGTCCCCAGCATTAACGTACACTAAGAACATTAACCTACATGTACAACTTTAATTCAATAGGTTTTTTTTTTTAAAAGTTATCTTTTAAGTCTGTTCTATCACATATACTGGCAACACTGCATGGCTACCACTGTAGTATAGCGAATGATCTGTAGCCCCCAGCTAATCGGTACCCTCTAGAAATTAAAAAGTAGCATCAGAACCAAAGAGTGAGATTCAGGGGTGAGAATTCCGCCTCCAGTGGGAAGGACAGCATCTGCAAATTCAGCATGTCAGAAATTAAGGAACAAACAGAGGGACCATTGTCATGTGTTCCTCCAAACTCTTCTCTGAATAGCAGCACAGGTAAGACCCTATATGAAGGCCATAACTACAAGGTAAAGTTTAAAGGTTTCATAACTACTAAACACCATCCAGCCTGTCACCACCAGAATAGAGACCAGTGAGCAATATCAGAACTAAACTTCCCCTCTGCAAATGGTTTCCAGTCACCTAAGTGTTACCAAGACAACTCCAGCAACCAGAATACAAATTACCTTTGGGGTACCACGGTAAACTCCAGCACTTACCAAGTCTGCATGCAAATTTAAATCACAACAATTTAAATGACAACTGTGTAAACAGCAGAAACTATTAAACTATCACAGGAGTCAATGGTACTATAGTCAGGAAAAATGTTACTGGAGGCAGCAACAAAAGAGAGCAAAAGGAGGAGGAGACACACACATAAAAAAGTTCAGCCTTGTAATTCATGAGTGCCAGGCGAGGGCTTCTCATTCCCTAGGAAACATCACTTTTTCTTTGACTTCTTCTTGTCCCGGATATCAGCTATAAATAAGTCCCGATGTTGGGGCAAAACTTTACATGTAAGAAAGCCAGGCAGCTTTGGTGCCGAGAGATGCCCAGTTATAAACAGCCCTGGAGCCGTGCATTTCAATTGTTTTATTTCTGACAACTGCAGAAAAAGGAAGAAGGAAAAAAAAAGACAAGACACCTTCTTTTGCCTTTGGCACTGATGTGCGAGGCAATCTTAAAACTCAAAGCGTTAAAGGAATGCTCTGGATGCACAAACTGTTCTGCAAAAATACTGATAAACCAAGCACAGCAGTAGTTACGTTACTGTCCTGAAAAATTAAGTCAGTAAATAGCTTCAGCAAGTGTAACTGCAAGGACTTAGGCAACATAACTAAGAATTTTAAGATGCATGACAAGCTCAGAGACTGAAATCTGAGAACGAGGAAGGGATGGGAAACACTGAAAGCTGCACTCCTCATTAAAGCTGAGTAACATACAGTAATTTTTTTTTATCCTGTCAGAACATTTTTCACTGGAAAGTTCCAAACATTTTACAACCAGAAGAGTTAGAGCCAGATTTTCAGGAGACTGGTGGTGCCCTCAATTTTAGGCTTCCATGAGGAGGTAACTTCACCTGAAGCATCTCATGACCAGCGAGAGCCAAGAGAGTTCTGGCCAAACTCCTTCCTCACCCTGCTGTCCCTTCTTCACACAGACTGTAACAAAACAAAACAACACAACCAAAAAAAAAGAAAATCAAGACGACCAAACAAACAAAACCAAAAAAACACCCACAACAACAAAAAAACGTGAAGCCCTGCACTTTGGTGGGCGCATCCTAAACTGGATCCCTCAATAGCAAACACTGGGGCAATAAGCATGAGAAAGGTAGAAAGATAAGTGAAATAAACCACTTGGCTACCAGAACATCAACAGCCATTTAAGTTGTTACTTGTTATGTTAGATATATGGAATAAATAAGGTTTATTATTAGGCTCCATATTCCTCCAGTAAGACTCTTGAAATATTCCTGACAGGAGGTCTGGACCCTGTGGCAGCTTTGCAGATCCCACACACAAATAAAAGCCAGCTCAGAAGTCCTGCTGTCCACAGCTCACATAGCTGCTTGGGTGTTGCTGAAGTGTTCACACGCCTTTATTTTTCTTCTTACAGTGACACTTTATCAAGTGCTTGGCTACAAGAGGATTTATTGATTAAAGTATCAAGTGCAAGCAGCTCAACTGCAGAGACCCAAAAGCAAGGCAATATGAGTCCGACTGCTCTATTCCACCTTTCCTTTTGCTAAGGGGAAGTCCTTTCTACCAGATTAATAAAGTGCAGCTTTTAAGTAAAAATTCTCATTCTCATGGCAGGTTAAATTACTGTCAGACAGTCTGTATGACCAGGCAGGAGCCTCTGTTAAGAGTATCACAGTTTGCCTGGTGGGACCTTCTGTGCAGCTACAATCACTTGAGATGTTTATCATTCCATAGAAGACATGGGATACGACCTCTTGTTATTAGGCCTTTCCTTGCCCAGCTGGGAGCAACTGATTAAATCCCAGAAGAGTTTATTTCAAAAATCAAAGAGAACTCTCTTCATGTCTGTGCATTAAAAAACCCTCATGTTTTATAGTATATGAACATTCAGAAAAATATTTTGTAGAGCCTACCACATACGTTGCTGGCTGGCCTAAAGATGCTGAAGTATGCTAATCAGAGAGGACTCCAAGGGGTCACGGCACACAGTCATCAGAAAACCTCTGATGTTTTGGGTGAAAGAGATGTCACAGAGACTGAAAAATCAGTTTTCAGTTAAAATCCAACTCATCTGACGCTCAACTTGACAGTAAAAGCAGCAGACTATATTTCCCCAAATTCTGTAAACTCTAGAGCCTTTGCTGCTTGTGTGAGGAGCCAGGAAGAGCAGTGGTGCCAGCAGGCAGTGGTTATCATGACAGTAACAGGGGATCTGATGGAAACCTACATTTTTAGTGACAACTCAAGAGAAGACAAAAATGGGATCTAACAGCCATGCTGGGCTACATGAGGGGCTACATAAGCCCAATATTACTTGGACGTTAAGTGCAACTGGGGAAGAGGAGTACAGAGTATGACAGTCATCAGTTCTAATGACAATGTGCTGAACCGGCTGTGCCATGCAGGCCTGCCTCTGCAAATCCTGCAGCTACTTCAGTCTGTGGCTTATCTCATGTGGTCACCACAGCTAGGAGAGGTGAATAGAGGTTTCAGGCCAAATTTGCTGAGCAATCACCCATTCATTGATTCATTATAATTAAAAATAATAAAAAAACCTGGAGATACAGAACTCCGATTTCCCAAAAGATCACTCCCAACTACTCATCACTGTCAGAAGCTCCCCATTGAGTGGACAATCTCTACCAGAGCCACGTACAGGGCTTTCAAGGAGCCCAATATCTAGATCAGTGGCATATTCAAAACCTGCCAATAACTTTCACTGTTTTTTCATCTTTGACTCAATCTGGCAGCTCACTGAGGTTAAACCTCAGAACTTCCCTCAGTCTTTCAAACTCATAAACAACTTGTCTGCTCCTTCTCTCTCCCCATTTCAAACGAAATTGTAAGTTTGAGCCCAAGCAATGCAGTCTGGCCATGTCTCACACTTGCATTGATCATCTCACTTATGCCTGATTTCATGAGACACTACATTTACAGCAGCACTGAGTCTAAATGGAAGGCTCATAACTCCCAACCAGATGCAGGTGAGTGCCCTGCTGTGCTCTGCTGCGGTTCCTGGCCAGCCAAGTGAAGTGAGACTCTCCCTGAAACTTTCTGGCCACCTAGAATATGGGAAAAGCAGCTTGAAACCGCTCCAAGGATCAACCTGCATTCAGAAATGCTTTACTGCTATAGTGGCCACTATGAGCGGGCAAGAGCAGGGGAGCTCAATAGCACTGAACAGTGACCAACTCGGAAGAGAAAAGACAGTTTGATGAACAGTAATTCCCACCAGACTCCTCAAGCCTGATGCACATCCACTGCAACTCCAACTTCAGTAAAACCACAGCAGGACTTAAATATAGCCCTATCTATGCTATCCCTTCAACGATCATATATGCAGAAACAACTGCTAAAGACTGGCAGTTTATTATTACTGAATTCACAACCTGTGGTTTCCTTAGAGTTTTTCTTAGCTCCTTCACTCAATTACAGGCATTTACAGTTTGAGGTTCTGTGCACTTTCGCACTTGCCTGTTCAACAGCCTCGGACCATAAAATCTGAAGTCTCTGTAGTTTTAAGGAAAAAACATGCTGCCCTTTAATAATTAGCTAAAGTCCTTCACAGTTACTGAAGCACTCAAACCAAAATTAAAAAAAAAGTTTCAGCATTGTCTTGAATGTAAGAATAAAATAAAATCTGCTTTCAGAGTACTCATCATATTCCAGGCAGTCAAGTGTGTGCTGGCAGCTGACACTGAAGTCACAGGAACACAGTAATTAAATGCTCAGTGGTGTGCAATACAGGGATGTGGAAGATGCCTAACCAGAAGAATCACCTCTTCTCTCTATGGTGCCGAGTACTTCATTCTCAGACTAGAGGCACGACAGAGGTAGGAGGTACCTCTGTTGCACGCTCCCTCTGCAAAGTCAGTACATGAAAACAATGGAGTCCCTCATTTCTGTCAGCCCTTAAAAACTACAATAATGAAAGCCAAGTGGGAAGATGAAAGAGCACTATGCTCAGCCTTTACTTCCCTGCTCACCAGCCATTCCCTGAAGGCCGCAGCCCCCTCCGATTGTTTTGAGAGGGGAGAGGTAAAGATTTTTCCTAGAGATCCTGCTTCGCACCATGGGAAGAAGATGCTGTTCCTTCATATACACAAACTGAAGACACTTCTAACTCGCTGGGAGTCGAACAGGGCTATGACATGGTGTAATAAATGAACGTGTCCCTGCTCGTAAGCCAGTAGCAAGAACATGACTAACTATAGTACCAATTGGAATTGATGTAAAAAAGCACCAAGGGTTTCCTGCAAGCTGACAAATAAAGGCGAGACATAACAGAATCAATTAAAATCTTCGTTCTGAAAAGAAAAATAAAAAGGGCATAAAAAGATCTTCACGATGCCCTACTACGCAACAGCTACAAGGAACAGCTGTTAAGGAGAAGCTGCTTGATGTGGTTCATCTCATCTCTCCATTACCAAGTGCTTGTCTTCCCAAAAGCAGAAGATGGGAATAAAGAAAACCAAATCCCTCAGAAAGCCTAAAGTCAAGAACCATAAGCTACTATTGTTAGAAATAGTTTTGTTCTAATGAGTCTGTCCTACAGTACTCAGCACTGGGAAGTTCAATCCCAATATCATTAATCAGTGGGTGACTTCTCAGTTTTCAGTCTATGTGCACATTTCTCCACTAATTGCCCCTGGGGAGGGAAAGGGAACCAGAAAGGAATACAGGGAAACGTCCATCTACCTGGAGGGAAAATAACTGCATACTGGCTTTGATGCTCTTCACTTCTCACACATTTCTTCAGCTGTTATGGGCAAAAAAAATAAGCAAAATAATAAATATGTAGTTAAATCCATTGCCAAGTCAATAGCAGCTCAATCCCAGGTCAGGCAATCACCTAACAGTTATCTCTGGACATGCATGTGGCAATTTATCATGAAATGAATTATTAATGAGGACAGATGTCTAAAGACAACCACACATCCCTCCCCTCAAAAAGCTAACAAAAAACCCAGACCCCAACTAAGATCGAATATGGAACAAATGCAGCTGGAAAATTTAGAAGGCAGAAGTTTCTCCAAACGGCCATATGTTTAACAGTCCTGTTCCTTGAAACCACAGCCACTGGCCAGCAGGCATTTCCCTTCTGATGGACAGTCATTCACATGTCCAGCAGAAGCAGGCAGCACAGACTGACCCATCCTCCCCCCCTCTGCCTTCGGCTCTTTGTTGGGAGAGAGATGGAAGGGAGGAGTGGGTTGGCGGAATAATTATTAGAGAAGGGAAGGGGCCTATGCATGAACATACACCAACTCATAAACTTCCTTTCTGATGAAAGGATAAACGACTCAAGGATGTGAAGCTGCCAACAGATAGCAAAGCTAAACCACTTACAATATTTTAGTAAGAAAGCTTCTTATTCCCTGCCTTGTGAAAAAAAGTTTTCTTTCTCATAGATCTGGCTCCATTCTTTACCTTTTTTCTTCTCGGCTCTTGGTCCATGGCAGTTCATTATGAAGATACAAACTTTTCACTTTGTTCCTGGGTCAGCTAGGTCCTGTCATACAAATCAATTGGCAGGTGAATTTTAAACGGGTCAGAACTGATAGTAAGCTGTTAAAATGAAAATAAGCTGATTGTCCCCGGGAATAGAAAAAGAACAGAGGGGACTTTCAGAGTATCTGTGTCTCCAGGTAACCTTCATTATATAATGGAGCTGCCTCACACTGCTATTTCCCACCCCCCCCCCCCCCATGGAAGCAACTAAGTCAAGGTTTACTAACAGTGGAATGGCTGTTTACTGTTTATCAAGGGGTAAACTTGGTAAATGCACATAATGCCTGGAAACACTGTAGGACTCTCAGGCTGTAAGAATCACAACCTCTGGGTCCTGCACCCACAGGGGTTGTGCTCCTTGCATATGCAGGACAGCAGCCTCTCATGATCCCTGCAAGGCTGCTGCATAGTGAGCAAGGACCAGCCACAGGTTTAAGGCTACAACACACAGAAGTGCCCAAATCCAGACTAAGGACTAACAGTGACCCATCCTGCACAGCAAAGATTTACTGGTTTGCTGGCAGTCTCCTGAAGACTAAATTTGACTCTCCCCTAAAGCCAGATGCCCTATGTACAAGGGTGCAAAGTTATTTTGGAGACAGATAAATTTATAAATAGTTGCTTCAGGCTCATGCCAGTTTTCTGTGAAAAGTCCTTTGCTAACTCAATTCAAACTCAGGCTCAGGATTGACATCAAACCCTCATCATCCTCTCCACAAGTCATCCAAGGCCAAAGGGTGACCAGTCACTAATACGTAAAACATAACTGATAATGGCTACTGGCTGCTTCGAGGACACTGTTCAAAATTACATCCTCTCAAGAAATCGTTAGTGATTGAAATCCAAGTCAGAAGACAAAAACCTCCTGCTTCCCAAGTCATTCTGTGCTTCCAAACATAGCCTGGAAGAGCTCTCCTAATGGGTTAATCTAAATTTACATAAACTCAAATGGAGAACAAAATCTGGTCTTCTGTGTTTTAGCTGCAGTAAAGCAAGAAGGAAAGTGGAAAGCCATAGACACCTGCTGTTGCCCTTGCAGTCGCAGTCCAGTTTTCTGTGGACCAGCAAAAGCTGCTTTGAGACCCAAATGGTTGACAAGTTTTTAAATAGCAGAGCAATAGAAAATCTGCAATTATTTCAGCTTCAGGCCTGTCCTTAGAGATTCAATGTTATGTAAAAACTAATAAAAACATTCAGAACAAACACAAGCAACAAAATTACAATTTGAAATATTTTTCCATAGTCAGCAATAAGAGACTACTTAAATTTGATTTATGTAAACATAAAATTGTGGAAAATATACAGCCTGCAGTGATACTTCCATCCCCTTCCCAATCACCACCTTGAAAAGTATGTATTGTTTTCTGCTTTATTTGAATTAATTCTTAAAACTGCATGTTTATGTCGGTTTTTATTACTTGTTTTCACTGCTGTTTCTCAGTGCAATTTTACTGTAAAACTTCCCACACTGCAAAATCTTTTTTTATTCATGCAGCAAAGAGGCTGCCAGGGCAAAGCTTTAGTTTGTAGCTTAGTCCTTTTATTATTAGTCTACATTTTTGTGATCTTCTTTTATAAATCAATAAAATATTTTATAACAATGAAAGCGAAAAAGAAACAAAAAATGAAAACCTCCCTCTAACCTTGCAAGGAACACAGCAAAGTCCTAAATCAATGACACCTGAGGTGCATCGCATTTGGCCAAACCCCCATTCTGTGGCTGCATTGCCCCATGGTTTCCATCCTTCTTGCGACCCCAGGTATCCCCAGGAAGAAATCCCAACACAAGGTGGAACAAGCACGTGAGCGCACACACACACACGAGCCTGCAACCTCCGCTCTTCTGGAGCAATGTGTTGCCAGCTCCAAAATAAGCTGGGAGAGGTGGAAAAGAAAGGGACTCAAGCCAGTCTCCACATTCTCCCCACACCTTTCCTTGCCAGGATTCAGATGTAACCTGCTGGTTACAAAATCTGCTCTCTGCAGGGACAAACCTCCTCTGGAGCAGCTACATCCCAGATGTCTCCAAGCTGACCACTCTGCCAACAGCCACAGCCAAACTCAGCAGCTCTCATGTCCCAACCAAATGCTGTATGGTGCTGGACAGAAGAAATGCCATTCCCACACTGTAGTGTTTTGCAATCTATATTATGACAAGATAATAAATGAAGAGCATCATAACATCACATTCAAACAGTGATAATGCTCCCTACCTGCCTCCAGGGCACCTATAAATCACAACCTCTCTTCCAGAATGTGTGCATCTGTAATTTTACGGATTCAAAAGGTCAAAACTTTACCTGCATTTACTTTAATGCTATTCATACATTATTAAAACCTTTTTGGAATCACTCACTTGCTCCAGGCCCTCCCACAGGGATGGGCAGCAAGGGCATGCTAGCTAGGGAATTATTATGTATTCCGTGTCAAGGACAACAATTCAAAGTCAAGCACAGAAGAGAAAGATGCTAAATAAGGTAATGTCTTAATATTTCTAATTTAGCTCTAAAATAACCATTTTCATTTAAATTTGTGTGCATTATACAACTAACATTGGAATCTCTCATTTGAATATATCCAAAAGTATTAAGATGCTCTAGGAATCTTCCCATATGAATTGTAAGTAGCAAGCAAGAAATCAATCTACCTGCACAAAAAAAATCAGCTGCTTCTAATCTATTTATGAGAGGCCAAAGCACCAACAGTCTATGGAGATGGAATAATACAGCATCCATCTGAAACTCTGAGAAATGATTGATCCCAAATTGTCAGTTCTCTCTCCTCCTCCAGCTGTATATATTGGAGAGCCAACACCTGACATAGCTTTACACTCTTTTGCCCGTACAAAGGAATACTGATTTTTGCCCAGGGGAAAGGATGAGAAGAACAGACACACAATGTTTAACAGTATTTCCTAAAGCTTTTTTTTTTTCTTTTTAAGACTCCTTTTGAAGATTAGTAACTAGTTAATTCCTGATTAGTTTGAAAGATTTAATTCAAAACACAGCAGAAAGCAGCATGGCAAATCAGATATTGAGTTTAACCAAAAAAAAAAAAAAAAACCCCAACAACCAACTTTTCAGGCAGTGTCTTACCCAAACACCATTATACAGCTGCTAACAGGTACAAAATGCTACAAACTTTAGCATCAACCTTGGGCACCATTTTGTGTGACAGCACTGTCTACACCCTAAAAGGGGAACAACTCATTAGCAGAAAACGTCCTGAAAAGTTTTTACTTTCTTGTTGGAAATCAATCTTCTAGCATGTGTGTGCTTGCACACATGCACATACGCATACTCATACACATACACCGTTGTTATGACCTTAACTATCCACCCTCAGTTATTTGGAAAGTATGCAACTCTTCCAACTGCTACAACCACCTATCTAGCAGAAATACACCTTTCCAAGCATCCTTAAACTCAGAAGTATTACTTATGTGGTTATATCACCTTGTTTTCCAGCAGACATGATTTATTTATGAGCCAATAAACATGTACGTGGTCACTGTTTATAACGCCCAAGTGCCTGTTACTGCTTACTTATTCAAAGTTGAGTGGACAAGAAGTGCAACCTTATGACCAAAGGCTGCACATACGATATGCAGAGAACCTCCCAGCTACCCTGTGGCTCCCACACCTTGGAACACCCTCCTAGACACTTCGGCAACGTCATTCTCTGAAGAATGGAAACCTGTGCTCCTCCGAGTTTTCAAAACTCACTCAAACAGCCGCACACAAAACAAGTCAGGACTGCGCATGTAGGAATATTCAGACTTCATGACACCACATTAGAAACTTTGCTGGGGTCTTATGAGCCATGCTAGCAGGCCATCCTTCTGCAGCACCAAAGGCAGTGAACGGCCCGATTTTTAACAACACAAATGAACCCAAGTGACACATTACATTTTTAAAACTTACTTTCTACAAGAGCTGCCAGAGGCCTCAGCCTACTGCTAATGGCAGCAGGTATTTGAGCGCTAAAGAAATCAGATTACACCGGAAATCTAGGGAATTCGGGGAGACCGGAGATTAGTGCTTCCGCCTCCCTCACTCCCGTCAATGGACGTACACTAGTACAGCACCGAGGGCAAGGACTGCCAAGCCCAACTGTAGCTGTAGGTAGCGCTTTATGAAAACAAGTAATATCTGAAGCTGGTTTCAAACCACGAGCTGCATTTTGACCATCCTCTCATCCATTTGAAATTGCAGATAGGAATCCTGCTCCTTAGAAAGAAAAGTCTTTCTGACAACAATGAGGAACTGGGAAGCATCTGGTCTGCCTTCCTCTATCCTAATCTCATGGGAACAGTAGCTACCACTCAGTAATCTGACCTTTCAACTGGGTTGTGCTTGAATTATTCTAGTATGCTCACCCTTTCAACCCATCTCCTGCTTTCAGTTCATCTTAATTTATTGCCTATTTCCATAATGTGCTCCTTTGGTGACCTGTGTATAAACGACAGTCGCTTATACAAACCAACATTTTTTTCATTTGGTTCCAATACTTTCATATTTACCTAGCATCTGCGTAGTATTTTGGACTAAAATCCTCTCACTTCAGATATCCCAGGTCTTATCCTAACGTTATATTTCCTTCTCATTTGCCTTGTAACATATGCAAGAATGAATCATGAAATAAATAAAACTGTTAAGTTGCAATGCTGCATATGTTACTGTGCTTGGAATAAATAGACCTTATCATCATGGAATAAATAGACCTTATCATCACAACACGCTGAGTCACCCTAACAGCCGTCAGGACATCATAAACTCACCACACTTCAATATCACACATCCATTCCTAAGGGTGCAGGCTGAGGTTTCTCCAAAGCCTGAAAACTCCAAATACACTTTATTTCTTAACATCACTTGAGATGTCATTGTCCTGGAAACACTTCCTACAAGCAGTCAATACCAATGGCAGAGCCAAACAGGTTTAATTCCACTCCTAAGAACGTTCTCCACTTTTAAGACATTCGTTGAACTGAACTGCTCCCTCTAACTCACAGGATATTCTGAGTAAGTGTGATGGACACATCGCCAGCAATGGCTGCTGTTAGCAGAAATGAGTGATGTTCAGACTTTCATATTCTACTGAGTACTAATATAAATTACGAATTCTTGTACACACACACAATATATCAGGTTCACTGGTCTGTACTTGTAAATCCGTAAATTGATCATTAATGTAGCAGCAAGGCTACATTCATATCTTTACTGTAGAGAAGGACAGCACAACATCTCACATCAAAGCAGTAAAAATCATTCCCCAATGAAATCAAGCAAAGAAACGTGTTTCACAGAAAAGATCAGACTAATGTCTAATAGGTAGAAAGCTTCATTTTATTACCTACCCTTGAATAATTAAGACTATTTGCTCAATGATGCAGCACCTCAGCATGTGAATAAAACTGAACAAACTTCTTCCTAGTGAATCTCCACTGACTTCACTAAGTTTTATTACATCTAGATCTCAGACTGGCAGAAGTGTAGACAACCAGGAATCTCATGTTCTAGGTCCAGGCAGCCCAGAGAGTCTCCACTCTAAGCTGGCTCTGATCCCAACAACTTTAACTGAATCATTTCACCTCTCTTCTTGGTTTCCTATCTTCCATCTGGAACATGAATACACACTTCACAGCCCTGATTAAAAAAAAAAATTAAAAATCCATTATTTAAAGTTTGCACAGTGCTTTGAAGATGAAAAGGGCTATGTTTTGTCACTAGGACAGCTTCAACAGAGAGATGTGGTTTATTTTTGTACAGGAAATTTCTGCAATGGAGTCCTGTTTGAAGAACGTATTTATCTGGAGAAAAATCTACTTTATACAAATCAAAAGTATTGTATTTAATAACATGCCTACAAAAAAAAAAAAAAAAGAAGAGGAAACATGGCACAACAGGAAAGGATTCTGGACATTAAACATTGGCAGGATCAGAAAGCTGCATTGTCTTTCCAAAGCACCCTGGAGATTTAGGGGATCTCTGGAGTGATCCTATGTGTCCATAACACAACCCAAAGCAGGCAACTGTATTGCATCAAAACTCTGAGGGTCCTAAGCTTCAAGAAAAGCTTGAATTTTGCTTAGTTCCCCTCACTTCATACTTAAGTCAATAATGTAGCAGACGCTTCCTGTGAAGTCAGAACCTCACCGACTGGTGTCAATACAGATTTTCTGTCTGTAGCATGAGCAATTCTTGCTCCTTAAGTGGGTCCCACTTCATCAAAGCTGCATCAGTATGTATTGCCACAATAAAGCACATGTTGCAGAACATGACCAAAAGGAACATCTTATATGCTGCCTTGACTTCTTGCTGGTCATAGGCATATGACAGCTGGGGCCTGAAGCAAGGAGGCTACATGGATCTACGCTTGCCTGTTGTTTCTACACACTGACCCAATCCTGCTGCACAAACTGCCAAGTTTATGCTACTGTCACAAAATATGACATCATGTGATTTTTTTTTCCTCTTTCTTTCTTTCAAAGAGGGGGGTTGCTTTTGTTTTATTTGTTGTAGCTGCTGGCATGTGTGAGGAGAGCAGCATCCCAGTTACAATAGTTTTGGAAACTGGATTCATTGTGTTGTGACGGGCTGCTCAGGGCGCTCTCTACATTTTTCCATTTCCTTGGCAGAGCTGCAAGCAGTACAATGTCAGAAGACAAATTACAGAGGCATCTACCCAGTTCTGGGGCTTGTCATTTGCTATTCAGCCTTGACCAAACTGGCATGATGTACTGAGTGCGCTCCACTGCTTGTGGGACAATTTTCTTGGCACTGCGAAGAGAATCATCGTATTTTTGGATGAATGCACTGTGCTAAACATACCTAAGTGTTTCAGGCCGCAACCCTAGTCGACGTAAACCAGCATAGCTTTACGGAAACCACAGCTGTTTACATTCACTGCTGCTAAGGATTCAGTCCTTTAACATCCTATCAGTTTGAGAACAGGGATTTTAAAACATACAGCACTGCAGGATTTGTGTTTATGACTGTACAAGCTTTAAAACAATCATCATAAAAGCTTCCAATACAATCACCAACACCATTCACACAAAAGCAGTATGTGAACTTTGCCAGCTTACAAAAATGAGCATGTGTATTGTATGTGCTGTTACCAGGTATATTTATAAAACTGCCCACAGCTCAGCAATGGTAGAAGTCACACCAGGGCAAGTTTATCAGAGAAGCCCACTTCATACCCAGTAACCTGACTTGCTCTCACATCTCACAGGGTGTTAATTCTCCTTCAGTAGTCTTCTTGCCCCCAGTGCTCTTCCCTTTCCCCCCGGCAGAGCATTTTTCTTCTACCACAACAGCCATTTCCACCTCTGACTTTGACTGTGTTACTTTGAGAGCTTCTTTTAATGCACCTGTTCCCGGCTATCTCAAGTACAGGCAGCTACCTGCGTATTTCATGCATAACCAGCCTGGTCACCTCTCCCTGCCATTTCCTGGGTGTTGTGCTCCGTCTCGAGTTGGAGAGAGATTCACTGAAATACTAGCCAAAGTGCTTGAGCTTGTTCATGCACTCACAGCTTTGTAGGAAGACCTGTAAAGCAAAAAGGAACCTATTTTTCATGTTTAAATGAAATATGTGAGAAAGGAGATAGTAGAAACAAAGGCTCAAATTCTTTCCCCTTCCAAATACCTCCTCCAGTTTGACCTTTCCTGCACAATCAAGGCAGTGCTGCATCCAAGGCTGGGACAAAGTACCAAGCATCAGAACAAGGATTTAACTCACTCTCAAAGTGCAGTGGAGCTATAGAATATCTCTAGGCAGATACTGTAATTTTAGGATCCAGTTCTTTTATCCCTAAAACCATTCAAAAGCAAGGAGAACATAAGTCACAGCTCTTCTCTCAGGGAAGAGGGGATTCCTCCTCTTCTACTGCTGTGGAGTCTCCCCTAATCCAGAGAGTGCTGTTTGGGCTAGTAGAGAAAGGGAAATACCAAGCAAAATCCTTTCATCTTTAGAACAGAAGAACAAGCAAATATAAGTGAAATTCAGTCTAGATGCCAGGGTCCCTTCCAGCACTAAAAAAAATGCTTTTGAGAACTAGACATGCTTCTAGTACAATAACAAGGTACCCGGTGGAGCCCTGAATGCCACTCACAAGAAAGGTTTGGGTGAGAAACAAAGTGAAAAGCACATTTGTGGAGATATAATGGATCAAATCCACTGTGGCAGGTGCAGTTCTGCAAATCTAAGCTGAGCTATGCTCCCTTATAGCAGTCCTGTGTTCATACCCATGCCAAGAAATCCCATCAGGCATGCAGCCCTGATGCAAGGAAAATACATATTCTCAAATACGCCGTGCTATTATTCACTTCAAAGATTTTCCTAATATGCTATAAGGTTCTGGAAATTATTCCTTGAACAGGTTAATTTATTAAGTGGTTGGAATACTTTCTACTCTTTACTTACACAAAGAGTTTATCCTGTGGTTTTGCTTTAATGATTATTTGTATAAGGTTGACTAGTGTATATATATTTGTGTAAGTTGACTAGTAATAGACAATTTAAAGAAAAAAATATAATGGCTAAATCTATTTAAGTTAAACTAGGTTTCTGCACCAAACATGGAAACATAATACAGTTCTGCTTCCTTTCACCACCACTTTGATGGATGGTGATATTATGTAATAGGGATATTATGGAGGAGGAAAAACCTTGCATTAGCACAGTACAGCAGCACATAAAGGCTTCAAAAAACAGCCGCATTGCTGGATCTGGCAGTGAAGAGGAAGAGCTGATCTTAGAAGGAAAAGTCGTTACAGGTTATAAGAAGGAACAATCAAGCTGGGGATTCAAAGCAAGGATAACAGCCATTGGGTTCATCTCCCTGCCTGCCTCCTTTACGTGGAAAGGCTCAAAATTAGCAACGTCTGCATTATCTTTCAAGCCCTCTGTAATACCAATATAGAAACACAGGGATTAGGAGAGAATTTGCGTTTAATGTGAACCTCTCATTCTCTGTTCTCTTCTGTTCCAGCCCCCCAACACCCCCACTTGCCTGCGTCATTCAGTCCCTGTACCCTCTTCCACCCCAGCACTGTAACAGCTCTGGGACAAAGAACACCCTTATCACATGCCTGAACGACAACCTGAACTACAATGTTCTAATTCTTCATGACAGTTCCTTTGGGGGCTTCCTCCATAAAAATTAACAGTTATTAATCATCAACAAATCTATTAGGTTCCTAGATTCCATGTGCGTGTGTGTACATCAGAAAGAAAGACTCAAAAAACCCCACGACCCACCATTTCTTGACTTTGTTCTTTGCCGAGACATAGCCACTAGAGACATTTCTGTTTGTCTGGGCAGCACTAAGACAAAAGATCAAGTAATGCAAACATGCCAACTCTTCTTAGTTTTAATCCTGTTCCCAATTCTTTCTTCTAATATATAGTGTCATATTGCACCTAAGTGAACTCTAGCAATGTCATGGAGTCTTTCTTGCAGAAAATGTTAAAATAAAGTCTAAATCATAGAATCTAGGAAGGAAGTGCTGAAGATCAAAAGATAGAGAACTACACTACTGACTCAGAGCCCAATAAATTGTTCCTGAGACTTCAGCAAGCCTGAGGGGACCTCGACAAAGTAACACTAACAGGGATGCTTTCTGAATACCTGAAAGAAAACAATTGGAAACTGGAAGTATGGAGGCACTGAGTCTTTATCTGCACAAGTCTAACACCCAGGATATCTTCTCATCCTATGAAGGAAGCAGGAGAGAAAAAAAAAATCCTACTTTCTAGGAAATGACAGCTGCGAACTGCAATGGGAATTATGCTGTTTACTGTCTCAAATGCTTCATTTTCACACAGAATAGTTTGCTGCTACGCAAGCTCTTTCCTATGCCAGGGATCTCCCAGTCTTTCCGGGACCATCTATGTTGTCACTGCCACGAGACAGGAACCATCACTTCTGTGTCACGCACATCCACAGTGAATAATAACTAGAGCCAGCCAGTCTCCCCCCATCAGACCGCATGCACATATCCCAGGTTGAAAGTCTCATTTTCTTATCAGAGTCTATTTTCCTTCAGGCTAAATCCTTCACCATCTTTTCTTTGACTCCTGCCATATGCAAATGTCAAAGGGTCATATACAAAACAGTGAGATGGAAAGGAATGAGGACAGAAACATCCACTAACCAGGGTAGTGCTGCCTGCAGACTCTCAGTCCCAGACCAGAGAGGTTTTCCTCCTTGCTGTCTTTCAGCATAAAGGCATAAGCACTGTACAAAGATACGATGATAAAGGAGATCCTGAGAGGTAAAAGGATTTTAGTGTCTGGCTTTCACTGGGATCCTGATTATGCTTTGCTTGCAGTGCTCATCTTGTTTAGAATAATATCGCATTATTTTCCTGATAAAGAGAAGGAAGACTGCCCATCTTCTGGATTTGCTGAATCTCAGAAGATAGATTGTTCTCTTCCAACTCAAGGTGGCAGTGACAAATTTTCTAGCTATTCAGGGACTTTAAAGAGCAGTTAAGCTTCCACACTCAAATATATCCCTTTCCCTAAAAAGATTTTGTAGGCCCCCATACCATTTGTGTATTTGGAATGGATTTCCATACTTTTGAACTGAAACAGATGGAGATTAAGTGACACGCATAAAGGGCCCAGAAAATTTTTATTTAGCAATCATAGATTCAAGAGTTTTGAGGATGAATTAAAAAAGTACTAAAGAAGCCATCACAAGGCTGTTGCTGTTTGTGCTGGGTCATGACAGAGCTCGCTGCTGAAGGTCAGACATCCTCCATGAGACTGAATTTCCCGATTTCAAAACTCAGGATCATTTTTCCTCCTGGACTTCCCCCTTTCCTTTCTGCTCCAAACACATACATGTTTACAGATCAGACATAACCAAATGGGGGAGAGAGCCTATAAATTAACAGTCATGCCTTCTAGAGGTTTAAAAGGACAGAAATGAAGAACAATAATATTGATAACTGCTGAGACACTGCAGTCTCACGAGCCGAGACACAGGCTCTTATGATTGCATTTTATGCCAGAACATTTCTCTGCCTGGCTGGATGGGCTGAATTAGCACAGAGATGCCATGTCTGCTCATCAGATGAGCAACAGCCTGTTTAGCCAGTGTAACTTTGCCTTGTTTCACTGTGATCCTAGAAGAGCTTCATTACTTCCACCTGATCTCCATGAACACACTCTCTAGCTTCCTATTTCAGTGCCTTTTCTGCCAACCTTCACACTTTGGATGGGCAGGCTTTACACCAGCCATCTGCCCTCACTATTGCCCCCTCTCTTCAGGGCCAGCTTATATTACAAGACCTCTCAGGACCAAAATGTAAAGGCCCAGAAGATGATCCTAGACTGTAACAGGGCAGGAGTTTCCCCATGAGTGCTGGCCACCATCACCCTAAAAGGACTCATCCTCTTGTTTGAAATAAAGTTGGGTGAAGAAACAACTTCAGTAAAGGCCGCTTGGGGCTATATAAAATGTAGAAAAACATTCAAAGATCCTTGTGAAAATTATCCATCATATACATAGCTCCAGCTATCAGATACAGCAGCTGTCTTAATGTACGAAAATTCACTGTGGGTGCTTGGGGCTCCTTTGCTGACATTTAAGCCAATGTTTTAGTTCACATTTGTTGCAGTGTAGGTATACACACACTAGTAATCATCCCACAGCACTGACACACAGATGCGCAATACCAGTGACACACTTGTGTCCTTGAATCCTCCAGGTCCCCAAAGGGAGAGACAAACATGGCCAGGCTCTAGTACTTGCATCCTTATGAGGTAACAAGGAAACCTGTAGGTCCCCCAGACCCTTATGGGAATCCCAGGCGTGGAAAAGCAGCAGCACTCCCAAGCAGAGGGACATGGAGGTGGCTACCTCTCACAGCTGCCCAGGATGACTTTACCCCCCAGGCCACTGGCTCTGAATAATGTGACTGGGTCTTTGAAAGAGTCTCCACAAGTTTAAGAGCAAGTCAGGCTGAGAGCAGCTGTAGAGAAGAATAGAAAAAGGTCTATTTCTCAGGAAGATCAGCCTCCTGTACAGGAAGGACAGGGTGCCCAGTGTGCCAGAGACACATTCTTTGCCAAAACGCCAAAAAGAAGCAATAGAAAGCTGTTAAGTCAGTCTGCCAGTTCCACAAGCACAAACTGACTCCAAAGCTAACACTGGATTACAAAGAATTACTTTTCTGTTTATGTTAAGCAACCCTCTCCAACACCACTGAAAAAACTTCACTATTTAAGCAGCAAGTGTTGAGACCCCCTGACGATTATCAGCAGAGACAACAACAGTTAAAATAAAAACCAAATACAAATTGAGAAGAGGCAAGCACTTTGGTTACAAGTTCTGCATTTCTCCCCCAGAAATAGTATGTTTTCTACACAGAGAAACAAGTATTCTGGTTATGGCATGCATTAAGCAACGGGGCGGGGGGCGGCAAATCAGAGCATGGCTATCACAAAGCAAGTTAAACAAAAGCAAAGAATTTTCAACATTCTGACACAAGAGGAAATATTCAGTTTAATTAGCACTGACCACTGTATATTAGGCTTGCTATTTCCCAAGGGGCTTGACATTTTGGATGCTGTGAGAACACTGAGAAGTATCAGCTCTTGCAGAAAGAACTGTTGTTAAAAATCTAAAACCCACTTTGAAATACAAAGACTATTTGCACAGCATTAAAATAATAGCTGGAACTGACAGTCTGCGCTCAGTGAGAGCAAAACTGCTGAGAGGAAGCACATGAACCTGCCAAGTGATGTACTGCAGAGATTTTTGCAGAATGTTGCCTCACATCCTTGTACCTGTAGCTGACACCACCGACAAGAACAGAATTGCATCTACTCCAGGGCAGCCACTACTAACTGACCAGTGTTTCTCCACCTGCCTTCAGAAAGTCATCTCTGCAATACAGTTGGCCACTTCTGACCAATAAAAACTTAAAGTTTCCTGCAAACCCCAAGCACAACTATTCCTTCAAGTCTTTTTTCGTTAATGTCTCCTACCAAGTCATCCCTACAGAGTCAACAAACCACCCTGCAAGCCGCAGCACAGCCGCAGCTGGTCTACATGCAGGCAAGGCATACAAAACTGTTTCTTGCAGTTTTGGAGAGGTAATTTCCAAGGGATTTCCTCTGGGTGGCAGCTGAAACTGCTGTCACCCTGTGGGCAACATAAAACCTCCTGGTTCCTTGGGAAGGTTTTCTCTAGGGTGAATGCACCAGGTCATGTTGTACTTCACCCCAAGTGATGCACAGCCGCCTCCTCTCTGCCCCCTCCGACACTGCCATCACCTCTGATCCACGCTGAATGCAGGCACCAATGCCTCCACATGAGTCCTGCTGACCACGTCATCCTTTCACTGTGTTTTTGCATCAAAAGTTTCCTGTCCTTCCTTTAATGCTCAGCTATCAGACTGTTTACTGGGGTCTCCTGATCTCTTGTCTGCTCCAATCTGCCAAAAAGTCTAAGGATCTTGGGTACTATTTTCTGCGTTTCCCCATTCCCAGAAAGCCTCCCTTGAGTCACTGTCTGGTATAGTACTTCCATTCAGATCTCTCCAAAAGCCCCTGCTCTACCATGGCACAGAAGAGAAGCCTGGCATAGGCCGCGCCAAACAAGAGTTTTTGTCGTGATCAGCAAACTACTGACACCGAAGCTGAACTCGGCAACAACAGAGATTTGCTTGAGGCACTCATGACAATAAGTCATATCACCTTCTGAAATAAATATGGCATCAGTCATGACAAATGCTCTCAGTGACTGGTCTCTGTATTTTCATGTGAATAAAAAGGGGGTTTGATCTGGTTAAGGCCAATTCCCATCACATGAGTTTATATTTGCATCATTTTTATTTTCTTATTATTTCATTTCATTTGCTTTGCATTCCTAGAATCCAAGGTCTTCACAACAAAGACCTCAATGTCTTTTTTTGCTACTGAAACAAATAATAGCGCCCAATTCTGCTGATGCAAGCACAAAGTCATAGGCACATCCATCCAGGAGAATTTTTCAATGCCATGCAGCTCTCTGCTGTCACAGGGGGTCTGGATGCAGTCATTACTCCTGTCAATCTTTAGGATCCAGAAATCAAGAACCAGCTTTATCATTCCACTCTCAATGAGTTTAGGTATGGTGGCCCCTGGCAGTAACGACAACCATCTGTGTTGGCTTACAATTATGAGAGTTACACTGTATGAACCACAGGCAAAGTATCAGGCAAATTTTGTACAAAATTCAAACCTGGGCCAAATGCAGACCCAAAAATCGGTGAACAAAATCTGCATTGAAGTGATACTGCTTTGAAACTTCAGATGTTTTCAGAAAGCAGTATATGTCAGTGTAAATCCACCCTGCACATTAGCAAGCACAGAGCCCTTAAACTTTAAGGAGATGTAAGGGGCAGTGTGTACACTGCAGCGTCCCAGAGATTTCCAGATTTCTCACAGAGCACTAAGATCACTGGGAACTATCACCATGCAGTCCCTCCCTCTTGATTGTGTGCTACTTAGAAGGGAGGGAAGAAACAAGCTTGCCATAAGCAACAGCCAGTAATTAAAGATAAGCCCATTTGGATGTGCAAAAGTACTTTAAATGGCGGGTTAGAAAGCTCAGTGGTTTTCAGCCCATCTGACTGCCAGCCAGTCTTCATAAGTTAAGACATTCTGAAACCAAAGGGAACTTCTCTCAGTTCCTCCAATATTATAAAAATCATAGAATGGTTTCAGTTGGAAGGGACCTTTAAAGGTCATCTAGTACAGTCGTCCCTGGTGTGGGAAAAGGGCATGCTGCCCGTGTGGGCCTTGCGTGCCTCCAGAATAGCCTGCGTGGACTTCCCTGCTTCGGGATAGGCTCTGTCACTGAAAGCTTTCAGGGGGATATTGGAGCTCCCAACCCCAGCCCCCTCCCCAGCTGCTAGCCCTCCAGTTTGATCCCAAATGAGTCTTTTCGGTGCAAAAATTTTTGCCCATGGTTCCAAATGAACTCTCCCCCCACCCTTCTACCTTTAAGATCAAATCAAGTTATACCTGCTACAAAGAAATCTAGCAAAAAATCAAATCTCTATTTCAACTTCTAAGTCACTTAGACCCAAACTAAACTGCAAGGTGCATTCATCAAAGGGTTAAAACATGTGCCTAGCGCTCATCACTGTAAACTTACAGTGCTGTAATTTTGGTTGTTTTTAGAGTGCACAATTTTTGTAATTTATAAAAACTTAAAACAAAAGTTATTGGTTTATAGCTTTTTATTACTCACACTGCAATAAAAATATAAAAGCATAACTTTTTACCATCTCAGCGTATCGATGCCTTACAATGATCCAGTATGTTACATTAAGACCGAGAGAATTAAAAGGCAATAGCACACTTGTGTCAAAAGCTAATATAGACATCTGCACGTACTAAGTGCTGTTATATTTAAGTGGTCTTCACAAGAAGAGCCAAATCTTTACACACAGTACAACCCTTGTTTACATGTCTGCTCAGAGCAGCATGATTAACTTGACCAGGCTTGGTAACAGAGCAGCACTCTTTAGCCTGAAGAATGAGATAAGATATAATTACACTCTCAGGAAAAGGCTAACAGGTAAGCCTCAGAGCTGACCTTCTCAGACACTCACGTACAATTGTGTCTTAGCATTTAATTAGTCTGATCTGACCTGAAAACATTTGCTATCACATCAGCTCTGTGAAGGAATGTGCAGCACAAAGCCAAAGTGGCAGGGACTCAAAACAAACCCAACCTACCACTATAAAACAGAATTAAAATTAAAAGATATAATCAGTGTTTCAATGTTTTTTAAAATCACTACCTGTTGCCAAATATTCACCTCTGACAAGGATTAGCAGCACTGAGCAGAAGACACTGAACTACCTCTGGGTCCCACCAACTGTAGAAGAGCTCATTAAAAATGCATCCAAGAATCAATTTTCTCATGCTGCAAGTCAAGTTTTATTTAAACAAACTAAAAGCCAGACAACTAAGAAACTACAGGGAACCAGGCACCACACGCATCTCAGAATCTCCAAGGCTTTGTGCTGGAGAGCAATCACTCAGCCCTTAATGCCCGGACTGGACTCTCCATGAGAATACAAAGAGCTTTCCACTTCCCCCATGAATCCTTAATTCCTCAATCTGAGAGAATGCTGTTGGGAGCTTAAATGATTGGCATTTGAAGCCAAATGCAAGTTATTAAACACAAAGAAAACAAATTTTTCTAATACTTGGCTTTCTGTCCTAGTTCATATTTTGCTTCCACAGTGTCGTGGTTTAACCCCAGCTGGCAACTAAGCCCCACACAGCCGCTTGCTCGCTCCACCCTGGTGGGATGGGGGAGAGAATCAGAAGGGTAAAAGTGAGAACACTCGTGGATTGAGATAAAGACAGTTTAATAGGTAATGCAAAAGCTGCGCATTCAAGCACAACAAAGAATTCATTCGCTACTTCCCATCAGCAGGCAGGTGTTCAGCCATCTCCGGGAAAGCAGGGCTCCATCACGCGTAACAGTTACTTGGGAAGACAAATGCCATCACTCTGAGCATCCCCCCCTTCCTTCTTCCTCCCCCAGCTTTATATACTGAGCATGACATCATATGGTATGGAATATCATACAGTCGTTTAGGTTGGAAAAGACCTTTAAGATTATCAAGTCCAACTGTTAACCTAGCACTGCCAAGTCCACCACTAAACCATGTCCCTAAGCACCACATCTACCCGTCTTTTAAATACCTCCAGGGATGGGGACTCAACTACTTCCCTGGGCAGCCTGTTCCAGTGCCTGACTACCCTTTTGGTGAAGAAGTTTTTCCTAATACCCAATCTAAGCCTCCCCTGGTGCAACTTGAGGCCATTTCCTCTTGTCCTTGTTACTTGGGAGAAGAGACCAACCCCCACCTCGCTACAACCTCCTTTCAGGTAGCTGTAAAGAATGATAAGGTCTCCCCTCAGCCTCCTCTTCTCCAGGCTAAACAACCCCAGCTCCCTCAGCTGCTCCTCATAAGACTTGTGCTCTAGACCTTTCACCAGCTTCATTGCCCTTTGGACACACTCCAGCACCTCAACATCCTTCACGTAGTGAGGGGCCCAAAACTGAACACAATATTCGAGGTGCAGCCTCACCAGTGCCGAGTGCAGGGGGACAATCACTCCCTTGTCCCAGCTGCGTCCCCTCCCCATTTCTTGTGCACCCCCAGCCTCCTCACTGGTGGGGTGGGGTGAGAAGCAGAAAAGGCCTTGACTCTGTGTAAGCACTGCTCAGCAGTAACAAAAACATCCCTGTATTATCAACAGTTTTCAGCACAAATCCAAAACATAGCCCCCATACTAGCTATTATGAAGAAAACTAACTCTACCCCAGCCAAAACCAGCTCGCACAGATATCAGCAGATTTCAGTACTTTGTACTCAGAGTCCAATATTGGATGGTACGAACCTACAGTGCCACATCTCACCCAGGATGTATTATCTCTTGAAGTTCCCCAGCTCCTCAGATTTTCCTCCATCTGCTGACTGTACTCACCTCCTTAAGATGTGGCCCTTTGAGCACTCATCCTAAATGCTCAACAAGCCCAATTTCAAATCCTCTGGTCTTGTTCTTTCACTCCCTAGGTTTGCTCGCTGCTATACAGCTTTGTGCAGTTTATTTTGGAGGTAATTAGGCAGCTGTATTACAGTCCTTCTCATGCAGCCTGAGAGCTAGACCGAATGCTGAACAGTGAGTGAATAGGATGGGAAATGGAGCAAGGGAGGCAGCATGCGTGGGGACGGAAGAATCACAAAGCTTCCTGTGGTGAAGAATCAGCTTACTTGTTGATTGCTCCTTGCAGATGTTTGGGTTTTCACCATAGAGTCTGTATGTCTAAAACAAAACACTGATCTTTATTCCAAACTCCCCGCAACCTCATTTCTCAGTCAGTCAGCAAATACCCTTACATTATACTACTCACATGTAGTCCATGCCTCATTTTTCAACTGAGGCCTTTTTCTTATTCCCCATGCAAATAGCACCTTGCCCACCCTGGGCTCCTCTCTGCCCAGACAGGTACAGGTCTTGTTTGGAGTCTCATCAGTCCCAGTCATTGCAGGATCCTTTTCTCTGTTCTTGAATAGATGCAGACTTCCTTTTTGTCTATCCACCTCCAGCCACGGACTGGTACAAACGACAAGAAAAACTGACCAGCATTTTGGCACATCAGCCCTCTCTGTGCATCCCTCCACCGATGAACTCGCACCCCTCTCATATTGCAGCAAGGGACAAACTTTCACCTTTTCTCCAGCCTATTTTCAAAGCAGTCTTTTTTTTTTTTGCCTTCCCTCACATGGTCACTAATGTTTCACAGGAGCTGCTATGATCACAAGGAATCATATTACTGCTTTCAAATACTTCCCTGAAGATGCCACTTGCTACATCACTTAAGAAAAAACTAAATACAGGTAAGTTTGTAATGTGTTCTTTCTAGCAGTTATTACACTGAACTCAGTACAGTAGCATCTCCTTATGCTTCCCCATGTGTGGGCTTCAGAAATGGTCTTTTTGTTCTGCAGTAACATGACAGCAAATAGAACATGGTCCCAACCACACCAATAATAAAACCCCAAATGACATAAATTATGTTACTATAGGCAAGCTAGTACTTATGTCTCTCACCCAACTTGCTGGCCCATTTCTAATACTACTCCAAAAATTGCAAGTAATATCTTTTTGACTAGCTAAAATAAATATGCTCATCAGCACTACTATGTTTGCATGCACCATGAGTTCAAAGAACTCCCAGAGGCAACAGATAAAGCCAGGATTGACTGAAGTCCCATGCAAGTGAGGCATGAAACCCCAGGTAAGTTTCATTCCGCTTTTACTTTTGCAAGCTCCTTTTGGTAGGACAATCCCCAGAGATGTCTATTCATATGCAATGTGAGATCTCCTTTTCCCTCCCCATGCCAAAAATAATGCATTACCATCTGTTCACAACTAAGAGACATGAACCGCTTCCACAATGAACCTGTGTAAGAGCTGGAAAACTCACGCCAATCTCTGCCCAACACAAACACACACTGAGACAAAACCGATGAAAACACAACAGTGCCATCCCCTTAACCATTCATGTCCATCCCCCCTCTCGTGTCACCGGCAGAAAGACGAGAATTAAATAAGAATGCTGCTTCCCAAGAGCTTTGCTGAACTGAACAAGGAATAGATCTGTCTTGTTCTGTTTTATTATTTATAATACCCCAAATCTCTCTCGTAACCAGCCAGTGCAAAGGCAGTGACAAGAAGTGAATATGAATGGAAAGCTTTGTAGACATACAAGAAATAATGCCAAAAAACCACAAATTTCTTAGAAACGAGAACTCAGAACTTCAAAGGCAAGTCAACCAAAAAGCAACCTGTCAGGGCAGTAACAAAGGAAGTTGGTGCCACGTGCACAGCAATTATTCCATCTGCAAATTCTGTTGAGGAGCAGAATTGACTATAAAAAGAATTGCATCCAGCAATGAAGGCCCTCCCTGCTAGTCAAGTGAAGGAAATGCATCCTTCCAAAAACCATATAAGCAAATGAGGGGAGAAAGCTAAGGGAACAGAACAAAAGGGACATCCCAAAATACTTGTTACAGTCCACTTTGTGACTTTACATGTATAATTGAGAGCTACCAGAACTGCAGAGTCACTATTACTGCATGGGCTCAAAACGCTTCTTGAAGTTACTTAGTTCAGAGGGAAGAAAAAGATGATCAAGGACACACACAGTCGTGCTGCCGGTATCAAAATGCTGAAAGAGAAGTAACGTATAATGAGAATTTCTCTTGGCATACTCAAGACTGCCACATGTGAAAATGGAAGTAAAAAGAATTCTGCCTAGAGTTTGTATTACCTACTGATTTTAAGGCCTATACCAAATAGTGGCAATTGTTTTGAATTGACCTGTGCAGAAGCATATGCTCCAGCATAGGCCTAAACCTATATTAATGTGACAAAAAATAGCTTTTTTTTCTAGGATCTAAAAGTATACTGCAATTCCCATACACAATCATAGGACTATCCAGTAAGATTTCTGGTTCAGAGCGCTGATGATCTATCCTGCCCTCCCCCGCCCCCCCCCAAGATGGAGCTAAAATTATTTGATACTATCCCAGAAACATGAGGATGCTTATAGTATTTGTAGGCCTGCCAGCTGGCCTCTGCAGGTTTCCACTACAGACAGCCTACAAGTTCAACTTCAAGGAGTTATCTCACATACACCTGTGAAAAAAGCATAGAAAGACATATAGTCATTTCAGTTACCAACCTTACAGACACTTCTTACTGCTCAGGCTGACCAAGCAGGCACCCTAGTTTGTTTTTAGTGCTTAAGTCAGTGCTCCTATTCCAGACTGAACTTCCAAATACACCCTCAAAATGGAAGAGAAAGAGCATCACCTCTTCAGCTCTCACTGGTACCTCTGTGCCACATGGAAGACTGGTTGGCAGAGGAGGCAGCCAAGTGCTCTTAAAGAGTAATTGCAATTTACTATGTTGCTGCTCATAATACTTACCTCAATGTTCAAAACAACTCATATACAGGGATCTGCCTTACTTTGGCTTCTGGGATTTGAAGGTTTTCTTTATTGTTTCCTATCCTGGAGGATCACTAGCAAACACTAACCAGTTCATAGACAAAAGATGCATGATAGCACTTGCTCTGTTTTTAAACCACCTTATAGAGAATTTTTATAAGATCAGCTAATTCACAGGGAAGACCAACTGTGTGTTTCTCAGCTGCCATTACATCTAAATGAAATGAGGCTGTTTTCCAGATCCAACAGATAAATTCATATCCCTGATGATGCAAGTCAAATCACTCCTGTTTACTTCAGCCCTCTCAAGATGTTACCTTAATATATTCACACCTCCATCACCATTTTAGCTTAACAAGTATGATTTCCATTAGGAAACTCACATCTTTTTGGGAAGGCAGTGGAGGCAAGATTTCCACTTAATCCTGCATATACTGAGGCAGAAATTAGTTCTTTTGCTCCATTAAAATGAAGCCTCAAAATACTAAAACTGTATTTTTTTTCTTAATTATTTCTGCTGTTGCAAAACTACCAGCACATGTGTCACTAGAATAGAAAGATCAGTCTCGTAGGTAATAAGTTTTATTGAGCTCTCAGAACCATACCATCCGTCCACCAGACTTTTTAATTTGCCACATGAATGGTTCAGTGTAACACCAGCTCTTGGAGTATTTGGGTAGGATAGAGTTCATGCTGAGTGCTTTCTTAAGCCAAACATAAGTATTCTCCAACGTATACGCAGATTAGAGAATACTTTTTTTTTTTTTTCACAGCAGTATTTAGACCACTTTTTATCACTTCAGGAGCAGATGGCTAATTTATGTATGGCTATTTTCACGTAAACTTTACCTGCATCTTGTTTGACCACACTAAAAACAAAAGGAAAATCTGCAGGGTTGACATTCCATAGCATGAGGGGGTGGGGTGGAATCTTCCATATTAGTAACCGAGACCAATTACTGGGGAGTTCACATCACAGCCTTGTAAAAACCACACTCCACTTGAATGGAGAGCACTCAGGGCTGAGGGCTAAATCTTGTACTTAGTGAACTCGAAACAAAAAGGTAACCGACCAAGGAGGTAAACTCAGTCAAAATGAAAACAGAACAAATCCCAGAATCCCACATAGTTTGACAGACATGAGTCCTTGCAAAAGCCTTCAGCATTTTCCTTTTTACCTGTCTCCATGAATCAATACTACATAATCAGGACAAATTCCTGCTTCGCGCTCCATGTGTCTCTCAGGGACAGAAGAGGTCCTGGGGTGAGACAGTACAGCAGGCAATGGTACAAGAGGACGATAATTAGTGGGAGTTCTGACAAGCTGTGATACCTCTGGAAATGATAAATCCTTAATAATATCTCGTATTATTAAGAAGGGCCAAGTATCCTCAGACTTGACCGACATTTGAAATCCGTGTTGGTTTCAACGGCCATTACTTAGCTTTACTTTCTTATCACCCCATTCCTCCCAAAATTTTACCCTAAAATATAACCGAACACAAAGTTGGGATGGGGGGTGAGGGGGAGAAAGTATAGTCAACCTGTCCTTCCCACCATCAGTAAAGTCAGTCCACTCGAAATACTTGAAGTATTCAAATAGTACCTGGTATTCAAAACCCAGGTAGGAGCATGTTTCTTTTCATGAGTAGATTCCTGATCCCTCCTCCCCCCATCCCCATCATCTTCAGTTTCACCAAAGGTTCTCACTCTTTCGCTGTCTTAACACATTTAAAAAGTTTAAATGAATATCAATATCTCAGTATAAAGCTGAGGAGGGAAAAAAAACCCCACTCGCCTGGACATTTGTATTCTTGATTTTGCAGTATTTTAATTATGTTCAGTCAGGAAATTATTTAAACTCCATCGATATGAGCCACATTTAACTAAAATTAAGGACATAACCACAAAATTCTATAACAATTGGCTAGAGGGATTTAATTGAAATTGATGTAACTTCTGCCTATGCATAAGCCTAGTGTAAGTAGAATACCTGCGTACTAAGTAGAATATTTATCTGGAAAAAGGATACATTTAGTAGTATTAATCCTAAATAGATGACAGAATTGTAATTGGTTTTGTGGAGGAAAGAAAAAGGCAATTAATTTCAACTTACATTGAACAAGATACATCAGGGTAAAACATTGACAAAGCAGATGATTCTGTTCCCCTATGCAGAATGCCAACTGGCACCCAGTTTCAAAATGCCAGTTTAAAAAACAAACAGAAATAAGACTAAAGAAATCAACCACTTGGAAGACTACATTGCACATGACTGGATCACAAGCAAATTACTTTTCTCTACAGGAATATGAAAGGAGAAAAACTCTACCGTAGTTAAGGGAAGCAACCACCTACTTTTTCAAAACACATATGTATAAACACGTAAGTATGTGTATGTACTTACCCTTCGTGGCCAAGACCTATGTGACCTCAGGGACTGAGTACAAAAGTCAGAAGTCTGGACAATTCACTAATCCTGTGTCCAAAAGACACAACAGCACAATACTTGGTGGTGCAATACTTTTTTCATATTCTATATTATTCCATGATAACAAAACATGTGTTATTAACAATTTGACGGGTATCACCTCTCACTACCCTTTCCAGCTAACAGGTGAAGAAAACCCATAAAGGGAGGACAGGGTCGCCTTTAAAACAATCTACACAGTCGCAACTATCACAGACATAGCCCAACATACCTGTCACTGCAGAGCCTTGGAAAACAAACCAGCCAGAGTCCTCGTTGGCTGTCTAGAGACACTCCTACCGGGGAGCTGGAGCCAATTGCCATGCGTACAGATCCTCTGGGCTCTGCCCAGCCACGTCTTGCCAAAGCTGCGACATTAAGAGTGCCTTAAACTGCTGCCTTCCTGTGGGTAGGGACAATCCAGACCTCCATCTTTCATCCACACAAGGTTTTTAAACATCACCCGGATGGAGCAGCAGTAGAAACAGCAGTGGCTGGACTGCAATAACCACCTGATTGCTGCTACCACCAAAGGTCTACACAACAAGTCCCTTTCAAATCCACTTACAACTCCCAATACTGCCTACAAAACACAGGCTTGTAAGGACAACGGCCTGCCTGAATGAATTCAGTGTTGAGATTTCTCTGCTCAGCAGGAAGCAGGTACAATCAAGGAGCAGACGACAGGTCCTCTCCCAACAGCCACAGACCTACATACATCAGTGTTGGCTTTGGACATAATGGCTGCCAGCACAACTCAGACTTCTCTATTAGCAAGATCAGCACCTTGTGAGAGCAGTCTTCCTGTGAGCTGAATGTATCTCACAATTCTTGCTTGCAGGTTCCCCCTGAAGCAAGTATATTATACGTTTCTTTAGAAAACACACAGTAGTTTAGAAACTACTGTTCTAAAAGAGCATTAAGTTTATAAAAATCACACATTCAAAGCAAACTGTCAAGCAAGAGTTCCTGAACAACCTTAATTGAGCTCCCTTGTGTATTTACAGTATAATACAGACTTATACATTCCTGGGCTATTTTCTTTCCCTACCACCTGTGCCCCATTTACAGAGCACAGAGTTACTGAATATTTCTCTTCACCATTTTAATTCTAACTGGTTATTCAATCTTCAGTAAATATTATCCAGCCTCTCCACTGATTGCAAAGCTAGCAATTCCTTTGTGACATTTTACAGTGCTCTCCCAACAGACTAACTCATTTTAGCCCAAAATGTATATGTAATAAATAAATTACAAAATGCTTGAAAAACACATCAGCTGCACACAGAAAAGGTCAGACTAAAAGGTCACAGTTTGGCAAGTGTTAAAACACAGGAAAGCTCGTTGTATAAATTGGAAGTGTCAGAGAAGTCCTTGCTATAAAACTACTACCAACCATGTGTAATTTTAAGAAGTTATGACCTGCGAGACTTGAGCTATTAATCATTCAAGGCAGAGACAATTTCAGCTTTTGCTGCAGATGCCTCCTGGGCACCCCTTGCCTGGCTGAGATGGCTGTGCCCCCCTGCCCACCAGAGATGCTAAGGGACTCTCACTCTACCCTCAAACCCAAGAGGCTCTCAGTGTCACACAACAGCCGAATCCCAAAACGCACCAAACAACATGTTGTTTCCAGGCAATACAGTGTCAGCAGTTCCCACAATCACTTGGGATTCATTCTTCTCTTACTGCCTGGGTTGCAAATAAATTTCTGTGCTCTCTTTTTTTTTTTTTCTTAAGTCAGCAGTATGGTAATCCTTGGAGAGTTACCAAGCTGCTCTTCAGGGAAGTAGTTAAAAAAACCTAGTGTTTGGCAAACAATATTCTTGCTATAGGTCTTAAAAAAAAAAAAAAACACAAAACAAAAACCAAACCTGTAATAAATTTTGAAGCAAAACTATACTGTTTTGAAAATATGATCACATTACTGTGTGTAAATTTGCAAGTATTTTTCATGTATTCTGCTTTAAAATGAACTATAAAAGTAAGAAAATTTATTACTGCACCCTTTTTCTCCTTCTTGGTTTTATGAACTGCAAAGGAAGGTCTTGCACAAAACCCATTTTTTTCTGCCTTTCTTTTTAAAATTAAACATTCAGGTCTCATCTCCCTCTGAACATGTCAGAACTAGCAAGCTTATGTTATCATGGGTAGCAAAAGAAAATCTGATTAACTGAAATGGAGGGGATTTCTTTTTAATAGTATTTAAACCTATTAGATAGCAACAGAAAACTTCTGTTTCATTAAAAACACTTGAGAGTAAAAGCTTGTTGCTAAGTATTCCGCGACATTGCCCCATCAGTAACACGCTGAAAGCTCTTAATCAATAACCCATGGATCACACAAAGAAACCCTCCCACGAAGAAGAGATGAACCAGCAACAGCCCTACTAGTTCAGGTGATGTGGGGAGGGGGAAGTCGCATACAGTCAGATAATGAAAATGAAACACATAAAATATTCAAGAGGTTGGTGGGTTTTTTCCCCCCCAGTCACAAGCAGAACTAAACTGATTTCTATTCTCCAATGTGCTTTCCTTTACAAAATGTGTTCCAACTTTATCTGTTTTCAACAGAAGTGCTAATAGGCTGTGTACAGAGTGGAAGCGCACATGTAATTCAGATATAATTTAGCAGCTAAATTATCTTTGTGGTAAAGGTCCGTTACCAAATCACTTCACTGGAAAAATTAATAGTAATGAAATAGTTATTAGCATCCCTTGGACACATATGCCATCCTCAGCATGTTTTTGATAATAAAGTGCTCCTTAGCCCTGTGCCAGCTAAGTCAGTAAATGCGTATTAACTTGCTTCGGAATACACACGGCACTTTGCTTGAAAACTACTTAGAAACCAAAAGATGAACAGAAATCTTTGCCTCACACTTAAAGGCTAGAACATTTTATCTGCTGTTCATTCCATCGTCAATAAAAATGCAGACTAAGTTTTTAAAGAAAAACCCCAACCTATACAGAAGAGAGGAAAACCAAAAAGCAAATTGATAGCAATAAATACAGGGCAGGAACTCTTGAAAGCAACATTCAAACAAGATGATACAAGAAGAATTCTCCAGGCAGCAGAATTAGAGACTAAAGACATTTTAAAATATGCTAAAAGTGACAGTAATAATGTAGAAAGTGCTCAAAAATAGTTTCCATTCCACAGCAGAAGATAACAAAATATTTCAATTTTAACAAGTAACACGAGGCTGTTAAACAGCAGTTATTAAATTCACACTTTTTAAGCCAGGCAACCTGCACTCAAGAGTTTAAAAGAGCTGGCTGAGGGGAGGCAATAAGAAATACTGTTTATTTTCACTAAATCTTAGAATACTCATGTCATTCCAGGAGACTGAAAGAAAGTTATGTCAGAATTTAAATACAATGAATGAGTGCTTATCGACCTGTCAACCTGATATCAGTTCTAGCTAATCTAAGGAAGTGAATTACATTCGTCTTTAATTTTAAGACAATCAACACAAGTTTATAAAACAAGATCCTGTCAAATGAACCAGTTGTTTTTCTTAGTGGGCAATGAGCTCTACAGAAATAACAGTTTCTGTAGCTTATCAAAGCAGATCTGAAGAGCAATTTGATTACTGACTAGGAGCACCTACCTGGCAAACAAAAACAGGGTATTAGAAGGTTCATTTAGCCTAGCAGGCAAGTCTACTGTGCTCCAGTGACTTTAGGTTGAAGGTAAATTTGGACTGGAAGTGTAACATCATTTTAGGAGCTAATAAATCTCAGAACAGTGTTGCAGAGTCCACTGCCATTTCTGCAGCAATAAGCTGTTAAATGAAGTTCGGATTTTTGAAGGGATGAAAGGAACAAGAAAAAGGGGAATTACCTGTCCATGAAGCAAAGAGCAAATCCCAGGCAATCACAGAGGTGATAGCTCTGCTCTCACCTGTGCCCAAATCCATTTTAAAACATAAGAATAAATGTTCAAGAAAGATTTTTATTTCCACATGTGCTTCCTCCGTAGGCAGCTCACGCCCTGACTCAGGGCAAGGACAGGCCCCCACAGACAGAAGGGCATGCGCTTCAACGAGAAACAGACGCTAACGCACCACTAGTGCTGCCAGAAAACTGGTATAACCTTCTAGAACAATTATTAAAGCAATAAAGTGAAAATGAATAGTTATCTAGTTACTGCAAATTGGTATTATGAAAATAATATTGAAGTTATTACAAAATTTCACGTGCATCATAAGCTATTAAATACCGAGATGTGACAAGGTAGCTATCAAAGTAGTAAGGAAATGATCACTGGAAAATAAACTAACCAACTGTTCAGCCCAGGCCCCGATTACACAAAGCAATGGCCAGCTAGCCTAGTCAAACAAAAGTCACTGTCTGTCACATCAAAATGCCCAGGAAACACAAGCTGGAAAATAAATAGGTGAAAATGCATCTCCATGGGCATTGCACACAACAGTTGTTAACTGCAGTACTTTCCATCAAATATTATCAAGTAGTGCTGCTCTGCTTGATAATGTAACTCGACGATGTTTAGAAATGCAGAAGCAAGAGAGCTGGAGTTATGCTAGGCTGGGCAGAAGACAGAAAGCCCCCGCAGCAGACCATAAACCATAAAACCAACTGAGTGAATCAGGCTCAAAAAGCATTGCATCCTGAATGAAATGAAATCTCTTAAGATACTTGCAGGCCAATGCAAAGGGAGCAACACAGCAAGAGTGACACACTGAGGGAGAGGGAGCCGAGACCATTTTGGGAAAACGGATGTAAGATGCTGTTAATATAAAGAAAATATTTAATTGTTAACATCTGACAGTAATTCAAGAGATGATGCAATTAGCTTAGCTACATTTTCCAGATTACCCTTAAAGAACACAAGTTTCCAAAGGACTGGCCCATTTTGCTTCCACTGAGTATTTGCCATTTGCTATTTTCAGCAAATATTTCACCAGGTATGGGTTTTTTGGCAGAACCAGGACACACGGCTCCAGAACAGAGACCGGTCAGCCTTTGTAAACTACTAACCAGGTAACCCCAAAGAATTTCTGGGGAAAGATGACATAAAACTACCTATAGGTATCAGTAGTGCCCAGGTAAACAGAAATACAGCCAAAGGCATGCTGGAAGCTTTGCTAGCTTTGGGTTACATTTTTCCTCATCTTTCAATGTGTTTGGAACATTAAGGCAGTTTCTCTGTAACATATATAAAAACTTGTGAACACAAGTGGGTATCTTACAGTATAGAGTTATTTTTACTTGAACTTGTTTGAAATGGCCTACATAACTTATGGCTAATGTATTAACTATTGTAGCTTCCCCAAAGGCATGTTGATAAAACCTTGATGTTTCATCACATGCAGCCTATGTATTATGGTCTGGACTTTCCACCATTTACAACTTTGCTAACAAATAGTTTCAACTGAAGTGTCCTACATATGGTCTATAGCACAGGCCGCACATTTTATTCCCCCACCTTGAAGTCAGACACCACAGATTTAAGCTATACCAGTCTGTAAAGGCAGAGGAAGTGTGGTTCTCCCAATTTAAAAAAAAAAAAAAAAAAAAAAAAAAAAAACACTTAACATTTCACATTCAATTTCAACAATTGTTGTTTTCTGTGTTTTTACAACTACTTATGAACCAACTAATGAGGAAAACCAGATTTTCTTGCTTCCACTCCTCTCCTTGCAATAGTGAGGAGCTGATACAATATATACAATTGTCACAAATATTTGCGTAATCTAAAAGGGCAGAGTTCAGTGTGCAATAGTCACTCATGTTCCATTATTCATAAATGCTCTGATAGCACTTCCACAAATGCCCAGTAGTTAATGAATCCTGAAAGCTTTTAGTTCAAACGATTATTCCTCATGAAAATGTGTACCAAAGCATATTATTTGTAACTCTATTTGATTCTCCCCATTTAAATTTCAATTGCTAAGCAGGAAGCAGAAACAAGACCTTCACCGTTGGGTGACAGCCACAGTAGAACAAATTATCAAGGTGAAGGAGCTGATGAGCATACACTAAATAAAAATAAGTCCTTCAAAGTACATTATTGTGAACACCACACATTTGTATAAAATAAGGGTCAGCTTATGAATTATTTACAAACCAAGAGGGGATATGACTGATGAATATTATTTGCTATTTTCAGTTCAAAACAGCTGCAATTAACTCTGCCTTTGCTATTACCTGAACAGTTAAGCTACAAAGTACTGACACTAGGGCATAACACAGTGATGCCCAGTTCCAACTGATAACCGTGAGAATTGCATCACAAGAGTCACGTTCAACAGCTTCTCTAACGCTGCCTCCTACACGAAAGGGATATTTTCTGGGAACGCTGCAGCTCAGGGCTAGCAGCCGCCACCATGTAACCTCAGAGCCCTCTATGCTGCCCAGCCAGCAGCAAAGAAAGGTGTTCAGGAATACCACAGGCAGATGCTTCACATCCTCCCAGCTGCTGACAGGGGAGCACGTCGTGGCTTGATAAGAAACATGTTTTAGGCACAGAACTTGGATAGAAAGAGTGGAGAGGGACAAGTCAGTCCAACTGGCTTTGAAGTCCAACCTGCCTGATAAAGCAGTTTCTGCCACACCAAATAACGGTCTGCGCTCCCCCAGGAGATAGGCCAATCTTCACGCATCACAAGGGAGAAAAATCTGGTTGTCGTGCTTACAGTCCTCTCCTTGCCAGGGGTGAAAGGTGCATTGGGAAATGTTACAATCTGTTTCCGTCCGAATTACTTAAACTGATAAGCATTTTCAAGTGCCTGAGTTTCGCCTCCCAGCGAGACTGGATCTGGGAGCTGCCCCATTATATCTGCATGCTCTCTTACACACATACATCCTCCCTCTATGGAGGAAACATTTGTTGTAAACATATGGAGAGGTCCTGCTGGAGGCCAAGCATTTAATGCTCTAGTTAATAACATTTTTGAATTAAAAAAGGGGGGGGGAGAGAAAAAACTAAATTCAGTAGTATGTGAACACAAATGGCAAGCACAATGGCTCTCAGGTGTAACAGGATTTGCCAAGGTTTGAGAAAGCAAGCTTAAAGACATCCTAAAGCTCTAGTAAATAAGGGACATGGTACACATGCACGCACACAGAGGAAAGGGGGATTCAGCCTGTTTGTGGTCATTTTGAGGCATGCTGACAGCAATTTGCATTGGGCTAGGGTTTCTTAACAACATTCTCAACTACAACAGAACAGTTGTTTTTAAATGTCAGACAACATTTAGCTGACTTGACTTGCATGGTCCTCCTCTTCTGTACAGGGAGTAGCAGCCGTCTGGCTGATGCTCTGGGTTGTTTTCCTCCTGGCTGGATTTCTCAATTTAGCTGCCAGCATTTTTGTTCTTTGATGACTGGGTTTTTAAGCTGGTACCCACTGCTAATGGTAATGGCTAGTCAGGTCTATTACAGCACAGTGTAATACTGACAGCCTACATCCCAGAATGGGGAAAAAACCAAGAGGGTTGGATCACAGAGAGACAGAATGTGTGGGTATGGATTTCGCTCCAGGATCAGCTGTGCCTTCCTTGACTAATTAATCTGAGAGATCTGAACAGTCGGTAGAATGGAAAAAATGGGTCAAGTTGGCAGCATGGGACTTAAATAAATAAAAATGAGGCATTAGCTTAGACTGTGTCTGTGCTTTGTCCAGGTTTGAAAACAGCACAATATAAAATACAGTTTTAGAAAATGAGATGAACTGATGACAAATTAGATGAGGGCACACTCTGGGAGGCAACTTGTTCTACACACAGGAAAGACAGCATCAGGACCTTTACAAAAGACCAGACCATGGCAGCAACGATGCCAAGATAGACAATACGCGCTTAACACATGAAAATTAAACAGGCTTCTCACAGGGAAGGGTAACACCTAGAAGATAAAGGCAAATCTAATCCATACAGCTACAGTTTTACTTTAAATTAAAACTTATATTGTATGTGTGGTTCTTTTCCAAAGTCTGGGAAGCTCAAAACAGGCAATCCCAAAGAAGGAAGCCCAGCATCCCATCCTGTGTGCTACTACCTATTTTGCTCATTCAGTTTGAAATTTGTGGAAGCAGAGCTGTAGGACTGACCACCACAGTGAATCTTGTCATTCCTTACCACAAAATAAGCTGGTGTCTGACTGGGATAAAGCTGACTGCTCACTACTGGGACATGGATCATTGCTCAGGAACAAGAACTTCCGTTTCAGTCATGGAAGCAAATTTGTTTCCTGCACTTCTTGAAGCTCAGTTTTTGATAGATTTGGTGTACAAGATTTTCAAGAGATGAATGAAGCATTTTTTGAGACCAGAACAGGACTCCTCTGTGCAGATTCTGTCATGTCTTATACAGATACATAAGACCCATTCTCCAACCCCCTAAAAAAACCCAAGAAACTCAAAACATGGAGGCAGAAGGCCTACTTCCTTACAGCTGTGAGACCTCCATCCCGCATTCAAATGCCATTAAAAACAGTCTACAAATAAAAGAAGCCAGATACCTATATGCGAAGAGCAAGTGTATGCAAGTCTTGTTTTTTCAGGAAAACAAGGTTAGGCAGCTGAACACACCTTGTGACAAACTGAATCTAATTCTAACCAGATTCATAGTAGACAGACCACTTCTCCCAAGAAGGGAAGCTGTAGAGTATATCGAGTCAGTCAGAGGATGCCAGTTGTGTTCACGTCTAGGCACTAAGTTGTTCTACACCTTGAATACAACACTGATTTAACCTAAGAATGTTTACAGAAAATAACTTGTTCTTGCCTTTCTTCACAGAGTGCCTCTTTTCCCACTTGCCTCTGCCTACTCCCTTCCTACCCTCAGAGCACAAGCAGATTGAATTTGATCTGTTACCTACTCTCATTTGGGAGAGATCTTGCCTTGGATGAGGTATCAAGGAGTAAGAGCTTGGGACTCAAGAACGTTTTTAAAAGGATCACTGAGCAGGACAACATTACAACACAAGTTCTGGCTCCCTGTCATGCACACAGACAACCGAGCCACCTGCCAACATTTAAAGCAAATGAGTAGAACAAATTTCTTTGTGAATTTACTGACCAACTTCCCTCCTCCTCCACAAAGAGGACGCTGTGCTCCACCCCTGCCCTCTTTGGGCAGCTCACTCCCATCCTCTGCCCAGGATTTTATTTTGGTCTGGTAATTGTTGTCTGCTACAGAAGTTACTTACTGCTACAGAAGACAAATGGCAAGCAAAAGCAGCTAAGAACCACTGAATTTGTCCAAAAGCATTACATGGTATATATTTCATTCTGTAACTTAACTAGGCAGCCACAATAAAAGCCCCAGACTTCTCTCCTTGTCCAGAAGCAATTCAGGCCCTGGGGAACGATCATGAATAGCGGCTAATGTGGGCGATGCCATCTCTAATGCAACAAGGTCAAAATATATAATTAGCATTTTTCTCTCAGGGTTTCTTTCTCTTGCTGTAGTTTTTGCTCAGCTTGCTTTCCCAGGCTGGGGGCCGTTCTCACTTGCTGCAGGGTAAATCAAGAACAAGCTCCACTGAAAACAACAGCAATACCCCAACGAAAGAGAAATCCAGCTCTCAGTTTCTAAGGATACTCAGCATTCACTAGTGCCAACTCAAATGTTACAATGAAAACTCAACTCATCCATCCAAGAGGTCGGTCTTCCATTCATATTGGATATTATCAGGTCAAAATTTACAGCAAAAACAACCACAGAACCTTGATCCACATTAAAGCAAAAGCTAAGAGCAGAGCACGTGAACTGGGTGAAGGGGACCTCACAAGAGCCATTAGCACACCAGGAACATAGCAATAAACTTTCACTTACCAGGAACACAGCAATAAACTTTCACTGGGATCTTTGCACTTTTAGTGGAGTCTTAAAGACATGAAAAGGGTGAAGAGTTGCCACAACAATGAAAGGGAAAGATAGATCTATGAGGCAGGGCTTTACTAGCTTGGGTGGTGGGTACTTGCTGCTGGTTCTATGGTACAATGACTGTATTCACCTCCCTGGTTAAAACCACTGCCCTCCTTTCTGCACACAGCATTGGTAATAGCTAGTCATTTATATATTTCATGGGCATCACCAAAGCATGGATTCCAAATGGAGGGTGCTGGGGAGGCAACCAACACTTTATAGCACAGTCTAGATTTGTTCTTTATATGGAGGCCTGCTATTATCTTTAGTAGGCTCACATCCTATTCTCCCAGTGCGTATGTTGCAGTGCTGACCTTCCATCTCACTCGCCTGCAGATCTGCTGCATCCCCTTCAGTGCGGTCAGGCTGCTGAGTGCATTTTGCTGCCACTTCCTTGGCAGGAAGGGGGGCAGTTGGGATGAGGAAGGGGTCACTGCCCGTGGCACAAGAGCCTGTTAATGCATTAACACAAATCTTCCACATTGTCACCCGAAGCAAAGAGCACGTCTTTAATTCCATCTCACAGTAACCACCACAACCTGTGATGTCTCCTTGATTTGTATGTCTCCCCCCGTTTCCCTCCCTGGCAGTTTTCTGCTCTTTTCCTCTACCTGAAAGTCATAGCACACTTGAAATCTGTCAAATGGTTTCCATTTGTATCCAAGAATCTCAGTATTAATAATACATTTTTACCCTATTATTTCCACTTTCAGTAAAACTTCACAGCAAGCTGACAATTTCTACCTTATAAACACTCCCATAACATGATTTCATGAAGTCTGGAGGGCACCTGAAACAGCAACAGGAACTGCAATTCAGCCACATCAGTCTCTGCTTTGATGAGGGATGCTCACATCCTTCCTTGTGGTACCTGGGATTTGTTGTCATCAAATCACTTTAAGTAGTGTGAAAGCTGCACATTCCAAAGCCCAGCTACTGGGGAAAGGCAAGTCCAGCTGTCCTCTGCTCCAAGAGGCAAGGAAAGGAAAGCAGGAATCACCTGCTTTATTCTCCGTATAACAAACAAAAGTAATAAAACAGGATAATGCTGTCTCAAGAGCCAAGCAAGAAAAATCACTCTCCCTTTTCTTTCCAGCCTTCCAAAAGAGAGTGCAAAGCAGCAAAAGCAAGGACCAGCAGAGAAGCCTGCAGGACAGTGTAAGGGAGACATAACATCGCAGGAGACCCCCGAAGCACTCAGCTAATAAGGTGACTGATTAGACATTACAGCCCAAATAATGCTGGGACTCTGCAGTGGGCACAGGGGCCAGCTTTCCATGACACAACACAAAACCTGGCGGTTTCTCTGAGGCAAAGAGGATTAGTTATATTCAGTCTAAAGCCACGGGATCATAAAAAGTGAGCCTCAAAGTCTGGAAGGCTGGTTTCAGATTAAATTCAGCGTTCAAAAGATTACCATTCCTTTTCAAGTTGTTTTTTTTTTTCCTTCCTGCTCTTTCACAAAGCCCCTCGATCTCCACAACATAGCCCTCTACCTTCCTGCAAATCACAGTGATCCAATTTCACCCCACATCCCCATCTTTCTTATTGCCCTACCCCAGCTCTCTAGCCCTCTACAATCCTGCTCGATGGGGACATGCAAAAATCTCAACCCCTTCTCTTCTCCTCACCTTCCAAAGCATTATATTTGATAATACTAAATTTGGGTTACACAACCTGTATTCATTCTGTTCCTGTCAACATTTCCTTGGCTGTTCCTGCACTGACAGAGATGCTCATTTCCACTTGCATAAACTGCTTTCTCCCCTCCTCAAGTTCACCCGAGTCCTTCCCATACGATGCACTTGCAGCGGCTCAAACGCACACCAGCCCCACAAACATGTGATCCATGACTCACAATTCAAGTCAGCACTTAAGCTGCTTTCCCAAACCCAAATCCAAATCATCTGACCAAGCACGCCACAGAGCACAAACACAATCCACCTTAAAAAATCGAGTTCTGTTACCAGGCATCGTTTGCTGAAGGAAATTTCTCCCTTGCTACTTCAGAACACAGCAGAATTTCTAGACAATCTAAGTGCTACAAAAATGCCTCTGTAGTCTGAGTCCATCTTACTGCTTCAGCTCTCCTGCCGTGGAAATTCTTCTCTTAGCAAGATTTATTACTTCTAGTACCCCATGTGAAAATTAAATATAGTGTGGAACAAATTAATAATAGTAATAGTAGATAAGATATACAAATTAACCTGTTACTGACATTAGAACTTAAAAAGACAAAACCCATTGCTGCTGGCAGCCAGATTTGACATTTAAGCATGCATCATGCACAGCTAGAGTTGCTCTTTTAATATGAGTGCAGATGAGAAATCCTCATCATGTGACAGACACGTTCAGCAGCTCCTGGGGCCGATGCAACTGTGAAGTGGATTTTGGTGCGGTCCAGTCCCCTAGTATGACAACAACATGGGATGCACAGAAACACGTGCTAAAGCAATGGGAATTCCTAAACAATTGGAATATGGATAACTGTGGGGATACCGCAGAGAACTAAAAAGCTGTATTCTGGAATCATTATTTCATCAGTAAACACAGGGGGCCTAATTTTCTTTTCAACTACAGTCATATAAAAAGTTACCATGGAATCAGAGTAATCACACTGCAAGAAAAAAAAAAAAGTGTTAATAACAGAATCAGGCTTGTACTACCTGTGAATCAATGGGCAATAACATCTGCTGTGCCGCTCTGTCTTATTTTGCTTCAAGATTTGTGGCAGTCCCTACACTTACAATGGGAGGTACAGCGAACAATCACTTCTATTGGTAGTAAATGATACCCTCTAGAAGATGCTGCAGAAAATCTTATGAATAGCTGTCTCAGTGCTTCTCCAAAAGAAAACAGTCAATATTATATGAAGGTGATGTTCAATGTGTTCTCTACTTGAGGTTTTAAATAACATCATCTATTATTTAAAAATCAAAGATGTTTACTGAATTGCTGAAGTTTCTTTACAGCTTGGATCCACTCACAAGATTTTGGACTCTGAGCTCCTCTCGTTACCAGGCCAGAAGCATAAGCTGCTTGCTTGTTCCCAACATGTGCTACCACAAGCTAGAGGTACATTTCTTTTTACAGTGCAGTTTTTAAAGTAAATGTCACAAAAAAAAATAATCTATTTTTCCCCCTAAATCATGTGTCATACTTTATTCTAGCAAAATACAATTCCTTTTAAGGAGGCAGAAATTGTGGAACTCGGTCTCCAGGTTCAGATCACATGTAAGATACTTAATGCACAGATAAAGAGTTAGATTAAAATAGTATTCGAGGTTGCAAAAAACAGCTCCTATTGTCAATTCTGACAATATCTAATTTTTAAGTGCTTGACTATGCCTTCAATGTTCTTTTAATAGAAATCCTTGAAGATTATTCTCAGGTTTTTGGAAAGAAAAGAAAGAAATCAGACAGAAAATTTACAATTCCAGGATGGAAGCTAAACATGCATCTACAGATATTTGCACAAAGGTTCAGGCCCAGCCAAATTTTAATGGGGCTATTAAAAGCACATCCTCAACACAAAGGCAAAGCCATGACAGATTTCAAGCCCTTAATGACTCAAGTTCTTCAGTGAAGACCAAACACACCACATAAACAAGACTACTTTCCTTAAGTCTCTCTGATAAATAGCTCATCTTTTGCTTTATCAACAAAACCTGTCTGAAGCAGACGAAGTGTATATTTGGGTCTAGATAGCTAAACTAGGACAACTGAAAGCAGGGTTTTAAAAAGGGAAGTTTTGAAGTGTTCATTACAACCGGTGCCTCTGCTAGATCCATTTTATGGCAATACAGCTCCTGTGGCAGTGATACACAGTCTCCAAGCCAAACCCTACAGAAGGAAAGGGGAATGTATGTCTTTGTTAAACAATCTATGAGAAAAGAAAGAATAAATTGAGAGGTAAACAGTTCCTACACCTTTTGTGAATTACAGCTGCAAAATGCTGTGTATCCAGCTACCTTCATTACACTCAATCTCATCATTCCCTTCCTGTGAGGGCGTGCAAGAAGAGCTGTATGCAGCCTGCATATAAAACCTCAAACTTATACAGGCAGCTGTGTATTTTGTGAGTTTCTGTAAACATCCAGCAAGATAACTAGATAGACAATACCTACACGCACAGCATGCACCACCTAGGGAAAGTCACTATCCCTGGAAAGAAAGAAATGTATCAATATAGCAAATGCTTGTACTCCTTTATTCTCAGGCCACAAACTATGACTCCTAAATACTACCTCTCCACTTGTCTTAACCTATTAAATCAAGATGTTCTTTGCAGTATTGGATGATCACTTCATTTACACAACATACAGTCTACCAAATGCTGTTATCAGAGATCACACAAACTCATGCAGCAAAGGGTACAGTCTTGCATTATTACATTTTCTCCAGTGCTGTTTCTTTAAAAAGAAAAAAACCAAAACACACCACACAACACCAAAACACACAGGCATTATGATGATCCAGTGATAACACCACCCCAGAGTAACTGCAGCAGCCCAAGGGAGGGTGCTGTGGATCAAGGTGCGGGGTTAGCACAGTGGGTGGGAACCTGGGAGGACAGGAACTTCTGAAGGCAATTTTTTCTACTTGTGAAAATGTAACATTTAATTTGCCCATAAATCAACTAGCCTCCAGTGTACTTCACACGTGGAGAATATCCATTACCTCAAGTCCTAAACAACATCTCCCAAATTAGGGGAAATGAACCACCACAACCACATCTAAACCAATCAAATCTAAAATCAGTAGAGCCATGTCTTTCCACCCTCCCCCTTCCAATTTAGTTAAGTGTCAAAAGAGTAACAAGTAATCAGAAAAATTCCTGTTAGGCTTATCTCTCAGTCCAGTGGGATCACTAAATCCTTTATCAGCATTCACAATGAAAAATAAGACAACACCCACACGTTTTCAGCCCAGACTGTGACATACTGTGATACATGTTCACTGAGCAACCGGAATTTACATCTTGCAGGAACCCAGTTTCCCAGGAATCTTCCTGCACTCTGCTGAATTTTGTGTGTAAGCATCCAAAGGAGCAACATCTCACAGTTTCCAGAGACCTTCAGTGGCCCTTTCTATAATCTGCATTTCAACTGCTGGTGTATGAACCCCCCCCACTTCAAGACAAACATGTTATTGGTCTATAACTTTAGAAACACAAACTGCCAGGGCCATGGGGGCTTTATGATAATATTTTTATTCTGGAAAAACCCTTGTGCCACTGAAACTCGCATAGACTGTAGCTTTTGTGAGTGTCACTGATTTCTCTTGGAGAAGTATCAGAAACCATTGCAGAAGTGATACTCCTTTGCTGACAACAGCTGCATCTGTACCAAAGGTTTCCCGGGCTCAGCTGATGAGTCATTCTAATGCTACAGAGCCCTGGTTTGAGGCTCCCAGATGGCCACAGATTAAAATTTGTTATGCAGACTGGTATTCACATGCTCAGTGACCTCTGTGAATGAAATTTTGAGACCTTTTGACTCTCAGTGAGTGAGTTTACCATTATTGCTAACACCAATATAGCTGAATGAGCAAGCGTTCCATACGGCAGGAGACAGACTTGGAGAAAAATCAAAATTCAGTAGGCTGGGATCCTCCAACATCACATGGCAACAGCTGCTTCACATCTTTCTTCCTGTACAACAGGAATAGTACAATACTCACAATGCTAAAGGAAGAAGGAATGTACAATAGTCACAATGCTAAAGGAACAGCAACTCTCCCCACCACACACCATCCACATTGGCGAGCAACCCCTGCATGGATTCTGCCACCAGGAAGAATGCTTTGCTCTCTTCATCCCTTCCATACTCACCTGCTCAAACTGAGAGAGACCACACAGCACATCCCATGTGAACCAAAATACAATTTTAGTTTACTATTTTATGCATCTCTAGATCAGAACTGTATAATTAGCTGCCAGCAGTCAATGCCTAATTAAATAGAAAGTGAAAATAATAAGGAAAAAAAACCCTAACAACCTAAACCAACCTAAAGTTATTAACAGAAGTTGCAAGATTCATTTGCATGAGAAATATTCACAAAAAAGGTGAAAAGGAAAAAGAGTAACAGGAGCATAAATACCCTGGAAGCTCACCACTAGGTCACCTATTGGATGAATTTCCACTAGGCACAAGAAAGCACTGAAAGATCTGGAGAAACCACAAACTTCAGGAAATTCTGCAGAGACCAAGTCTCCTCTTAAAGCCAGGGAAAAAAAATAAACAAGCTCATTCATCTTACATACTTTGCCTAGAAAATATAAAGTCCCCGGGTTAACCTGAACCACAGCAGAGTGAAAGGGTTCACAGAGGAGGAATTCCTCTTCTGGATGCAAGCTGGCTTCAACAAAGCAAGAGACGGAGTTTTTCTGTAACAGCCTGTGCATACTACTCTGAGGGCAAAAAGAAACATGTTATGCACTAATATATCCAGCACTGGCTACTGCTGGAGGCAGCATGTCAGCCACAAAGGGCCAACAGACTGATCCCATATGACAATCCTATATTTCTGTGTATTTAACCATATAATTAAAACCTGCTGCCACTACACATACTAATTAGATGGACAGCGCTTATTTCAGCAGTCGGCACCCCCTTGACTGACAGCATGGCATAACCAGGTGACTACAGGAGTTAGGCAAATGCTCAGCTGTTTGGAGATGGTCAGGACTGGCTCATCAGAGGACACCCTGGTAGGGCTGGATGGGGAGTTAACATGCTTCTCCACTGGACTGCATGATTATCCTTAAAATCACCAAAGACTGAATCGCTCTAAATGCAAGAGACACTGTCTGTAACTATCTTGCAAAGAACCAGTGACAAAGCCAGATCCCAGGGAATACCCACTGGGGCCTCAGCAGAGTATGCTCAACAGTAAGCCTGAGAAGCCATAGCTCAGGATCTTAGCTAACTAAAGCTTCATATACCTGTTTCCAGTGCAGTGTCCAGTTCTGATCACTTCTATAGACAGTGCCATTTGCAGTTTAGCAATACACCCTAAAGCCAATGCATAGGAAAATCTGCACTGAGGAAAGAACATGACTTAGGCTGATATAATTTATCTACCCTCTCCAACAATGGCCTCCAGTAGCAGAGGTACATGTCTGCAACCAAATGGAGAAAAAAATTCAATCTTCTCTCCAGGTGCACCTTATTAAGCATGCCCCCACCCACCCACTGCACAACCTCAGCACCAAGGGCTAGACTCTCCTGCAGACCTTCAGCTGGTCTTCAGAATTCCAATGGCCACTAATGTTTATAACTAACCCTTCTAGTTCCCAAGAAAAGACAAAAGGCACTTCCACATAAGAAACAGCAGCCACAAACCATACAAATGCAACACTCCTTTGTGGGTTGCAGAACACCACAAGCAAAGGCACAGGGAAACTTCACCACTCCCCCATGTGTAGAAGCTCACAAGGCAGTACCCAGCCTGACTAAACAATTACACTGACCACACACATTCATTTACACATCATCCTGTGCTGTTAACCTAATTGCTTTCTGCATACATTAACTATTTTTCCTTTGAATTCATCTCAGGCCTCAACCGATCACAGCAACACACTGGCCACCACAAACCCTGTGGGCTCAGGCCAGAGCTGGTCTGGCTGCTCAGGAGGCAAGTCGGCTCCACACTGCAGTACAACCTTTGGTCATTAGATGTAGTACAGTTGCCTCGTTCTCCTTAATCCCTGCTACTCAGCTGCCGTCAGGAAATGAATGGCTGTAATCATCACACTGCCTTTTAACTGAAAAGACAGCATTAGATTTCATCAGCCCTTTCACTGTCACACTGCATTGTCCGCAAAGGATAATGAGCCCAAAGGCTCTGCCACTCCAACCGCTTTAGTTTGATAGCGAACATATTACTTCATGGCACACAATGACAGGAGACTGTGCTGGAGCACGGGGAGAGCCTGCAGACGCTTGTAGAGACAAGGCACACCTGTGTCTCTGCTCCTGTATTTTTTCTTGCAGATTTGTATTGAGGCTTGGGCTTGAGTTTTCCCAGTTCTCATAGCAGAAACTTGCAGCCCTTATGGAAAAAAAAGAAAGTCATAGCACCATTCTTTAAGGGTTTCTCTAGCTAAATAAGTAAATAATAATAATAAAGTATTCCTTGAGGAAAAAACATTCTTTGTTGTGTTTATTAGGTACTTCTGGGTACCTGTAAGGGAAGTGATTTTAGGTTGTAACTTACCTGCCCACTTTTTATGGTTTTTTGCTTCTTTTTGCTTTATCCTAGATATTACAAAATTGTGTTTTTATACTCCACACTCATTTTCACATTCCTAAGACATGCTAATAGCTGGGCTATAAGCACTGCAGTGAAACGTTAACTGAATTTTTCCAGCACCTCTCTTCACCTTTCCATTCTCCGCTAACAAAAATCTTTTCCAGCTGAGTTCAGCAAACGTGCATTTCTGAGCAAAGGCAGCAAGACCCCCCACTGAATCACAGCGAGTTTAGGTACAAACAGTTCCAAAGCAGAATTAAAACAAACAAACAAAGCCAACAACAAGATCTCACGTGCTTATTTAAATCTACAAACCATTGATCTAAAAACCTGGTACTGACTAGGGAGAAAATAGAGTCAAAACATTTTAAATTTGTGAAATATTAGCAAAATTTACTAATGGGGGATACCAAACTAAGTTAGGCACAATCACAAGGCACTAAAAAAGAGCAGTACAACGAGCCAGGCTCAGAGCTCAGCGACACTGGGATAAATTCAGTCTCAATTTACAGTGGCATCACTAGGAAAGCTCTGTCCTCCCAAACCTATCCAAGAGAGAGCAGGAAGAATTTTAGTTGCAAAGAACACGAGTCAAGGAGGACCCATCCATCTGTACCCTGTACCACTCCTGCCTGTTCTCCCTGGATGCAGTTTAACTGGATAGCATCATTTACATACTGCAATCACCCCCCTTTTTGCACTGCAACATAATATTACAATTACTTAATCCTACATTATGTCACCTTGAGCTCCCTGCCTACACATGGCTTCTAGAAAGCAACTTACATGTAAACCAGACAGCAACTATTAGTCCATACATTATGCAAGTAATAATCTGGGGGGAAAGAAAAAAAAAAAAAGAACAAATCCATAACATCAGTAGGATGGCTAAGTGCCCCATTTCCAAATAAATGAATGTCAATTTGCTGGTTACCTGAACAGCACAGGGATTACAGATTTCACCCATGCTGACAGATGGTATTTTACAGTTTTGATCCATGACGCATTTAAAGGAATGCATTCGTGAAGCAAGACACGTGAGAAAGAGTAAAGGACCTAAAAAAAAAATTGGACTATATTAAGCATGCAAGATTCAAGCATGCAAGGTTTCACTCTGCTGTCACACCAGGACTGATCCCATTAACTTCCATGGGGACAGGCCCGATTTACTCAATTGTAAACAATCAAAATGAGGCCTGTGGATCAAGTCCAACAGAGCACTTCATTTTAAGCATGGCAGGCTCCATGGGCTCTGTGAGGGCCATACCCCCACTTACAGCCAGGCACATGCTGCAGAGATTTGCTAGTGAGCCCTGGTGTGCTCTGAGAGGCCATCACTGCCCCAGCAGAGCTCCCTTGTCCACCAGGCTAATCCTGCTTTCGCTTTATCCAGTTTCTTAATACAAGGAACTTAGTATAATCAAAAGTATTGTAGGACGAATAAGGTAGTGTTACTTATGATATGGGAGCCATTAATTAGAACTGGGTCCAAACTGTCCAGCTCACTGGTTAAACAAATATAAACCCCATGAGGATCAGCATAAACATGACACTGTATCTTACTGTTCCTTAGGCTGTCAAATATCATCCTGAGAGCTGTTCTATCCAGAGGTGAGTGTGCAAGGGCAGACAGAAAATACAGCATCATTAAGGACAAGGTAAAATACACGAATTAAAAGCGTGCTACTGGACATCACATCCTTACATGACAAGGAAAATTTCCAAAGTTCCCGTTTGAAATCTAAACAAAACACACCCTTATTTGCACTTAATTTCACCATCTCCCCTTCCTCTGTATTCTCAACAACTGTACAAAAGCTGCTGGCTAGAAACTCTCTGCTCTTATGCTCACATTTCACTTACTGGCTTTCAAAATAGTTTAAAGTTTTGTCAATTTTATTAGTTTTATATAAGCCATAGTGATCAATCATGAAGTAAAGGATATGAAGTAAAAATGCAATAAACATTATTGCTTGACAGCTGCTTGGTGACCCATGAGAGACTACCTGATGGCATTACTGCAGGATCTAATAGAGAACATATACCTTCAGATTAACATTAACTGGCATCCTTAACAGCAGCACGAGCAAAGACGCCAAGGACCAAATGGGCCACAAAAATTCAGCAAACCACTTCTCCCTCAGTCAAGGGGGAGGCAGACAGGCAGCCTGCAGCTGAGAAACTTCTTTGTTATTCCCAGGCAGAGGCAGATACACAGACAGTGCCCTGGCAGGTCTCTGCAGAGGGTGACAGATGATTTCATAGACGATGAAGTTTTAAACAAAGCAAATAACAATAAAGACAGAGAGCAGATTGCCTCTGATGTGACCAGAGACATCCTTTGAGGATGCTAATGGAGTAGAGAATTGATTTTAAAGCTTGCCTTTTTGCACCACACACAGTAAGAACAAGTGCTTGAATCAAACATGAGCATGCATAAAGATCCCTTTCCCTGGAAGACAGTTTTAGACTGTGAATTTTTAGCAATAAGATGTGCAAAACACCAAAATATTTATCAAGCAATTTTGGGCCAAAGACCCAGGCACAGGCTCTGCACTATTTTGACACAGGTCTCTTGTGGCAGGCCAGGCAGCTCTTGGTACATTTGAAAAGATCAGCTCCTCGTAGATTAGGCTATTTTTGTTAATCCAAAACTAGAGATTTATTTACCCTCACTGACAGGATTCATTGTAAACGCAGATGTTAGAAAGCTAACAACATCAGTGGCTTCTCCTTCCCTGCTTGGAGCTACGATGGGGTTTTTGTTTGGTTTCTTCTCAGAAAATTCTGGCAACTTCCTCCTCTGGACAGGAGGCAGCAGAGTAGTATGTGGTCTTGTGCATCAACACCTGGGCGTCACGTGGGATTTCTCAGATCTTCTCATGCAAAAACCTGCCACCCTCACACACACACACACGGCTTGTTAATAATACATCAACTTGTTAAAAAAAAAAGTTTCAGACCTCCTTAAGCTCTCAGGATCCAGGTCACAGGAAAACTGTTATCACACAATTTCCCATCTCCTGACGTGTCAGAATTTAAACGTTCACAGCAGAAGCCTGCTGCTTTCCCCTCTCCCCTTTGCCCCCTCTCCATCCCAGAGGCAGCACCAGATTCGGCACTGTGACAAAGAAGCAAAAGGCACCTTTTCCTTGGAGCCAGTCCTGTGCCACTGCTGGGGATGAATGGGAAAAAGCCGTTAGCAATATATTCACTGATTGGGTTCACACTTCACAAATTAAGTTGCAACTACAAATTCAGACATATGACTCACTGTATTTTAAACTGGACATTTTTACATACCACGTGTTCCCTGCAAAGGCCGCAGAGTGCAGGCAGAGGCAGCACGGTAGGCACCTGCTCCCCTCCATACCTTCCTATGGTCAGCTTGCTATTAACACAGACAACACCCAAAGAAAAAGGGCAGCACAAAAACAGGGTGTTGAACCCAGAGCAGCTTATCACAAGGTTTGCCACTGATCCACAGGACATGCAGATGGTCCCATGATGTTTTCAGTCTGGTAACAGAAGATGTGATATCTTAGAGACTCTTGGGCTCAGTGAAGGTGAGACGCATCAATGCATCTCAGCCACCTGAGATGCCGTGTCCTGGTCTTGTTGGGAACAAAACCCCACTATGTGGGTACAAAGCTGCAACGCAGGCAACTAAAAGAGCACACAACATGGATGTAACTTACGACCAACATAAAAGTCATTCTCATTACCTAAGAAGCCAGGCTACGTTTGTCAATTCAATCAAAAAAATAGATGCTGGCCAAGAATCATTCCCTAAGAACTACTTCGCATGCAAGTGTGTGTCAGGATCCAATTAATTAGGAGATGGAGTACACCTTGCAAAGAAGCCAGTCCCATGGGGAATGATGCTTGTACCACGAGATCAGCAGGGGATGTGGGGGAAGGAAAGGGTTTAGGGAGAGTTGCCAGGCTGCAGTTCAAGGAAGAAGCTTTGATCTAAGACAGAAGGAAAAAGAAAAAATTTAAGAACAGACTGTATCAGCATGGTTTATTTATCAAGCTAGAGCCTATTATGACTGTACTCATTGCTTTGAAGTTCCCTGGCCTATGTCAATTGTTTCTTTATGATTCCATAATTGAGTTATGTCAGAAGTGCCAGCCTGGGAATTAGAGTGCTTCCTAAGGGACAACAAACATGAGTACATTTTAACTCCACAGTGCTTCAATGTGCACTGTCAGGATGCACGGGTTTCCGTTCCAAACTGGGCTCCTCTTCCCTAAGGGCTGAAAGATGTTGAGTGCTTCATGACAACACTAATAACTTGATCAAGAGAAGAAAAGACTGCCACTGTAATAACCACCATCTGTCAGACTGCATGAAATCAGGAATGTCCATTTCACCCATGATATCAGGAAAATATGGAGGCTGATGCCGCTGGTCAAGGGTGGGAACTGAGCTACACCAGAGTCATGATACCAAGCAGTGGCAGTCAGAAGTGAAATATTATGTATTTAAAAGAAAAAAAAAAAAAAAAAAGCTGCCTGGATTTTCTCTTCCTACCATACTCCAGCCACAGGGAAAACAAACAAACAAAAAAACCCCAACCCACAAAACAAAACCAAACCCCTTCACACTCAACCCACAGCAAAGCTCATCTGAACTGAGCCCACAAAAGATTTGTTTCTGCAGGTGATCTATTTCCACCAGTGCTAGGCAGCCCCTACAATGCTCCAGCTTCTGTTTGAATATTTTTAAAGTATGCTGTTCTCATAGATTTTGTTTCCCAACTTTTGTTCTTTCTTCTTTGCAATATATTTATTAAATATAACTTGGTCATTAACAATCTTTCCCCACATATGGAGTAGTCTTTCACAGTACTATATCCACTCCTTCCCTCCTCACAACATACGTTAACACAGGCATTTCCTATTCCTCCTAACCTTCCTCTTCCTTCCCCCAGCTTTCATATTGCAATCTGCCTCTATTGCTTCCCTTTCTTCCATTCTGTACTTTGACTGAAAATCCAAGTACAGGAAACAAATACTCCACTGTGCAAAGCCATCATTACCCACTACTCCTTTCTCTCTTCATCATACTCTGGAGATGCTGAGTATTACTAATAGGCCCCAATTTCCCCCCCCCCCCCCCCCCCCAATTCTGCTCTCACTCTTCCCTATCCAGTAAATTTTGCAGTTCTCAAAGTATAGTATCTTTTCTGTTTTAAGCATGAAATAATTCCCCATTGAGTTTTAGAAGCCTAGTTGTTTCTATTAGAGGTCATTATCAACAAGGTACAAGTGATTCACAAACACTAGCGCCTGTGCCCCAAAGCACTCCTGTGACATAGAGGCAATGCCTTCAGTTTCTGAATGAGGAACTGGGGCTCAGGGAACACGGTACCTCATCAGTGTCTCGCACACCAGCAGGAGCCCAGGTCTGTAGTCTGAAAAGAATGTTTAAAACAAACAAAACAACCCCAGAAAATCAACCAACCAAAAAAAAAATATCACAGAGTAATTTTCTCTCAAGCACTTTGTGTTCACTAATGAGATATCAGTTAAAATACCTGAATTCTAACTAAACCCACAACATTGACTAATTTTAACTAGTTTCTTCCTTCAGTGAGAAGATGGTTTCTGCTCCACCCGAGTCCTATTTCCAAGGTACAACATGATCGGGGCATTCACAGTCACTGGTTATCACGCTACTGAGGGAAGCTGAACATGTTAAAATGCAGCTCTTTTAACTGTGTCTCATTCAGTCTTCAAAATCCACATCAGCTGCCATTTCTTCTGGGCTTTGAAGTACTTACATCCTAACTTCAAAAATACCTCTGCCACAATCCCTCATTGTCACATCATGGCTTACCAGCAACAAATGTCATTAACCTGGTCTTCCCTTCTCTTCTCCTTCAGATGGCATGGCTTGATACCATGCTTGGTTTTAACTATGCCCACTAAAATCTCATATTGTAGATTTTAAAGTATTTCAAATTATTTTCATTTTTTCCATATACCTTCCATTACCATACAACATTTCAGTACATTGACACTTTTCTAATTCATCCTTCATTAAAAAATAACTCCATCTTCAGTCTATCTTTCTGTATAGGAGGAAGCTGCCGAAATTTAAAAGCTCTTTCCTCTCAGCCAATTTAAGAGTATATTTGATGAGCACTGGCATGTCCAAACCCAGCATAATGCTTTGAGCTTGAGACATTCTGCCTATTCTAGAGTGTAACCTTGAGTCCCACAACCCTGGCCATCATAAACTTCATGTTTTCTGTGCTAACAGCTGGGTCTCCAGTATTTGTCACCTCCTTTCTTCATTTATCTTTGGCACTAGAAACATGTCTGAGAAAACTGCCTTTTTCTTAACCATCTGGATGACATCCCTTTGTTTATTTCCACAAGCAATCAAGGGAATTTCCACCCAACCATCTCTCCCTTTCCCAGACTCATGAGTAGCTCTGTGCAACATCTGAATGCTGAGAGAATGACTAGTTCTTCTGTTTCTGATACAGAGCACTCAGAAATGGCTCTGCTCTCTGGGGCAGTCTTGCAGAGTAGAAATGGTGATGAACCAGAATTCAATTATGTAATGAGAAATTGCTTTAATTAGCCAGCTAATTGACTCCTCAATTGCAATAAGTAAAATCACTCATTTTTACAAGGCACAATATTTTTTTCCTAAGGGCTCCCAGGAATTGGCTCTGCATCTCGCTTCCCACCCACCCTGACTAAAACTAAAAAGGATTCAAGAGTGCAGGCATGCTACTGGAGGATCACACATTTGATTACTGTCTCAGAGCAGCCTAGAAAAAAAAAATATGTAAGAGGTGGACAAAGGTACAGAGAGTTGCACTAGGGTAATGAATCAGTCTTCCTCTGATGGAAAGAAGCCTGAATTTGAGGCAGGATGAAATGCAAATGAAATGAGCTGCCTTAATGCTGCCATCTTTTTACTTTTGTCCAAAGCGTCCCAACTCAGAAGGACATGGACTTTTCAACACAAGTAAGATCCAAGATCCATACACATGATCAAGAGATGTGCTTAAATGTCAAAGAAGGGGTACAGAGATCTCTCTACAGGGGGCCTTGGCAGATCTCCCAAAGACACAGTTCAGGGCCAGTTAAGCAATGATGTAGGTCCACATATCTCAAAGATGAGCCGGAGAGGCAATCTAGGCCACTTCTGCAGCACACTGAGCCCAGTGCCTAGTCTGGAATTAGGATACTGCAAGCCAAGACCGATGGCAAAATTTAGCCAAAGAAAGCCAGCTTCAGTTTACTCAAAGTTTGGATTTGGCAACCCATTTAATGGGGATGTAAAATTCTACTCTGAAACAGAGAAAAAAGAGAACATCACTTGTGAGTCAAGCAGTGTATTAGCACAAGGGAATTCCCTGATCTGGAACAGGAGGTATTACAAGTACAATCAGTCACCGGACTTCACAAAGCAATGACAACCAAGAAGAGATAAAGGGTCAGACTGGAATGAACCATCAGTCTCTCTGTCCCAGGACCCTGCACTCTGGTTATCCCCTGGAGAGCTACAACGGCTTAAGAAGAATACTTCTTGTAGCACAGAACCATCACCACACTCGCAGTTCCTGAAATCTTCCACCTTCTTTCTCCTCCTATCCTGTCCCATAAAGCTTCTGTGACAAGGTTCCCTGGTGTCCCACAACATATGCCTCTGCCTGGATGGTGAATCTTACCCATGGTGAATCTTCAGAGGACAGGACAAGCCTCTGTCCTTGGGGTCAGTCTGCCTCAAGGGACAGTCTTCCCCTTCACAGAAAGAACTGCAGACAAGCCTTCATGCTAGCAGGGTTCTCCAGCAGCTCCCACCAGTAAGACTCTTTCAGTGCTCTTGCTGTGCTAGTGACCTTCCATCTGGGAGGTAACCTTAGGTCTCATGCAATTCACCCACCTCCCTTACTCTCCAGTCCTGCACCAGGTCATCACCAGGAGGCAAATAAATAATTATAAATGAACTGTGCAAAAGGCAGACTGGTGAGTTCAGTGACATTTTAAACATCTGTTTAATAGCAAGGGATAGAAACCTGCATGAATGCAAAGCAGCAGGGCACATTGCCTGGATAGAGGGATGAGTCTGACAGTACTTTTAAAAAACCATACAAAACATCTTACTTTGGTGAAAGGGGAGGTGAAAAGAATCAGTGGTGTGGTATCTTCACTAGAGTTCACACTGCACTTGAATAGGAATTGGAAATATTATTTATAAATAAACTCCTCTTGTAGGAAACCTTAGATATAATCAACAGGGAACATGCGGGTTTGATTAGGGCTGACATTTTAAACTAAAGCCAAACACTCTGTAATAACACTAAAATCAGCAGCAGTGTAGCAAATAAGTCCCTGCTTTTGATGCAGATATGCCAGGAATGATTTTGGCCCAGCGTTCTGCACCTAAAGCAAGAATAAGTATCACCAAAAGAATGCCTTTCAGGATTTGAGCAGCAGCAGCTCCTGCTGGAGCCTGCAGAAAGCAATACACTTTTATGAGTGTCTAGGCAAGTAGCTCCCCAAATGGGGGCAAGAATCCCAGGTGGGATCACAAGTCAGATGAAATTCAACTGCAGTAGAAGAGTTTGCAACAGAAAGCGGGGATGCAAGCAGAGAAGTTCAAGAGCCATTTTTGTACAAACCTTCCACTGAAAAAAACTAAATCACAGCTCAATGAAAAAAGCAAAATCCATCAGCTTTTGAAGTGTAATTCACTGCAAAAAGCCTGGAGAACTGGCTTCCCAACAAAGCACTGGATTTTCAGTGAACCCAGCCAGCTTAGGGAAGCATATGTTGAAATGGATGGCACACCAAACGAGATACTTACAGAACCAGCACAGACAGAGGAAGCAGACCCTAGATATAGAAGTGTCCAGAACCTGCCTGATTTCTTCTCTTACACCATTGTCTGGGGTCCCTAGCACATCCGGCTGGCACCAAAGAACAAGAAACTTCTTGGGAGATTGTCACCAAATGCCCAAAATACATTATATAGCACTAAACTGAGTAAAACAGGCTTAATTACAAATTGTTATTAAAATATGTGGCAGATCTTAGATATTTTTCCCTTTTTGCCTGATAACATTCCTTTGTTTGACAACAAGAACACAAAATTTCCATGACAGAGTTACAGTTCTCCTTCAATTGAGCATATACTGTCAGGACCAATTCTGCACTAAGTCAGTCCTTTAACCTTTATAACACCAGATACTCAAGCATGGACTGCAGCAGCCTTTAAAAACAGTAGAGACATTGCCATAGAAGAATTAGAGACCAGAATAAATTTCATGTCTGAGGTGGTGGCATGGAAATTTAAAATAGCAAAATTAAATCACCCATGAGAAATCCAGCCTGAAACTCTAACCTGAATTTGCTCAGAAACTTTGCTTTATCTAACTTACTCAAATTGGAAGCTAGGTATTCAGTGCAATGAAAAGTATGAAGGTTAAGAGGATAGAAACAACAAAGCATGTAGGGTAATATACAGAAAGCACTGTGCCAAAACATAGAAGGTGCAATACTGCATATGCTAAAATCTAGCACAGGATCTCCGCAAAAGAAGGGTGTTTCTAAGAACCCCTGCAACAACCTGGGAGACCAAAGTGTCCAAAACAATTGAGATTCACTGGGTGGCCAGCAAAGGATTAACAAAACCACTGCAATTTAACAGAAGTAATAAAGAATGGAAAAATAATCTCGAGAATCTCAAACATGGTCAGATTTCTTCAGCAATAAGCGTATGCATGTATCAAACCAAGCCATAACCTACAATAAAACAGCACTGGCACTTTTGTGAGAGAAAACCTATTAGATGATATGAGCCTGATATGATTAATAGCTCTGTGGTATGGCCAGCACGTGAAGCAGGCCAATCCTCACCACGCTACTTAATAAGTAGGTCCATCAGTTATGGGACAAGCCACAGTGTTTGAATATGCACGGCCAAAGGCCTCCGTCCTCCCTCAGTATAACCCCACATGCCATTTTGTATAGAGCACACAATCTCTTCCCACGTGTATGCTTCTCTGTGTGTGTGTTTACAGGCAACCTTACCATGCACTGGGGTGGCTCCTCCTGGCAGACCCCCGAGGGCTCACTCATCCATCCTGCCCCTGGCACTACAGCACACATAGGCAGCAGCAGAGGAACCGAGTGTTGAGGAAGAGGAATGAGTACGTGTCCAGTTTCCAACGAGTATTTCTAAAGGAGCAAAGATGCTGGGTGCACAGACGGCGCTTTACACTCACAGCAAAGCCCTCATCTGGGAAAGGAGAGCTGACAGACGGCATTGTATGTACTGCAAGGGGCCACATTCATGGAAACAAGGAAAGAGAAGCATGCGACCCCTCCAGAGCCAGAAGAGCCGTCTGTTCATTTCCCTGTTTGTTTGCTCTTTCAGACTTAAACGCTTGAGTAGATTTACACAAGTAAGTGCACTCAAGAAGTGGGCAAACTGAATATGAACACTAGGCCAACTGGCTGCAGTGTCCAAGGAACAGCAAGCGGTATTAATCCTCTGAATTGGATACCAAAGCACCGCTTGTGCCCCATGGAGCTTCCCAGTGGAGTCCCCTCCCCATCCTTCTTGCAGAGCTGCATGGCAGGGAGGCTGCGGGGCACAGCAGCCGGGCGGGCTGGCTGCAATACCTACCAGATCTGTGCACTGTCCGCCTCCCCCGCCCCCAACTGCCCTTCCATATGCAGGGGATGGGCAATTGTTAGCAGGAGCCTAAGGCAATCAATGGAGAAGGAAAATAAGATAGAAGTAATCTGCACTTGGGAGTTTACCAAAACAGCTCTCTCAAAATACTTATTCCAGAAGAATTACTGCAATAGATTTTTTTTTTTTTTTTTAAAAAACACAACCTGCCCCTTAGCTGGACTAACTCTGGGTTACCTCAAAAACTTGCCTTTTCTAGAGCCAGCAGTCAACAGATATCCCTCTGGGCATATTGTTACTTAGTGTACCCCCAATGCTACAGTACATCTGATATTGTTTGAAATGCAAACAGCACGTTTTAGACTTCTAAAGCATCAAAGTTGGAAACTAGTTTGCAATGGGAACACTGCCTTCATGGGTATTTGTGCATGTGCACACAAAAGACGACTGAGAGTCCAGAAATGAAAACGAGATTTCAAAAATGCTGAAATCGTGCAGCTTGCATGTTCTCCTCTGTCTGTCAAACCCAATTTCTTAGGAATATATTTACAATGCCTAGACAACTTCTCATCAAACCCAGCGCGTGTTTTTGCGATTTTTGACAGTTAGAAGAGCATATATTTATTCAAGTTTATTTTTATAGTATTCAACACTACATACCAAAGACTCGGTAGTATGGAAACCAACAGCATTTTCTTCTACCCAGCTGTAACTTTTACCCTGCCTCAAGCCTGCAGAGGAGGATGGAGAAAAAGATTCCTATTCACACCTTCACATCCTTCTGCTTTCTTCATGCAGGTTTCACGCCAACAGAGAGAACAGAACTTCTCCCGTCCAGCCAGAGAACAGTAGTGAAAGACAAGCTGTTCTCCAAAAATGAACCATGTACAGCTTTCTCTTAGACCAACGAAGGTACATGATAGATCCTCATCATTGACAGAAGCAGTTGCTTGATGTTAATTATTAATTCATGTAAAACTGAATTGAACTAGAAGATAAAGCACCTGTACCTGTTACTTACCCCTGACCACAGGCTTCCTCATAATCCACCAGCATCTTCCAGATCTGTCAGTGGCAGTAAGGAGTTTGCCATTTTGTCTTTCCTGGCAAGGATGCAGTAACCTTCACCTTTTGCACATGACTGCTTTCAAGTGCCAATTTCAAAGGATATCAGGGTCCACCCCTATGTTGTCCCTATAATTTTCAGCTCTCTGTGCTGAGACTTCCCCTAAGTGTAACAGATATGACTGTATCTTCTACCTTTGCATACTACAATCTGCGAGTTCTTACAACTCTTCCTGCTCTCATTGCTCCAGGCATAATCTCGAAATATTTGTGTTGCCATAAATAGCACACACTGCATTATCTAGACAATATATTTTAAAAAAATAGTTATGTTGCAGCATCAAGCACACAAAAAAGTTGTACAATCTTAGTTCTGCCCTCTTACGTGTCCAACACATTCACCAGTGAACACAGAAATTTTACGGGGCAGATCAAGACACATCATATAATTGAAGAACACAATCCCAGAATAGAAGAACATGTAATTGCAAGCAGCATTCACAAGCACACAGACATTCTTGCATATGTTTTTGTTCCTTTGGCAGTAACATAGGCCAGCATTTTAGAAACATCCTGCTGATCTTACAAAACAACCCGACAAAAGGAAAAAATATAATTTTTATCTCAACAAAACCTGAAAAGAATTTTATAGTTGAACTTTTCTTGGTCTGCAGGCTTTCTTCCTGTTAGATTTCACATGCCTGCCACAAACAGAGGAAGAGGGAAAGGTCATTAGCACCCTTCCCACAAACCACGGGAATCCTTTAAATTGAGTTGAAAAGCATTAGGCATTCAGAACAGAGGAACTACTGCTGGGTTTCCCCACAACAGACTTGCAATGTTCTGTAGCTTTTTTTGTCCAGCTGCCACGACAGCTTCTCCTTCTTTGCTCTTACAGTTCAGTACCAGACAGCTCTCTGCAGGCCACAGCTTGAGACATGTTACAATCCAAACTCATCAGGTGTTTCACACTGTCACTGCTACTGCCTTCACCTGTCTGAATTTTCCTGGAATAAACTCCTTCCAGTAAATCCTAAGGCTAGGCTGCAATCTGACAACAAACAATAACTCAGTCCCAGAAAAGTAACAGCAAGCAGGCTCCCTTTGGCCTTTAACAGCTAACTTGATATTTCCCAGTGTTTTTTCACATTTTGGTCAAGAATACCAAATGCACAGTGCCACAAATGCAATTTTTCTAATTCTCAAGGAACTTGATAAGAAGGTGGAACATCAAGATGCATAACTAAAGCTGCAGACACCATAGTGCTCTACCCGTCCCCTCCTCTCCAACATGAAACATCCTCTGCCCTTTCCCCAGCTCTTGTCTTGCTGTGTCTGTCTCTTCAGATTTCTTTCTGGTTGCCAAAACAGTCTTCTGACACAGCCAACTTCTATTCACTCCATCTGTCACCAATCCAGTGTGATGGACTCCACAAACTGAAACCAAGGTGTCCTCTTAACTTTTCACCAAGCTGCACTTTATGTCCTCTCATGCTGCTCTTCCAAAACTGCTCTTCTCAGTACCCCATTCCAATCAACTAGGCTCAGCCAAAACAGTTGCATCCTAGGGATGCCCAGAAAGCTGCTGCTATCTCCAGAAGCAGGAGGTAGTGAACAAGGACATGAAATTCCCTCAGTATTTCTCATGGCTCTAATTATCATGACAGATGTATGTTTACCCTCCCTGAAGGGTGAGCAGAGTAAGACAGCCAAGGGAAAGGATACCTAATAGAGACCAGCAATCCTGCAAACAGACTATAAACACAGTCTGCAACACAGACTATAAAACTCTGCCCATCCTAAAGCAACATTTGAGTTGAGTTATGCCAACTTATCCCAGCATGGGCTGAAGATACGGGATAGTCTTATAGCCTGAGAGTTCATAACTTGCACACCCACATTTCTGTGCAGCTGCAAACACATGGCTGCTTGCACAGGAATAAGGCTTTCATGCCTTTCAGCCAAGTACATTTAAACCAGCAGGGTTTGAAACTCCATGGCTTGTTTTTCCTCAACAAACAAAAACTCTTGGCTTGACTATAGTCTCGGCAATACGGACCAAAAATGACTCAACTGAATTAAACACATTTCAGAGGAGTATGGGATATGCAATGTAGGTATGAAGGTCTGGCCAGAGAAGGTATGATAAAAAAATGGAATGAAATTAAATAAATAAAATAAAGTCAGGCACCTTTTAATAATTCTTTTGAAGCCAAATTCAGTAGTTACTGGCATGTTTTGAAGCACTCACTGATAAAAGGCAATGAGATCCCAAAGCAATGGACACTGCTCCTAAGACCTACACAGCCTCTAAATTCATACAGTAAAATGAGTGGGTGTATGTCCGAGACTGGGGGGAAGCCTGAAACCGAAAAGTCATTCTTCTGAATATGCAAAAATATTTGTGAAGCAGTATAAAAATCTAGTAGGATTCCAGACTCTTACTACAAGCTACCCATTTTTCCTAGTAGCTTCCCATATTAAAAGTTTTTTAGAACAGGAGCATGTTTTGCAGTGTCCACAGAGACCAATGCATCATACAGTATGTTACTGGAACTTAAGCAAAAGTTCTTCTGCCTAACGGACAGCCAGGAAGCCATCTAGTTGCTAAAAGCTGTCCTTTCAGTTAACAGAAATAAGCAGCATACAGAAGAGACAGACCATAGGATACACTGTCACTGTGTGAGAGCCCAAGAAAGGACTTTCCTCCCAGGATCTCAGTCACTAGAGATTTCATACAAGTTATTTTTCCAGCTCTGCTAGTTGCTTGCCAGATACAGACTGGGAGGCACCTTCACCCTCTCTTGATTCAGGGTGGGCTTTCCTAAAAGCAGTAATTTACTTTACAGAAAAGAAAAAACAAAAACTGTTCTGAGATCTCAGGATTCACTGGGGATTCCTGCAGTGCCCCATTCACATGGCATTCCTCTGGTAAGCTATAAGCTTAGTGTGCTGTGTTAATGAGTAACATCATTATATGTCTGTGCTGTAGGATTCAAGTATTTTTACAAACAAAACAAAAAAATCCAACCCAACAACAACAAAAAACTTTAAACATACTGAGCCTACAGGCAGCACCAAAGACTCCTGGAGGAAGAACCCCAGATACAGTGTCTAACCTGAAAAAGCTGCTGAAAACAATCCCTCAACCTACTTTGCTTTTATTGGTGCTAAAAAGAAAGAAAAAAAAAAAAAAAGCAAAGCACAACAAACTAAGACTATCTAAGATGAACAGACTGGTGTTTTTTAAACATGATGACCCATCAGAAAAGGCTGATGACTGTTCACACCCCACTCTCTTGCAACAAAGATGTACACCCACAAGCTCCTTCTCCTTTTCAGGAGTTACCAAAATTGCAGGTTTGCCTTTTAAGGATCTGATTTTCTATATATCAATTGTAGAAGCCTCAGTTCCACCTTCAAATAAGAAGACAATCACAGTTTGATCCCAGAAAGGCACCAGAGGGCTATACAATTTAGAGCCATCTGTTCCCACTCCCTTTTCCTTTTGCTCATAACCAGGGAAAAGCTCTTCCAACCCTCTCCAGCTTACCTGGCTTCATGGCTTCTCAGGCTCCACCATGAGCTTCCTATGCCTGTAGGCTTTTTTCCCCTCTCTCTCCACCCCCTCCCACTGATTTATTTTATTAAACACACCTGTCTGCCCCTTCATCCAACTGTTATTTCCATTTGTATTCATACAAATATTCAGGCACACATGCTGCTAGTTAACGCTAACTATATTATACCACTACTGGTAGATGCACCTGTCAGGAACTGATAAGCAGGAAAGAAAATAACATCGTCTAGCTGGGATAAGACTTGCTAACCAAGGACTTTGAAAGCAGCGCATCAACACTGCATTCACAAGACACCCCTGGGAATCTAGGTCACCCCATCACCGCATGCTGAAAGTAGAGCCTCAAACAACACAGGAGGAGCAAAACGGGATTCAGCTCTGCACCACCACCAGAACTGAAGGCAGCTTGAAATGAAGTAAGAGAGAGGCATAAATTATAAAGGCAACTGCATAGTGATGCATCCGCAGAAGTTTTTCTTTCCTAGATGTTTTCAAATGAGAACACATTCTCTCTGCATGATGCATTGACAGCTTATGCCCTAAGGTAAAGAAATCTGAGCATGACACAGAACCTGGTGAGACACTCGTTCAGAGATTTTGCAGACCCTCCAATCTTCTCTTTACTACAAAGCGTGTAATAAAATCTTACCTAAAGAGATTTCTCTCCAACATATATTGGCCTTTGCTTCCCATTATTTTAAAACACACTTCCCTTCATGGTCTTAAGTAAAACTGGGAAAACTGTGCAATGTTTTCTTTTCTGTCAACAACTGTTCAATATTCCATGTGAGTAATGTTGAGAGCCTTACTGTATCAGCTCCCTCTTAATACTTCAAGCATCAAGATTAAGTAGTATAATACAAACAACAAGTACATCAAAATTCCTGGATTCAGGAGAAACTGATGGAGCTGAACTGGTCTTAAAAAGCTGGAAAAATCTGCAAAACAGACTTAATGAGCAAACATTCATTTGTTCATCTTTCTTTTCACAGTTCTTTTTAAAAAGAATTCAGTTATCAGTGTGCTGTTGCCATTCTCTCTATAGCCGCTCTTGGGAACATCAAAATAATGAAAATCACAGTAAAGATTAATATCCAGAAGAAAACACAAACTAAATGAAAGCAAAACAATGAAAAGCACATATTCAAAATCACTCTCAAACCAGACTGATTAGGTAATTAGTGTAGGTGTATGTGCACGTGTATGTATACATATATGGATAGTCTTCTCCCTTCTAAAGGGAGAACAGAGTTTGATATCAGTATTTGAAGTATGTGATACAACCTTTTAATTTTAGTAAAATAGTGGAACACAGAAAGTTAAGCTTAAATGGGAATTTAATTCACACCATAAATAAAACAAAAAATCTGAAGTAAAGGTGAGATGGTTGGAATATTTTTTCCTTGCAAGGCAAGATGGTGTATAGATGACACGTTTCACTGTAAATTTTGAAAGGGCTTGGTTTTCCCATGAGCTATATTAATTGAGTGTATACATAAAGCTTGCCTCCCTAGAAAAATGAATCATGCCTTGTTGCATTAAAAAAAACCCAAACAAACCCAAAAGACTACCAAAAAAAAAATCACACTTTTCTGCAGCTGTGATGCAGCCATGGAGTAAAAGACAGTAAAAAGTTGTAATCTGTCTCAAAGGAAACTCAGGGAGGCCTGCTTGGGCTGGTTGCTTGTCAAAAGTGAGCTAACAGAAAGTGTGCTTCAGTTCATCCAACAAAGCAGCAGCATACTGCTTAAAAACAGTGAATACTACAAGTGTATAAAACTCTGGCTATACTACATCCATTCAACGTGTGTAAAGACTGGAAATTAAATTATACATAAGGTCTTGGAATAACATTGTTGAGTTCCTTCAAATTTGCATTTTGTTATATTCAAATTTTAAGATTTATTTTGTTAAATACAATCTTTTTTTAAACTTCTTTAGTTTTAAATTAGTTCTTCACTTTAAAATATTTTCCTGAAACTACTGCAGTACATTTACAACGTAAGCATCAACTTTGTACAATTTTTGCAAATATGTTTCTAGACGTTTTTAATATTTATTTGATGCTTAGTGATTCAAACACATATTACTGGTTTGAAGGATTAAGAGTGTTTATTCCCATTACATTTTTTAATGGTGTAATCCACTGCAGAATCCATGAAGTATTTCAGAACTCCACTTTGAAGAACATGAAGTCTCTAGTAGTTCAGCAGCACTGATAAGCACTGCTGTTGTGTGAGGCCTTGGAGACATCGAGCGATTACTGGCTGCCCTCAGTGCACAGAACAGCCCATTACTCTGAACCCAATTCCTCTCTGATAGCTTTCATTGTAGCAGGCCACCTGCAGAAGCACAGCAATAGACACCTGCGTACCCAGATGGGAATCATCTGCCTATAAATGATGAATCACACAACTTCACAGGGGTGGAGAGGTAAAGTTTAAGAGGGTTATCTATAAACTGTCTCAACATCCTTGGCTAAATTACATTAACTGCGTGTAGCACTACCAGGTAACCACCCTAGCTCTGTTTTGCCTGCATTCAAATTACTTACCTTTCATTTAGTATTTAATCCTCATTAAAACTTACATAACAAAAGAGGTGTTCAAAACTTTCATCGTATCATCAGCAGGCCATAAATTTGATATATTGCTTATGCTAAAAATGCCATCATACCTGGAATTTATTCTATATCTTTTGGTATATTTTGTTCCTTTCTTTCTGTTACCAGCAGTAAAGACATTTGCACGTTTCTGAATGTACAAGAGATCCTGTCTGTATGCATCTCTTTTGTCCGCAAACTCCCATGTTATAAGCATGAATACAGCTGAGGGACACTTGCCAGTCAAAACAGATGCTCAATTCCTATACCAGGGAATGGAGCACAAATACAGGATTTGCTTTAATGTATTCGCAGTGCATCCAGCCCCAGCTACTTCTGAGACTTTTCAGAATAAACTGCAGCAGAAACTGGCTTGGAAATCAAGTTCCCGTTTGGAAGCTAGCATAAAGCAAGGTACTTTGGAGGCAAAAATCTGTCCACTTAAACACAAACCATGTTCTGCACCAAAAGCTGTATCTAGGTAGGTAAACATTTTTTTATAGTGACAGTTTTCTCTGCCAAACTTTGCAGATTAAACTGGAAGGAGTCACAGAAAGTAAGTACTGCATCTCGAAACTGGTCACGCCCAAGCACAGCTCAATAATTTTGGGGCTGATGTGTACTATGGCAATGGCTGTGGAGTCCCGTCAGGAGCAGGGGATCAGCTGAGGAAGGAAAGGAGAAGACCAAGTACACCACAGATGTGCGAGGATGACATTAGATAGCACTACAGTGATTTCTGGCCAGCAGACTGACTTTTCTAGGTGGCACAGAGCAGAGCAGCCCTCACCTAAAGGTATGCCAGGAGCCAGCCAGGCTCTGGTGCCACTTGAGGATCAGTGTAACATAAAGTCTAAATGCTGCCTTCCCAGAGCCTGAACAAAAGCATTATAAGTCAAATCCAACTTCTGCACCCTGTGCCAGAGGCACTCAGTGGAATACACTGAGAGGTTAGAATTCAAAAACAAATCCCACGATAATTTCTAAGAAGTATCTTTTTCTCATCAACAAGCTATGTCAGCCCAAGCCCAACTATTTTAAAGTGGCATTTCTAAAATAAAGGATTGTTATCCTTTCCAGACTAGAAGATTATTTTCCTCAGAATTTATGGCACATTCCCTAGATTATACCTAAGGTTAACAATTGTTATGTTTCTCATTCTATGCTTTGTCCTCAAACTGGTGAATATGCTACAAAATCTTGTACTCTACTAATACTACTATTCCTGTGGGGGAAGTGGAGAGGTTGTTCTCTTGGACAGCACTAAACACCAGCTAGGATTACCCCTTTTCCAGCCATGTTCACAGCTCCAGGATGTGAACCTTTGCTTTGTTTCCAAGCACAACCTTACAACAAGCTTTATCTTAGAAAGCACAGCAGCCAGTGCCTAGCTGATGCTTTATGTAAAACCGTTATCATTAACATTTGAGAGCCGTACTAACAATGCAAGCTAAGTCATAAGAAAAAAAGAAAATCTTTTGATTCTAGCAAAAAGCTTGCAATGAAAAACAAACACTTGATTCACAAGTGCTATAGTTGGAGAAGGAGAGAGTCAAAAACTAATCTACCATAGTAATTGGATTGAAAGATTCTGAGTTGGTGGAATTTAGTGGCTGTATTAAAAAGCCATCTCCTCTTCAAGGCAAGGAGCCAACATAATGAAGAAAAGACAGGAAACAAGTTAGGGAGTGCAATCCAAGGTTAAAAGAAAACCGTCTTATCTTTAAAATGGAAGGGCGGCATATTTCCATGAAACTGAGTTTCTCTGTGTTTTGCAATCTAAGGCTGTTTTTTATTACCAAAATCAGCAACTGGAAAATACATTTACCAGAGCATTATTCCCATCATTATAATAATAAAAGGGTCAATTAAAACTCAGTTAAGTGCTAAATCTGTTGTGTAGTGGACTGACTTTAAAAGAGAATTTCAGTTACTTTAATAAAAACTAAGTAATGCTGGGCATAGCACTGGTTACCTTTCCAAATTTTGAATCCCTACTGCTTAAGCAAGTCAAATGCTTTTTTATATCCTTGTTCATCCCCCCAGAATGACCAAGCAATTCTGAACCATTTCTCAGTTCAACAGTGGTATAAGTTTCCAGAAAGAACTGGTTTTCCAGAATAATTAAATAGAACTTAAAAATGCAATTTCATGTTTACAGCAGGAAATAACCAAACTTACCTCTGGTTACCAAAAAAGAAGAAATAAGACAGATTTAATGAAATGGTGTTCATATTACGTCTATTAAATGGGAATCAATAGTTCTAAGAATCTATTGCATGGCAAAAATAGCAGTGAGGGCCCAATTTTTGCACAAATAGATTACGTTATAATATGCTAGTCATTGCTGCAATGTGCAAACAAGTCCTGAATTCACACTACATCTGAGCTATATTTGGAGCTCAGCTTTGTACACTCAACTTTGTACACCAACAAGCTTTGTACACACAACTGTCTAAATGAAATCAAAGGGAATTTTGCTCATTAGTTACAAGGACTTGTCCCTTTAGCTGCTCCCACACATGACTTTCATAGCCAGGGTCTATGTATATATTTTTCAGTATATTTTTTCTTCCCTTTTCTACTAAAAAAGCATGAGAGAATAAGCTTTGCAGGGTTAGAGAAGGCTAGATCACATCTTAGCTCCTTACAAGACAGGATAATGACACAGCAAGTATTAAGAACAGTGACAGAAATAACTTCTCTTGATCGCGTAACCTTTTAGTCTAATAATCATGTATTTCACATCTTACCACGAAACAGTTGCTTTAAAATTCTTACCAGGAAGAGTCTGCAATACCATTTACACTCTAGACCTCCCTAGTAGGAAGTAAAATTTCGTCTAAGTTTGATTTCACCGGTTCTCTTTCTTCTCTGTTTAAACACTAAAACTGCTCATTGGCCAAAACCCAAGAGCTCAATACTGCCAGTTTCAGGAGGACTTAAAATACACACACAAAACACTCTCTCAACCCAGGCCTGCATTCTGCAACGTGGGTCCACTTTTAATTAAAAGCAGACGCTCAGATTATCCCACCCAACCATTAAGCAGCGTAACGAGTTTTCTTAGTGCCACTTTAATAGCCTGCTTTTTTAAGCTTTTAATTCTGCATTCAGCTTCAAGACACCAAATGCTACCAGCACTGTCTGATCTCAGCATGACAGGGAAAAGTACCACTAGGTCTCTCCTCCGGTATTTCTAACAAACATGGCTGAAGAAAATTATTTGCCTGGATTATGAGGCTAACAAGTATTCTCCAAATCAATGATGAACTGCATTCATTTTATTTTTCACTCTTGCTGGTAAGAAACCATCAAAGCTTTCTTCTAAAAACTCCACTTCAACCACAGCAGGGATGACTAATTATAAGCACCCTGTCTGGGGTACAAAGAAAAAGAAAGAAATAGTTTGTCTAGGCTTATGGAAATGTGGCTGTGTGCTTCACTTTCTGCCTTTTCTTCTTGTCAAGCAAACAAAGCGGAAGGGTGGGAGGGGGAATGGCAGCACAAGCAATGAACCAGCCTCGGAAATTCAAAGCTGAAAAGATGTTCCAACTGATGAAAGGCAATGAGAGGAGGCTGCTCAGTTCTTACTCTGTTGTAGCAGATAAGAGAACTTAGGATGGGCATAGTGCTGTTCCCTAGCATGGTTCATCAGGGCATATCAAGGCTTCAGAAACATTATTGCATTTTTAACAATTCAGGAATCTGCCTGTGTCCCTCTTGATTAACATCTATGTAGCAATTGTCCAAGCTTCACTAAGGTTGTCATTTTGCTGTCCGGAAATATCTGTAATTGGTTATGCCAGCTGAAATGATTATTTGAGCTTTTCAGTGTCTTTTAAAGTTGGTGTCTTAAAGAAGGGGCAATTTTTTTGACAGCAGATGCCAAAAACATGCCTGGGAAAAAAAAATCAGGAGAGGAGAAAAAAGGAGAAAACAGAAAAAATCATCCGCATACATAGAAATGCACATTGTACAGATACCTTTGAGAGTATATACTTGCCTCTTTAGACCTGTAATCACCTGCTTCCAAAAGTGTATCCATGAGCAAGGATTTGCACAACTGTTTTGGCTAGTTCAGCAGTAACCAGCATATGAATGTGCAGCTTCCACTGAAACCGTAGGAGAGGGAATGAATGCCCTAGAACCAGGACTTGTTCCAGATTTTTTTAATGGCTGCAAACAAGTGGTAAAGATTATTATATACCAAAATTAGCAGGGGAAGAGAGCCCAATCATTTTTCTAATAAAATCTGCTGTTCTAAGCCATACGTACATTACAGTCTTCAGATCTGTTTCCAAAGTTTATGTGTTTAGATATGCCAGGACACTTTTTGCCACATCATAATTCACTGCTGAACTATTTAGCTTTGAATCAAATTCTTCTCCTAACTGAGGTCTGCCAGCTGAACTGAACAGCGGTCCAAATCCAGAACAATTAACTTAAGCCCATTTCTGACACTCTCTAGAGGAAGATCCCTCTCCTTAATAGATCTTATATTCACTCAGAGTAGGTGATCAAGTTCTTCTGTTCACTGCATCAAAATTGTTTGGTTTACAGTTAAATGAGACTATAGAGCAACCTGGTTACTCTAAATAATATATTTTCCTAAGACTAACATGTAATCAGCACTTTTTTCCATGGCAGCCCAAACAAAGCCAAGACTTGGAGCCATGAAGACATCAGACATGCAGAGATGGTTGGTAAGACAGCTACCAGACCAGGAAGAAGGACAGACATCATCTATCTTCAGCAGTCTGGAAAAAAAATACATATAATCTGCCCTGCACCATGGGGGATGTGACAAGGTCCCTGCATTCTTACCGAGAGGCCTAGGAGTTCTTGGTATCTCCCAGGAAAAGAAGATTCACGTTCAGTTGAAAACTGCACAATGAGAACAACAGGAGCAAGACGTGTGGTAAACAAGTTCCCCACAATACTAGTCCTTTGCATTCTCCTGAATCCTTGTGATTACTAAGGGGGAGACCATGACAACAGCAGAAAAGCCATTCACTTCTGACATTGGAGACACAATGGCCAACTAGTACTTTGGGTGAAATAAATCACCCACTAGCTGTTTTATTAATGACCCAGCCAGAAAGCTCATACTTCATTGCAAAAGATGAAAGAGACAAGTAAACCAAGCTGCTAGTCGACAGGAATGCATTAATATTCATTTAGCTTCTTATACGCTGCCGTTCAGATCAGGAGAAGAGCTAGGCATTGCTGCTATGTCAGCACTTAGAAGGTTTTAGGTCTTGATTATATATTGAATTCCTATTTAAATTCAAGATAAACAGTGAAGCCAGAAAGACGGACACTGAAAACCACATACACACCAGACTGACAGCTATCTGCTAATTAACACAAGAATAAGAGTCAACGCAGAGGCAGCCTGAAACTCTACTGTTTGCCCTTGCATGTAAGCAATAATGGGAAGCTGGTATTTCTAAAAGGAAGCCCTACCATCAGTGAGTATGTATATACTTCAATGAGCTTTTCTCTAGGAAGCAAACTTTCGGAGATAGGCTGGTCCACATTCTCACATGTATTTGTACACACACATGAACACTTTGCCCTCCCTGAGAATTTATTCCTGCAGCTGTTCACCCATAACCAAATTCTCATTTCACTTCTCCGTAGTATGACTACAAAACAGAGGACAAGGAAGAAAAATGGAGCAAATATGTCACCAAGACACTGTGGCGTCATTATTTTTTTCCCTTTCATGCTTTCCTAGGAATGCTTTCACAGGTACTCTACAAACACCCTTCAGTCCACATACATTACTTTTCTCCCTCAAAGTATAAGTCAACAAAGTCAGCATCAGAAATTCACTGGAGGTAAAATTAAAGCATTATCATGACGACTTAGGACTGTATCAAACCTATCATGTGACCCATCTATAACTCCAGGACTCAAAATATCAACAGCTCAGACATCACCAAGTCTGTCAATGATGAAAAATCGATATTGCAGTAACACATAACTTAATTACCTGTCATACAAAGGCACACACACACCTAGCACTGTTCTTTACTTTTGAGTAAGAAGTTTAATTGCTGTTTAATGGAGGGAAGAGATGAAGAAGAGAAAGCATGGGAAAGTATTTTAATAAAGTAAATGCCACAAAAAAAAAAAAAAGGAAATTAGGAACTCTGCAGGCTCTTACAATGGATGGATCATGGCAGACTATGAAGCTGAAGAGCCACAAATAAATCACTGAAAGATTTTAAACATCATATGGATTTCCAGCAGAAATCATGACCACATATCCCCAAGATTTGGGGTGAGAGGAAGGAGGAGGTTTCTGTGAAAAGGGAGAAAAGAAATTAGATGATTATTTTGACCATAAGTACATTCATATTTTTTTTAATGGGAATTCTAGTTTTAATGGGATATATTGTCTTCAGTTTCAGAGCCTAAGATAATCACTGAAGGAGATTAGGTAGCAACTTTCACTGATAGAAAACTAACTGGCTTCTGGCACCATCCCTTTAAACCCACCATACTGGGTTCTTCACAGGACAGAATAATGAGGATGGGCCCCTGTGGCAGACTCACTGTGACAGGTCCTGCATGTCCTGCACCACCCCTAGAATGACCCACTGATGACTAATTTCTGTGAGCACAACTTCTCCACCAGTAAGGGGAAAAAAAAAATAATTGGAAAACAAGATTAACGAGGATACATTAAATTTCAAATGCTGGTATGTTCTGTTTTCAGTTTAAAAATCATTTCTAGGCATCGGAAAGCAAAAAAGATTGCTGTGAAAGAGGCCTGTTTGATTTGTCTTCCATGCAGTTCTCACCACTCTATTTAAAACCATTCATCCAAACACAAGGTATTCTCAGAGGCACTATTGATAAAAGACTGCACAGAAGCCAAGCACCGCAAGCAGCTATTTTTAATTATCCGAACTGTGCACTGAAAATATGCACAGCTTTACAAGCGAACTTAAGGTTGGAGAGGGAAGTAGGGGTTAAAAAAAAAAAAATCACGGCAACAAGCTACATGCTAAGAAAAATCTCCCTATGGAACCTCCCTGTCTGGCCTAGGACTGTATATCAGTCCAGGTGAAACATTTTGGGCTATTGTAAATGAAGATAAAACATGTTGGCATCTGTGTGACAGACATGGCCACAAATAAATCAAGCAATAAACAGCACAGCATGCTATTTCTGGCTTTGTGCCTCCTTTTTGTCACATTAGGGTAAAAAGTTGCATTCAAAGACCACAACTGTCTCTGAAACAAGAAGCCTCCCAACACCCCCTACCATCTAGGCAGAAAAGCAGACAAATTCAAGTGTCTGAAGGGATTATGGGATAACAGGGAAGCCTGCTAACAAAAGCAGACAGCCATTGTGACTTAAGGAATCAAAATGAACACCCCAACATCTTCCTCCTAGCTTAGTGCAAAGGTTTTGCGATGACAGTGCTTGGCCTAAGACGACACTGCCGGCTACTGATTCTTTCCTGCCAACTCTTCCCTGTTGTTCTTATCTGAGTCCTAGGCAAACCTCAACAAGCTGTTGAGGGACAATCTCAGACAGTCATTGCCAATCACAGCTTGAGTCACACCACATTTGCCACACTAAGTTCTTCCAGCAGTGAGAAAACACGGTTCTATCAGTACATCCAAGAGGCTTGAAGAAGAAATAGCAAAGGGTCACGCAGACAAGAAGACGGACTGAGACTCAAAGACATTTGTTCTGACCTTATTGTACCCTACTATTACAAGACACTGTATCTTCATGCTGCTTCTCACTTCTCAGCTATTTGCATCTAGCAGAGAATTAAAAACCTCAAGCCAGGTCTTTGCTATGCGTTTGTAAAGTGCCCGACACCATGGTGCCCTAGTCCCATGCAGAACTGCCAAGTGGTACCATACGAGCCAGATTTCTCAGATGTGTTGCCCGGACTCGTGCTCGCTACTCTCCCCCACTGGCTCCTTATTTCCATGGGCTGTTTTGGCTGAGAATGGCTGAGAATCACAGGCCATGCATTTTTCCAGTGTAACTGTGCCCCAGAACAGTGCTGCAAGATTTTCAAGTCACTCTGAAATAGTGACTGTCTGATATGGGAGGATGTGTCTGGTCAGCACAGCAAACAACCATTTCAGTACAAATTCTGTAGACATGAAACAACCTGGCAGCAAAACTTACCGCTTCCAAGAAGTGTCCAAGGGCTGAACATCAGCTCAGGGATGGAAGCAGCGCAGCTGTAAGCAGGAGGACTGGGCGATGATTCCACAACAGCAAAGGAAGAGGACAGAATTACATACCAGAAAAACAGGGTATGGGGCACCCTCAGAAAGCAAGTCCGATGGACAGGGTTCAGTGTGGACTGCTAATTCTAAGCACACGTATGCATAACGAAAGATGTCATCTTGAACAGGATCCAAGATGACTTCCCCCGTCTCCCCCCAATTCTTACAGATCTAAATCTAAACATTGTCTTAAATTTGCATGTTGGAGGTGGGGAGGAAGAAACACCTTATCACAGGGAAATGCTAGCACATCAGCTGATCTTCAGTACCTGTCCATGTGTATGCTGCTCCTCCTATGCAGAATAATCTGAATTACCTTCCCTTTAAAACACTTTTCCTTTCTTTGCGACAATTTGCCACTTTTCATATTAAGGCTCTTTAAGTCAATAAAGGCAGCTAAAAAGTAGTTAGGTATTATACTTACTGTAATTCTAAATATTGTAATTATAATGAAAATGCACAGGAAGAGTTTGCTTAAAAATCAGAGGCTAAAGACAAAGATCCAAGGAATTAAGCAAATAAAGCAGAAGATGTATTATTTGGAAGTACAACAATGTATTTTCTCTTCCTCTGCCTACCCAGGTTTGCTCATAACGGCTGTGGTTGTCAGCGTCTATGCTGTCATCTTCCTAAATAACTTTTGAAAGCATGGAGCTCAGAGAGTCCATTAGAGAAAAGTTCTGCACTACATCAAACTTCAAACACTAAATAAAACCTATTTAAAATATGTTTCTAAACCAATCTCAAAAATTTATAGGTAATCTTAGTTTTGTGGCTATCTTGACTGAGGCAAACACGGTAGGTACCCTCTCACACTTTTGGCAGTTGTGATGCTTCCAGGTAGCCCAGCTGTTTTGCAAGTAAACAAGATAAAAATACATCATAAATGATGCTTACACTTTATCTGGCAATTTTTATCCATTAATTCAGTGATAGCTCACAAAGGTTGGCAAGAATATTGACATTTCCATTTTAAGCAATAATGCCCAGAGAGGTTAAGTGATTTGTCCAATGTCACATAAAACTGCAGCTGAAGCCAAGGACAGATTTCGGAAAAGCAGGAAAGCACAAACACCTTGCCTCAATTCACTGAAAGTTCTGCCATCACAGCCATTCCGCTCAGTTGGAGTCCCACTTCTTCCAAAAGCTAGTAGATACAAACACTGCAAATGATTTACACCTCTATGTCTCACTGTACATACCGCTACTCATTACCTTTCCCTGGTATGCAGACCTGTAACAGGACAGTGAGTTATACAACCATCAGTCTTATCCACTTGTGTACACATGCTGAGTCCTGTTGATTTTTCTCATTGATTACATGGACACACCGCAATTTCGTGAACACAGCCCAGTCCAGCAGAGCTTCAACTGCTTGACAGCTCAGTCCAAGCCATGGGGTACTATAGGTTGCATAGCCTAGATCCCACTGTGGGATTTACCTGGAGCAGCCATATCCAGCACAAGGGTACAGTGCCACACTGACCTCCTAAATCCTACCCAAGTTCATGAGAGAAGTTGCACTTTAGGTGATTTTGTGAACTAGTTGAAGCTTCGGGCTAAGAGAACAAGTAAAAGACTGGACAGAGTCACATATTGGATTGGCTCACCAGAAGCTCATGAACAGATTTGTTTCCTCTAAGGCCACAGACTGGCTGCAAACTACTCAGAAGCCAGTTGTCTTTGGCTATTTTTAGGGCTGGGTGTCCAGATTTTCTTTAGGAAATGCATGCCAATCTTCAGCAAAAAGTCAATAAGAGAACTAATCTTTGCAGAATAACCAGACTGTGACAACCCTGCATGTGGACGTCTGACACCAGCACCATCTCCTTTAATGAACACATTTCAGCACTGACAGACACCAGAAAATCCCAGCATGGAGTTAACAGCCCCCTTAGACGGAGCCTAGCAGCAGGCAGGCACAGCCCGGACCCAAGCTATCAAACACCACTACCAATCTGGCCTTTTTTCAAAACTAAATTAGGACCTACAGCCTTTAATTGCCAGGGCCTCCATCTCAGATGCAAATACAACTGGATTTTCTGTTCAACGAGCAGACTGGACTTTTACATTCTTACTGCTCCAGCAGTGAAATCAGAGTCCCATGCATTCTTATTTTCTGAGACTACTGAAATTTTACCATCCTTGCATTTTTCTCTCCTTTGCCTTGCTGAGTAGGTATTCCTAACACATCCATATCACAGAATCTATCAAAACACCCCATACCCCTGAATCGCTTTTTCTGCAGGAGACACAGACTCATCCTGCAGATACCTGGAGAACAGAAGGCTCCTGAGAGACTTTATTGTGGCCTTTCAATATATAAAGGGGATTATAAGAAAGATGGAGAGAGACTTTTTATCAGGGCCTGTAGTTATAGGACAATGGATAATGGTTTTAAACTAGAAGAGGGTAGATTTAGATTAGGTATAAGGAAGAAATTATTTACTATGAGGGTGGTAAGACACTGGAACAGGTTGCCCAGAGAAGTTATGGATGCCTCATCCCTGGAAGCGTTCAAGGTCAGGTTGGATGGGGCTTTGAGCAACCTGATCTAGTGAAAGATGTGTCTCCCCACAACAGAGGGGTTGGACTAGGTGATATTTAAAGGTTCCTTCCAAGCCAAACCATTGTATGATTCTATGATTATGTTCTCACAGCTGGGATCTCTGAACCTTGGGAAGAGAAAAATATCCCATATTTATTGTACTTTTTTTTTTTTTTAACTGAAATACAGCAGCAATAAATGCCAATTGAAAACAATGTGTATTTTATAGATCTCTAAGATTTGGTGTGTTTTTCTGTGTGTGGATCTGACAATTGCAAAACTCATGAAAACAGAGTAATTGCAGCATGTGAAGAAGAGTTGCACTTACCATAAGTAAGGAAGCTTATTAGGCAGCTGGCACAGAATAACCTGCACTCTCCAAAGAATAACAACTCTCATTATTTTAGGAGAGTATCTCCTTCCCACACTGAGATGACCAGTTTTGTGACTGCTTTTTTTATATGAACAATTGCTCGACCAAGAGCAAAACAATTCATCCCCTCTGAATTTGGGCACAAACAGGAAACAGCAGGAAAATTAGGGAGCCACACCTTCCTTCCCAGCAAAGGGAAATACATGAAGGAGGGCAGAAGGGATCTCGAAATGTCCTCCACCTCGAACGCTTGTCCCAAGGCAGGATCAAATGCCCTGAACCACTTCTGACAGAAGTTTGTTTGTTCTTAAAAATTTCCAATGACAGACATACCCCCTAAATAGTTCATACCACAGCTTCACTGTTACCACCCTTTAGACATCCAATCTAAATCTCCTTTATCAAAAATTTGAATTTTCAGTACTAGTCTCAAAGCACTTCCTTGGAAAGAAGCTCCACTAGTGGAAAGGTTACCTTGCATGTCTCTCCTATGACACCATTATTCACATACCAAAGTGCATTTTTCATCACTGTCATCATACTACAGCCTTCTATCATTTTCTGCAGTAATTGTTGACTACCTTATCTACTTAAATTAACAAAAAAAAAAAAAGGAAAGCACATAAATAAACACTTCCAATAAATACCAACCTCTAATATTTCTTGAACATCAGACTGCATCTAGCAGGTCAATAACAAAAAACTCCAAGAATACACTTGACTCTTCAGTCAGTCTCATGCTTGGAATTACCATTTGCAGCTTTAATTCCTGCTACAAGAAATCACACAACTGTTCCAGTCCAAACTAAACAGCTAAAACAGATTCAAATGCAAGGGCTTGTGCCCAAGGGCTGGAGCTTAGTCATTTGAAATTAAGAGGTCCATCAGCCCAACATGAAAGTGTTCAGCAATTTACACAATCAGGACCAAAAAAATATAAAACATGGAGATTCTCTCTACCTACAGCTTACACATCCTAGCCAACACTGTGGCCCCATTATCTAAGGCTGCACTTCTGAAGGCCCCCAGGGCTGTGGAAGCCAGTAGGCTAGCAAGGCCTCTAGCAAGCACACACCAAACTGAGCACAGCGGAGACCAGATGATGACTCTCTTTTGCACAGTAAAGAGAAAGAAAAACAGCTGAAGAAATCAGATTGCCATGAGGAAATCCAGATTAACAGAATCAAAGAAAAGAAAATAAATTCGATCTTTACAGTGGAATAAGGTAGTTCAAGGGAACAGTCACAAGCCTGAAACGTGGTACCAATGAAATGGTACCAATTTCATGACCAGGGCAAAGCCTCCACTGCCACAGAGGCATCACAGACACCAAGTCTGAGCCTCGAGGCAAATGTTCCAGGATTAAGGCCAGAAACTGCCTAAAAAGCTGCTCTACCCAAACTGGAACAAAGTCAAGTCTGTATCACCTCACAGCAGTCTGACAAGTGTCCCTTGAGCCAATATGGAACAATGGCACTTCAGGGATAAGCAAAATTTCATCCAAATGTACATTAAAGATATCTATTATGAAAATAAAATAGAATATGAAATCAAATCAGAGGAAGAAAAATGTCTTTTTTGCAGAAAGATAAAAAATAAAGGGGCATCTGCAGCACCATGTAAACCAATTAATATCCCATGCCAAAAACTGATCACCTCCCTCTGATTCTGAACTGTATTTCTTACAGCAACCTTAAGCCCTGAACTTACTCGTCTACTTCTCTGTAACAAAGACCAGCAATGTAAGCAATAAATCTGCTCCCATTGGCAATCTACCAGCTTCATGGGTATTACAGGGGATTTCTGCATTGATTCCCACTCTGCGGAGCGCGACCAACTGCACCTATGAAGCAGATCCAATTTTTCATTATTCTAGAGCTGTGAGCATTGATAGGTCTCATATTTTGGAAGTATCTTTCCTGTATGGCATCCACACAGAGCCAGGATCTGCCAGTGGCACCTCTATTCGCAGTATGGTATTCAGCCACTAGATGTCTGTGTTACGTATCTCTAACTTACCCCTGGTACTGGCAGAGACAAAGCTGGAACTCCAGTTAAGTAGAAGCCTAGTCTGTTTGCAGACTGGCATCTTAAAGATGCAATGATTATGTGATCATGTTTTTCTGTCTGTTACAATTCTTGTTAATATCCACTAATCAAACCAGCTGATTAATTTCAATCAAATCTGAAAACAATGTATAGGTCTCACAGATTATTATTTTTATAGAAACTTTATTAAGATTCAGAAAATGATGACCTGTGTGAGAAAGCTCTGAATTAGCATGCTCACTGAAGGAAAGCAAATCTCAGCCTGTGCACACATCCTGTTTGGTGGCAGTCAGCAATGCACTGATGGCCCAATCAGAGTATCCATAGCTTCACACAGAATACCTGGCTTTTTCTGCTCTCTTGAGAGCAGGACGCAGAAATCAGGGTGATTGCTGGGGGCTAGGAGGGTGAAAATTCAGGTAAGATACATAGGACAAAAGTACATGGCTCAGATTTTGTTAAGCTGAGTGCTTATGGAAGGTCTTTTTCTATAACTCTAACTGCAATTTTCTTTGATAAATGCCTCCTGATTAAGAAAAACTCTAATCTCACTGACCTTGACAACTATGAGCTAACAGAATATATGACCAAACAAACCAAGCAAAAACAGGGACAGACTTATAAACTGAGTATGGAAGATTCAGGACTGAATTTCAAACCTAGAATGAGAGCAGAAACTCAAACAGACAATTCTTTTTTAATCTTGTGAAATGGAAAAGATTCACTCTGTGTTGATGTGTGACATAAAGACTTCATGCTTCCAGCCAGGGCCAGGGTGCTCAGAGACCTAAAGAAAAGCCGACAATTGTCTATGGACAAACTCTGAAACATTAAATTTTAAAACTTAATAAAAATATAAAAAGCCATAAAAAACAAGCAGTAGCCTGAAACATTTCTAGGCTGGGTTTGGATTTGCTTGTAAGTATGCTTTAAAAAAAACTCATTAGCTGTCATTAGTGGCATTAGCGTCATGGATTGGTTGTGCTTTTCAGGTACTCATCTCAGAAAAATACTGAACGGGGGGTAATCAGATGAAGCACCAGACCAAAGGTTTGTATAATTTATTGCAAAAATACAGAATCAAATTGAAGAGAAAGCCATTAGAAACCCTAAAAGCAACCTTGCTGTGAGTGATACAACTTGGACTGGAAAGATGGGGATGCTACTGAAGACTTAAGAAAACACCCAAAAGGGATAGCTGGATAGCTCTGGTTCGGTAACTGCCTGTGAAATATTTTGCACTTAAAACCCTGCTTCATCTCAAGTCAACGTAAGACCAAAAAATATTATTCCTATTTGGGAGGGAAGAGGTCAGAGTCTGAATTCGCCCAACAGCTGTTTATTTCCTAAGTTCCACCACCATGCTTGCACCCTTTCTGCAGGAGGATTTTAAAGGCAAAGAAAACAAACCACATTTTTCCTCTGGTTTTAGTGCTGCCAAAGCAAGTCTGTAGATAAGATTTTGTCACCACTCTGTTTGCAGACGTAGAGGTGAAGACGGTACAAAGGCCAGACAATGCTATACAAAAGAATTAAGCAGGGAACAAGAACACAGCTGTGCTTCTTCAGGCCACATGTTATCTTTTCTGGTTTGTCTACACCTGGGACTACCAGCACAAATCACAAATCACTGGGCCACTTGACCTGAATTCCTGGCAGGTGTGTAAGCCTGCTAGGTTGCCAGGTCACCACTAGACCAGAAGGTAAGAGGCAAGTCCTCCCTTTGCCATTTCTACAAAATATGAAAAGGATTTAAAAAAAACCAAAAAAAACCCAACCAGATCAGGCATTCAACAAAACCACCAAGTAGTACCCACCATGATGAAATGGAAAAACTAAATTTAAAATGTCCCATGAGTATAGGAAAGTCATGAGCCTAAGGGCAATGACTTGATAGGAATGCAGTACCATGCCAAAAACCTTGGGGAGAGAGAGAAGAGCACGAGCATTTGCCACATGTTAATGGAAAAACTAATGTCCTCACAGCTCCTGCATAAACCCACACCAGATGATCCCACAGGAGTAGCAGTGCTGACTTCAAAATGTGAAAGCCACATAAGTTCAAATTCTGACTGAGGATTAAATTGGACTTCTTATGCTGACCAATAACACACCAACGCAACAACAGATACTGTAGAGGGCCCAGAGGTTAAATCAAGGTCTTGTCTGCTCTGATGATTAACGATCTTCTATCTGGAAACATCCCAATGCCTTCAAAATCACTGTGTTAGTCTCGGACACCTTTGGCTGCATCAGATTTAAAGTTCAGCTCTCAGTGCTGATGATCATCAGCTGAGTTTCCAAATTGTAAGTGCCTTACAGCTTGGTAAGACTTTTCTGCCTCAGAGATAAAAAGAAAATAAACTGTCCCAGCAGGTACTAAAATATTACAGTGCCCCTTACAAGATCTTCCTGCTGTTGCTAGCAGAAGGGAACAGTGCGCTGTTCCCTCTCCTCCTTGCAGCAGCTGCCGTTGCATACGGGAAGCACTGTAGCACTTTGGTTTTTGACAGTTCATCCAGCATCCTTGGAGCACAGCCTCGACAAGATATTAGAACATTCTGGAGGGATTCTTTGGAAAGAATCAAGGGAAAATTGAAACAGACTTTGAACTTTGCCAGCAACAGAAATTGTATATGCATAGCAACCCTCTGCCATATTTATTGCTTCCTCTCTCTCTCTCGCAGCAGCTGATAGATCACTGCATAAACTACTGGAAGTAATTGAGAGGAAGGAATTGAACCTTCCTCTGCATCAGGCACGAGGAGGATTCATCCTGTATTGAGGATGAGAGGAAAGTCACTCAGATGACTCAGTTGTCAGATGTCTTCCTAATTATTGCGGTATTTAAGGAGGAGAAACGTGCAGCTCTCCAACGTGATTCTGCCAAAAGTGATATGAAAATTAAAATCCTCAGAACAGAAGAGTGCCATGACAATGTGACTTGTGGAGAAAGAAAAAAATTCTCTGACCAGGATTTTGCAGAGACTTAGATTTCAGGTGACTCTTCAAATTGTGACTGCTGTTACAAGATTAGCATCAATTGTGAAAATTAACTCTCTCTTCTGTGATTTTATTCTATATGTGCCAAGAAAAGAACAAAATATTGATTGAGCGAACTGCAAGTTTTATTTACATAAAGATCTGATTGCCAGGTTCATTCTTATGCAAAGCAGAGGGAGAAAGCTCTTTCAGAAAGCATTTTAAAAAATCAGATCTAAAAATAACTTTATGCTTTGGCTTTACCTGTAAAATGCCTGAGAGTGCATGCCCGTGTTCGTTTCTTCAGTAGTCACTACAAAACACAAGAACTAGATCGAAGAATCCCTGCAATTTCCATTATTTCAAACTGGAGATGAGTTTGCTCAGAATTGCAATGTAACTGACCCCAACTCAGTAGCAGTAAGATGGAAACAAGGAACTAGTGTCCATTTCTGATTCTCAGTTGAAAGCAGATGCCCCAAAATACTTCCCACTGTATTGCTTTGAATGTGTAGTATTTTTTCCCCATACATGCACTCCTGTTAAGCTTGGAAGGCTTTTATTTTTTTTGTGTTGTGTCTCCAGGTCCTTCCTTGAAGCTGTTGTTGTTTCTCACACCACATCTTTTTGAAGTTGTATAAACAAACGTGTGTGCTGTACTGGATTAATGCCAGTAGGAATGACATAGCAAAGTCATTTTTGAAAGAGACCTGTCCCCTCTGGAATGGAAGCAAATTGGTGGCCTTTGAAAGGCAGAAGATCAGCTGCCTAAGCCTTTGTCTACGAAAGACAGGCATACCTGACAAAATGAAAGCACATCTGCATATAATATTATCTGTTCAGTAAAAAGTCAGGTGTAACTTTTTGATAAAAAAAGGCTACCTCCATTTAGTAGTTTTTTGCATTTAATGCTTTTCAAAAGCAAAACACTGCCTTTTTCATAACAGCTACACTGGGACAAGCATGCAACCTTGTGTGATGTGATAAAACTGAGCAAAACCACATCTCCAGACCAAAAAGTGCCATGAAGAACATTTTGTATTTTATAAAACTAGTCCTAGGTCACTCTTAGCATACACTCATGTTCACAATTCATATCCTTGTTCCTATCTGGCTATTTACAAAATCTCATTTCTTCCTCCAACAGGCAGTATAGCACAAGGTAGTACACAACAGAATGCAATTCTGGGATAATGGTATAATTCTACTTTCCCTGGGGCTTTTCTTTTTTTTTTTTTTTAATTGTTATGCCTCAGGAGAACAGAGTGAAAAATCTCACCATCGCTACTTCTTTGCAAACACTTCTGCTCATTTTGAAGAAGCCACAACACATTTCAGTGCAGAGTAAAAACTCAGTACTAAGCAGCTGAAATAAATTGTTGGAAGCAAAACTGTTCCTTTCTAAAGTGCTTGGTGAAACATTTACTGATTAAATTCGGTATGAGATCTTGAAGTCCTTACTGGATACAGAAGACTGTTTGGGAATTTGCCGTTCTCCTACATAAAAAGAAATCAAGTACACCCAGGAGTAAATCTTTGTAGCCAGAAACAGCCAGGCATACTGCAGTGCAGGCTTCCAGAACATCTGCTCTACAAACCTAATTATCCCTCACCGCACTGATGCAAAAGCCATCTGAAATGCTAGCACTTTAGACATGGAGATGATTTTAAGTCCCTTTAAAATGGACTTTAAGAAAAAAAGGAAAGCCATGGAGCAATATTTCTGTAAGCTGATGCACACTCTGTAAGTCAACAGAAACTGATCCCAGTTCATTCTAATATCGGATAAGTCACATTCCCACAGATGTCCCATAATGGGTGTTCACTCTTACTGCTCTTTAGACTCAGTTCTCAGTGGGATGACATGAAACTGTGGTACTACAATGTACTACAAAGCAGCCAGTTTTTCAGGGATTTGGCAGCTCCTTTTGAGTCCAGAGCACAACTTCATTTAGCCTTAACCTGCAGTAGAAATACCCAAGTCCGAAAATCTAGATAAGAACGTAATTTCCAGAAGGAAATGTTAAATTAAGCTCACCTTCTAATAGCTACAAGGGCACTGGTCCAGCTATTGGTAACCCTTTTATTTGCAGATTCCTTCCTGAGAACAAATTACATGTGAAATTTGAAAGAAGTTTTAAATGGGTTTATTTATACAAATGTGGCAAAGAAATGTATATAAATGAGGCTAAGATATGTGGCTGTACAAGAACAGACAGCTTAAATCATTTAAGAAACAGAATCCACAAATCTCTTTTCTCAAGTGAAGACATATTTCTCTTTGTCTATCAGGAACTCTATTTCATCTCATTGCTCTTGAATTTTCACTAACAGTCAAGTGGCAAGCTGCCAAATAACTCACAGTTGGCTAGAAGCATGGTCACCTACAAGCTAATTGATGCCACAAAACTTCCCTCCAGGATGCCATCTGGGTTGCATTCAATATTCTTACTGGATTCAGAAGTCCGTCCCCCTAAACTTGAAAGCTGCTTCTCTTGACCAAATGCCAATTTGCTGATTTTGTTTGCAAGCACACGCATTTAACTAAATAGCAATACCAAGCTCCTCTTCCACTCTTTTGACCATATATCGACTGCACTGTTTTACAAAAATAAAGACGAACCATTTCCCCATCTCACAAGTAGGTAAATCGGGAAAATGAGAGCTGAAGGGGCTTGTCAATACAAACTTAGAAAGGCACCAATATAAAATAAAAAGGTATTTTATACCAAGTCCCTGCCCCTACCTGAATAAATAGCCCACATTTTAATACAGCTAAGTACCCTGCATCTCTTGATGGCTATAATGAGACTTCTTGTTTTCATTTAAAAAAATAGGGCATTTACTGAATAACCTAAATATTACTTTTGGGGCCTATCTGCCCCACTAATAGTCAAACGGGTAAGGTAGGCATTTTTATTTTCCTACTGCTACTTATTGCAGCAGAAAAACACCTTACTGACATGCAGTTGCGCCCTTCCAGTTCTCTGCATTGACAGTGACAGTTTTCGGTACGCAAAGCCAGTTCCACAGGAAATAGCAACAATAAATCAACGCAAAGGTCTCCTGTTTTCCTGTTGTGTATCTGCTGCTTGGCAAGTTTCAGTAACTGTGCTGTCACCCCATCAGACTTGGTCATGAGATGGGGAAAGCCACTCACCTTTACAGCATGACGGCTGGGATCAAACCAGCATCATCTGATGCTAAAAGGGAGTTATCCACTCCCAAAGAACTGGTAAAGTCTATGTGAACACATCATCCCAATTACTGTCAGTGATCTGAGGCTAAGGAACGAACAGGCCTGAGCACAAACAGCTCTTTATTTCCAGATGAGGACTTCCTCTGATGACATTTGAGGTTAAGTTTACACAGTTTCTTTGATGAGGAGGGGAGAGCCTGCCACAGAGCCTGTTGAAACAGGTACATGTTTTGTCAAGCTTTCAGCCTGCCTTTCCCATCACATCCTCTTTCTGCCCTTTATGGGTTCTCCACATTGGACATATTTTCTCAACAGGCATCACACAAGCTCCATTTATTAAAACCACAAAGTTCAGGCATGGCTGAGTTTCTGGCTGGCTCACAAGACCTTGCACAGGGGTTTCATTCTCAGCCCTGGTGAAATTTTGTTTTTCTTTAGATTTCCCTTGTCTTTCAGTGTCTGAGCCCAATCAGGCAAGCTTACATTACAAGCTCTCTGCACAGGGAGTCATCTTTCCAGTGGAGAACTGCAGGCATAATGGTCCAAAGCACCCAAATCACCCTTCAGCAGGCCTGGCTCTCAGCTGCACGTTCCCCCAGAACACAACCCTGAATGTTGTCCCCGGAGGGGCTACATGAAGCCTTTGTGAGCAAGGATCCTTGCAAGAACAGTACAATTTCACTCTATAGCCACCTTCCTAGAAAAACTTCGTAATACATCTGGCAGGACTGAACCACAGTTACCTGCTCTTCATCCAAAGGAGAGACAGCATGCTGGAAAATGCAAAGGCAGTTTGACTCACTTATTCAGACATAATGCTGTTTGAACAAAAGTCCAACCTGGCAAAAACTCGTCAAAACAAATCTCCATCAAGTTCATACACTTATAAACAAGTGCACATCATGGACAGAAATGTAGAGTGCCTACTCACATTTGGTAATTCTTCCTGGCCATTTTCTGCAGTCAAACTAAAAATCTAATACACTGGAAGTGTTTTAGTATCTATATATTACAGGAAAATCCTATTAATATTAGCTGAGGAATGGGTACTGAAAAAGCAGGATGTAAGTTACAATACTGACGTAACAGAATTAGAGAGGTTTACAGTGACTCACTAAATACTCACACAGCAACAATAAACTCGCTTTGAACTCACCAAGAGTTCTGCTGCGCAATCTAATAGCCTGCAGCTTAGCAGGAGAAACTGCCTCTCCAAACGGTTCAGGGTTGGGTTTTGGTTTTTTGTGTCTGTTGAATATATTGCACAATATCTAAAACAGAACATGAACTTAAAGTTTTTTCATAAGCAAGTGGATTAAAGCAATAATATTGAGGCTTTCCAAGCCATATTCAGGCCAGGATACAAGACTGTCAGGCAGGACAAGGAGCTTCAACTGGGGATACTCAGCCCAAGTGGTGGTAGCAGCACACCCTGCCCACCACTTTGTGGGACTGAGAAATGCTGCTCATTTCCCTCGGGTCCATCCCTGCTGTGATAGATAAGGCTGCAAACTGTGGGCCAAGCCTGGAGAAACCTTAGCTGCTGCGATGTTCATTGTCTAGGGCAGGCTGAACACCCAAGGCACTGGCAAGTCAAAGCAACGGTAAGGATTTTGCTGCCATAAACGGGCTCTCAATACGATTTGAATATTATGCCAATTCTTGTTATTTCCTGCTCTTTTAGCCTTCCTGTGTTAAAGTTCAGACCTACGCGCTACACCCATACCACACTGAGAACTCTGGGTCTTTCTGCTCCAAAAAGCAGAGAGACCCGAAGTTTAGCACACAAAGAACCTGCTTTAGCTGTAGGAATAACAGACCAACTGCTGGAGTGAGCTTGGCCCCTTCCACAAAAGAGCAGAGCTGTAAATGCAGACTAAGCAGCCTACTAGCAGGTGAGGGGGCAATTTTACAATCTCCAAACTGAAAGCAAGATCATTCTTCCAACTAGGGACATCACAAACTAAAATATGCCTGTGATAGATCTTTCCTTTAGCAGGACACTGGAGAACACAGGCAAAAGAAGTACTGGATACAAACTGAATGAATAGTCAATAAAATATGGATGGCTTCTATTTTCATGGCTTGCGTACGGCAAGTCCTCACACAACGATGTAGCTGGGGGATGCATGAGATCAAGAACGGAATGAAACTCTACTTTCTTTTCCAAGACAGAATTACAGAGGAGTTAATCCTCACTTGGAACAAAACAGTGGTCCAAGCCCAGAAATTGCTGCCCTGCTCATCAAGTCTACTCTGCATGTAACTAGGTGGGAACTGACAACTTGACTGTGATCAAGGAGTACTCGTCAAACATGGTATCTCCTCAGCAAGCCTGCTGTTCTTCCTGCACACCACTATTCCTGTCTGCAGTACTGCAGAAACCACTTCAATCTGTACCATCACAAAGCATGCATCATGGACCAGGATTGGACCTTGATTTTTTTGTAGATCCACAATGGTGATCCATGCACTTCTGGAGGCTAAAAGAAAACAAGGTAATACCCTAGTGAAAACTGCTGCAGAAAACATTTTTGTGGACAAAACAGGACTGAAACCATTGACTTTTGAGTTTCGAAAGGTTCTTCATTGTCAGCTGTGACTGTTTATAACCATGGAGGACAAAAGATCCCTTGAAACATCACTTAAAAATGAGATGTTTTATCCAGCGTATTCCCCTGACAACACTGCTCCCCTCACCGTTATTTCACAAGGCTCACCTCAGGAAGTAAAACATACCCAAGGTGAAACTCTGCCTGGACAGGAGACAGTGGCCCTGCGTACACTGGAGGAGCCCCTGCCAGCACGGCTACATGGGTACAGCTCCGCAGGCGCAGAGAGGCCGACCACGGCTCTTCTCTCAGCAGAACCTCACGGACCACACAAACCCATCTCTCTTCAGCCTTTCTGGGCCCACAGCAGCAGTTTTTCCAGCTAAGAGACGTCAGTCTCAACAGAGCTACACCACCAGGGAGAAGGTCAGGCCTATGCTACGAAGCTACAGGGCCAAGTTGTTAGTCAGCAATCTGAAACAACAGATCAGCATTTCCTCAGAGGCTTCTGCAGCAGCAAGACCAGGCTGAGCCATCACGCAGACAAGATGTTTTCTTTCTTCAAATTTCAACATCAGGGAATGGTGCTGTCCATACATTAAAGTAATAAGGAAACCCCACCAAATGCCACAATTAATTAGAGCAGAACACACAGCAAATATCTTCCCCAAATCCCAAGATACTCATTGTTTGATATTTTGATTTCTAACACTTCAGAATGAAATGAGACCCTCGATCTTCCAATTCATATCCAATGAGAAATATAATTCTCTCACACACACAGCGCTAACAGGTATGAATCTTCTCCTTCCCATCTATTGACGAGAATTTATCCAACGTAAAGAAAATGAAACCTGCATCATTCTTATATGTCAAACTGTTGTAAAAATCTCTGCTATTATAAAAGAAGAGAAAAAAAAAACCAACACAGTAACAGATAATCCCAACTGATTACTGTAGAAAAATGACATTTACACATGCCCTTTTTCTCTGTTAAAGGTCAAGCTGATGCATCAAAAAGCTTCGTCTACAGGAAATTTACCCCCAACCAGCTCAAGGAGAGATGACACCAGCTTTCAGGTGTACCACAGTCACAAAAAATGGTCGTAATTTTTAAAGAAAAGCTTTAGGGAATTTCAGTTTGTTGTTCTAGGTCTCATCAGGTTTGTTCTTTCCCTCAAGAAACCTAATCCCACAAGACTTCAGTAAAAACAACTAGCAGGGAGAAAACCCTATTCAAAAACGATACAGCAAGATTCTGCCCTAAACCAGTCATTGAATATGTTTCTAATGCCACATTCAAACTCACACTCCCCCACAGAAAGAAGAAAAAAAAAAAATTCTTGTGGGAAGGGGGCAAATTAGGTCCTATACTTGGCTGCCTTCCTCCCCCTCTTTGGTTTTCACTGCCAGAGAAGCATCTTTTTTGCACTCTAAAATTAACCCTGTGATATGATAATGAAGCCTGCACAACACAGTACAGAAAAGGAACCTGTTAGTAACAAAGATCACTGCTCAACCTTTACTATTATGGACAACCCACTGACAGCTATCCAGCTTGCATGGAGAAGGAAGGAAAGAAAACAGTCTCTTAAAAGGATATTTTGGTTTCAAGTTTTCTTGAAACGCTCCTACAGTGTGCTGAGCGGGCAGAGATGAAGCTGCCAGGGCAACAGCCCTGTAAGCTGAGGACCCTGTAAACCCCAGCACACATCTGACTCTTGCTGCAGGAATACAACATTTCCCATGGTGCCGAGTATCTCAGTCCTGACCTTGAAAGCTGGAGAATCAGAACCGCTCAGTGACAGGTGATGGCTTTTGTTCCGTGAACATGCATCTTCTAGGTTATCCTTTGCCAATATGCTTCACAGTATGCCCAACAATTAGGTGCATAACTGCCCTGAACTGAATTGGAGTCAACAGGGGGCAGGTATGAAGCTCCACGTCAGCTCCGGTCTCTCCAGCACTATCACCCTAACAGCCTCAACCTGGATTTCAGTCTCAAAGTTTAAAAATACTGTAAATGACCTAAAGAGATCCTGGCAAGGTGAACTTAGCAGCTTCTAGCCAGCTGAAGTACAGCATTTGTGCAGGAGCTATTAAACCTTTCTAACAAGTATTTGCACAAAATAAGGCTGGCAGCATTCACATGATTGTGTGCATAATCAAATGTGGAGAAATGCCTGCTGCTCTCAGCCAAGCTTTGCAGAGTCTCCTTCAATGCCTGAGCAAGAGAAGGTGTTAACAAAGGCTTTGTGCATTGCTGTTGAGGACAGGCACTCTGTGAAACAGGGCCATGAGAATTAATGGCTAAATTAATGTGGAAGGACTTGAAGGAAAAGGATTCTAGCGTGCAAGCCTGGGAAAGACTCCACACTGTTCAGGCACATGCTTATTCACAATCACGAAGAAAAATTAACTACGTTATTTATCTTTTTGCTCTAGAAGAGGGTGCCTGGATTTATACCGCAGGCCCCAGGATTTCTTCCCTGCTCTACACTCACACTCTTTGAAGTGCCGTGCCATGATCAGAATCCCTCCAGTCAAGAACTGGACGGATGCGATTCTTTTCAGCACCTGTCAACGCAGCTCCTTAATCCTTATTTAACTTCAGGGATCAACATGCACTGGCACCTTGGGCAAACATACATAACACATTATTTTATAGAAAAATAGGACAAAATTCAGTGTTAAAGAGCTTTTGTGTAAAGGGGAACAGAAATCACCCAGCAAAGAGCAATTCCTTGAAGTATGCAATTTCAATACACCAATGTGATCCTGGCAGAGATTGTTGCAGAGCTTCCCTTTGAAACTCATTATTTATCATCCACCAAAGAACTGTGCCCATACAGGTTACCCCTTCTAAATTGTATAACAAGCCTAACGGGATCACCCAGTAGTACCCAGCTAATTTAAATGCTACCTGTTATTGCCACCAAGGCAAGGACATAGCCCTACTTATCAAGCTAGCAGAAATGAATATTGTTGCGCAAACTTAAGAGTTGTGCAATCTAAATTTTATCTTTATTGTTTTACATGGGAAAGGAAGAAGGAAAAGAAGCAGCAATAAAATGTATAATAGCAAATTAAGCTTCCCTAGTCATCTTGGTTCTTGCCAGTCAAGGATATGGTACAAATAATTTACTGAGGCAAGGGCGCACTAGTGATAAATTACTTCAACAGTTAGTGCTCAGAGAACAGCAAGATGTGGCCATGGAGGTAAAGGAGGACTGGAGAGACAGTGTCCCCACATGAAATGGAAAGAGCCTCTTAAGCAATGAAAAAACCTGTTGTGTGTGGTCTCAAAAGCCGGACTTTTGGCCAGCTGAAGAGGTGGCTGCAGTGATGACTGACCGTACACAGGCTGTGCTCTATTTTTCTTTAGGATTTGTTAAAATGTACAAAAATAAGTAAGTCCATTTTGAAAAGAAAAACAAATACCATGTTCCCCCTCAAATGCCTGTATTCTGTGTGTCTTTAATACTAAGTACAAGAAGTGATCTATTTGAAATATTTCTTGCACTTGACACAACACTAAGATTTTGAAACAGTGAGTTATCTCAACACTGGGATTTTTCTGAATATTTTGCAAACTGTATATGACAAAGGCAAAGGCTAAGCCCTTGAGCAGTCATTTAATCCAAGGAACATGATTATCTGTGTAAAAAAATGTGATAATGGACCAGAAAACAAGAAATTGGGAACATTCTTCATGAGTCACTAATGTCCACAATGAGTTGCTGAATCACTCTACAGCCTTGGGCAAAGGATAACTTCACTAAGCATCAGTTTTCACATCCATAAGATAATATTTAGTCCACTTGTGTGGTGAAGATTTACAGAAAGCTAAACTGCTAACCAGCCACTGGATGACAAATGTGTAATCAGCGTAACACAACTACACTAACAAGAATAGAACCACTCAGTTACAGAGACAGGAGGTGTATTTCTTGGCCTACATTAGTCAACACTGACATTTGTTATCAAAAAAATGGGGCATTTCTCTCTGTTTATAAGTAGTTGCATAGATGCAATTGTGATTCAGGATCAGAAGCCTACAGGAACAGTTGTAAGTTTACATCTGAAATTCTTATTCTCAGTGCAAGTATACTCACTACTCCTGCTATTGCTGATTTTTATGCTCTGAACTACTCCCTGGATCACACAGAGTGGCATCATATCTGGACGGAACAAGTCCAGCAAATCCAGCAAGATTTACTGATATACAATCACTGCTAAATCAGCAAGCCAAGCAGCTGGTATTGTAGGAGACCCATGCAACACATTTGGAAAGATACCTACAACCTTACTCATCTAGATCAACAAAAATAGAAAAAGCCTGAAAAGCCACCAAAGAAATTAATCGCATTAACTTTATACATGGAAAGCAGAGATGGACAGAAACTTCTACTGCGTAATGCACAGCTGAACAAAGACTTAGGATCAAAAGAAAATTTTAATTCACCCTTTGAAATGAAGAACAATGTCACCTCAATGTACATCATACTACACATTATGTCTCTAGGAAGGAAGCATGAAAAAAGTATGAAACAAGGCCAGTTAAAATAAAAAACAAAGTTAAAACCTGGAATCGGAGCAGTTATCTAAATGAGGAAAAGAGTTTACTGTCAGTTGTACACACTAGCTCCTTCAACAATTAATTTTTTTTAATTGATAAAACTATGCTATAGTCTACTTGGAAAGGGAGAGAAGTCTACAACAGCGTAACATTTCAAATTTAACCAAAATCTAGAGGAAATTCCCATCTATTTCAATGGATTTTAAACACACTCTTTTTCCCCTCTTTCAGTGTTTTGCAAGTAAAAGAAATCACACCCACAGAAGCTACAGAAACCAAGCTAGAACTCCAGAAAAGATAAAGAAACTTACAGCAGGCAAAATTCTCACCCAGGATGGACAAGATTCTGCAGCACTAATGAATTACATATTAAATTATATATCTATCTTTAAAAAGAAAAAGTAATCACAGCACAGAGAGCAGTTGCCAAAAAGAGCCCTTCTGGTTCTGCAAGTACAGGACTGTGCTCCTGCTGCCATGGAAACTGAGTCCCTGACTGCTCTGGTCCTGGTACAGTGCCACACATGCTCTCAAGCATGTAAAAAATATTAATAATGCAAAAATAATATTGATGTACCAGAAACAGAACACCTAAAAAAAAAGGGGGGGGGGGCAATAAAGCTCATTTTACATGACTGCAGCCCAAAGGCTACTAGCCTTACTCTAAGCCAACTATAAATCCTTTTCTCTCCTAGTTTCTAACACTTGCTGCTGGCATTAGCTGTCAGGTTAAACTGACTGCCAGGCCTTAGCTTAGACTAAAAAAAGCCAGGAAACCTGGAGAGAAAATTGAAACACTTCTACTAGTCTGACAGGTACCTCTGCAGTAAGCAATACGGTTGTGCGTAATGAGCACTGGACTGGTAGGTAGGAGACCTCATTTCTGTTCTTGGCTCTGCTGCTGACTACTTGTACAACTGTGAGCCACTCAGGGCCAGCTCCCACCCGCAGAAGAGCTGTAACGCTGTTTGTTCACCTCTTCATGAGGAGCAAGGCATAGGGCTGCCATATCAGCCTCAGCTCTGGGGAAAAAGTCACAGTCCTTACCAGGAACAGAACCACAGTCTATCGGGGCATCATTATTAGGGCAAGACACAGAGTGTATCTCACCCTGAGAGACCATCAGAGATGGAGCGCACATCCCCGCTTTAAAAATCTGCCCTGTTTCCCCTAGGTTAAAATCTAGCTTTTGAAAATATTTCAGTTTGGATGGGTTTAGTTTTATTTTTCAACTAACTTACAGCATTATTATAACTTTTAAAGACTAATCAGTTTGTTATCTCTTGTATTTCTGGCAGAATTTTTCACAGAGCAGAAAATCTGCATTAATTTTATCACAGGGCCTTTTACCCCCTTCTCTTGTGGCTATCTAAATATTAATAATTTTAACAGGAAATAGAGAGTTAGAAAAACTACACTCGGCATTTTCAACACTTCCCACACACGCACCATAAAATAGCACAGGCTTCCCTTTGGCTAGAACCAGCTGTCTGCACTGGAAGCAGAGCACGCTGGAGCAGGCAGTCTGCTTTTCTACCTAGGACATGCCACTGCATAAGAAAACAAGCAGCAACACAAATCTTCATCCCCATCACTCAAACTCAGCTTACCGATTTGTTTTCTCAGGCAAAGCAAAGAAAGAAAAATTGACGTCTTATGGCATTTTATAAGGCATGTAATGACACAGAAAAGCAGACCTGAGCAGTAACATGCTTTGGGAACATCTTTGGAATTACCGGGGAAAAGCTACAAGTAAATGGAAAAGTTGTAGAGAGGAAAAAGCCATCAGAGAAGCAACAGTGCAAGGACCAGGAGAACTTCACACCAAATCAAATCTACCACAAATGCATCTCTAATACAACATCACAGTCTCTGAGGCACACCAAAGACATGGTAAATTTGCCAGTGAATTAAAAAAGCTGGTGCCATTAAAAAAAGCTAGCAGAAACAAAAGCTGTGTGTCTGCTCTATTAGAAACAGCTAAGAGAATCAATAATTGTCAGACATTTTCAGGCCTTACAGAATGTTTAATGGCCCTTTAGGTGGACAATGGAGTCAAGAAAACTCATTATTTCTAGCGCTGGCAATCTCTTAGTCTAGGTGTGTCAGATAAATGTGTTCACCAACACATTACACTTGGTTCCTCCAGTCTCGTAATTGTGATTTGTTCGTTTGAATTCATCTCTAAACATTTTCTGATTAGTATTAAATTATCCTAAGTATCTTCCACTCTAACATCAACCAATAGGAAATCACACCTCAAACCTGTGCTAATCCTGGATTTATACCACTGCAGACAAAACAGAACTGGTCTACATATTGACTTTTTTTTTTTCTTTTTATACATTGAAATGCTCTGGATGAAACTTGCCTACCTTGGCTCAAAATGCAGAATATTTTTATATCCTCTGAAATGAGAGCTCTGAGTTCCTTGATAAACAAACCAAGTGACTGTCAGTTTTGACTGCACTTTGATCATTTCCTTCTTGAACTTAACCATTATTTTCAATCTTCCCATTCTCCTTGACCTCAGGAAAGCTTTTCAGATCACAGCTTGTTCCTGTGACTGTATCCAAAGCAACCCATGTGCTTTCTTGCTACAGCACAGCAGCACGCCACAAAATCAAGTTCTTTTCCCTCTGTAGCCATAATGCCCCCAGTGGCTATCCCATGCACCCGAGTTCCCTCTTCTGTCTTTTCAGTAGTCCTATTCGCATTCTATCTCTCTTTCTTTCCCAGACCAGGAGCAGGAGTGATAGAAAAACATTACCTCCTGGAAAGCAGTTTGTTATCTAGAGATAATAAAACTCCTCAAGTGAATCTGCCAGGCAATGGGAAAATGGAAAAGGGCATGTTTCCCACATGTACTTAATGCTTGATTTTCTACATAAAGGATGCAGCATAGGGAAGATAACCAAAACCCAAAAAATACACCAGTTAGTTTTCTCAGAACAGACAAGAATATAATGAAAACAGGAAGATAAGCTAATAACAACATTCACTGTGGAACACAAGAGATCAGTAAACTGGTTTTGAGCCTAGCTTGCACATCAACACAGTACAGACCAGGACAGGCAGGCAACAGGCACACAGGCAAGCAAAAAAGCCCTGCCTCTCTGCACCACTCTTCCCAGTGCTTCCAGTTTGGGGATAAGTATGCAAGCTGGCCATGCAACTCAGTTAAACTATCACTGACGTAATCAAGAGCACATGACCATGCATAAGTCAAGGAAACCCAAAACTCTCCACGTGGTGATGTGTACACAGCGAAGACACACAGTATCTCCAAGAGTAACATACAGCTATCACTCAGCACCAAGAATACTGTCTCAACATTGAACATGAAGAAAAATTGGAGCAACAGAAAACAGAGGACAAAAAAAGTCATAGAATATATGTGGCAATTGTGCCTGCCTGCTGTCTCACTTTGTCATGTCCCGAAACCTGCAAGCATGGCACACCATTACACCCCTGCATTTCAAAGCCACTCAGGCCATATTTAACTCTTCACAGGATCCAGATTTTAGTTCTCAAATAGGCTTTTGATATATTTTTATTCCCAAATTCCAGCTCTAGTGAAATTTGAACCAAAAAGCAAGGCGAATATCAGGCTGCCTCCTGGGCTTCCGCATAGGCAGCAGGAGTCAAACTCTCTGCAGATTCTCTATGCACAAAGCCAGCAGGAGGAGTCTTTCTTACTCCAGATAGCAAGGGAAGCGCATCTCAGCCATAGGGTCACATACTGTGGCCCCAAGGCAGGGTAAAGGCTGAGACAGGGGCGAATTTGCTGGGGCTATGTGTTTACCCTGAATTCTGGACATGTAGGAACAGTCTTCAAAACAGTAACTCCCTTCAGACTGCATCTCATACCTGGGGCAGCCTCAATCCTATCCACTATAAAATATCCCTATGAACAGTACTCACCAAAAAGCAACACCACAGAAAGGTTCTCAATATAAAGATGGAAAATGGAGCTTTAAAAGAGAAATAGTAATTCTGCATTTGTCTGTGTCCCCCTGCAGGCAGGCATTACAAAGGCAAAGCGGCCTTGCAGCTTGTGGTTCATTTTAGGAAACTGATTAACCTACTGCTTGCTTATTGCAACTATACTCTTTGCCACATTTAAAGATTAATCAACAGCGAAACATTTAAGCAGAGGTCTTCCAGTCTCTTTTACCCACTCTCAGGTCTGAGTTAAGATAATGTGAACCCTATGTGGAGCAGAAAAATAAAATCCTATCAAACACAACCATCAAACTAAGATGTGTCTGGCTGCAATTTGCAAGTTCTTCTTTGTTTTCTGCTGGTTGCAGCGGCAAGCAAGAAGAAACTTGCAAAACTGGGTAAAAAGTCTCCAAGAGCCACTCCCCCATCAAAGCAGGTCTCTAGGATTTTTCATTCTGGGCAACGTGTCACACAGCAGCAGGCACCTTGGGCACACAGCTTGCGGGGACCGAGGCTGACCTGGCCCTGCAGCATCCACCTGTCCTGAGGGAGACATAGAACAAAACCCAGTATCCCACATTCTGAGTATCTCAGCAAGGAGTGATCCTTTACCAAAACATTGTGCCTCAGAAAACGGACATTTTTCCCACTATAAAAATAGCTTTAGTGTTTTATAATGTTGCTGCTATGCCGTTAAGGAAAAGTCTCGATGACTGTGTATCTACAAACATTCTCTGAAATAGGTTATAAAACTCAGTCTCGACTTTCCAGAGTTTCCTGAGAGGAAAAAGCATCACTTGCTTGTACAGGGAAGGAGTAAAATGCATCTAAAAAATCATGTTCAAAACTGCTCTGGAGCCCTGTCCTCATTGTGTGGATCACATATAGTGCAGATCATGACAGTGCAAGTTGTAAATTGCAACCGGCTTTTTGTCTTGTGAGGCCTATGCAGACTGGATTGAGCTCAAGCAAATAATTTTGCATAGAGCAGAGTCAATAGTCTTATACAGATTTAACCTCTGTAATAGATACCCAAGATTTCTAATTCCAGAGCTTAAGACTTGATTTCCCCAGCAGTCCAAACACTGTAACTTTCACTATTTTTCTCTTGGGACTTCAGTTTCCTTTTAGTAGATACACGGGAACATTTTAAGGAACTCCTCTACTCCCTTTTTCTTTTCTTTCCCATAAAACGCTATAACTTTCTGAAAACATGACAGGAAAAAGGCATCTTCGTATTTAAGCAATCTGTATACAGCTTCATGTATTTCCACCATGCACACAAATCAGTATCTCCTCCTTCTCTCTTGTTAATGCTTCACAAGCCACATCCCTATACACAAATGAGCACTGTCTCCTTTCTTCCTGGTAGTCTCCTTTGCTACAGTTCTTTTGCTACCAGGATTTGTTTCCTTTTAATTTTTGTAAGGCAGTAACTATATTCATATTTAGTTGCTACCTACATGTATTTGGTTCCTTTTTTACCTTTCCCCAACAGGCGAGGCACTTTCTGCAATCCCTGTTTTCCTGCTCTTCCCTAAATCCTCTGCACTTTGTCTTCATACTGCGAGAGTCATCTATTTTTTCTGGTGGCCCTTTGACTGTTTTAAATCATCAACATTACTAAAAGGACTTGATAACACTGAAAGATGTGATATGAAATACGCACCTTATGCAGAACTGATATTTGCTCAAATGAGGAAGACCAAAGAGGCATGAAGTTTCAACTCTAAAGATGCTTCTTGGAGTGTGCTAAAATTGTAAAGATAATCTAAATTGAACCAAAGTGATATACACAGTCTAGTCTGTATCGCAGTGAGTATCTTCCAAAAACAACCAATGTATGATAATCCAAATAGTGTGAGGAACAAATCCCATTTCTCTAACATGCACCTAGTCTCTACTGCCTGCTATCACAAATGAACCATGTAGCCAGAGAGCTCATAAATTCTGCCTTCACCAGCAACATCAGTTAAAGTTAAGAACATGTGTTAAACAGCTTTTTCCCCCCCTTTTTTTTTTCTTAAAGAAGAAAACCAAACTGGATTCCTTTCATTTCATTCATTTCTCACAAGTAAAACCTCTGAAGTCAACTACCACACACCAAGAAAGCATCTGGCCCTAGGATATATAAGAAGAAAGTTATTGAGCAGCCTAGGATAAACTTAGAACACCTTACAGACCAGTACTGAGTAATCTGATTTGTATAAGAGTGGAGATCATTACTTTTTCATACTTCTGTTCCTATGTTTGCCATATTAACTCACACATTTATCCTATGGCAGATAACTTGAACTACCATGTACTAACCACAACAAAAAAGAACTAGTGAACAGAAAGCAAATTCCAAGGAGACGATACGGGATGATTACTGAGACGTTCTCCTTAGAGTCTAAAACTCCTTTAAAAAAGCCAATGTTATACCAGCAAAGCTCTAGAGGGAGGGGTGAAAAAAAGCCAAAAAACCCCAGCAATGTCACTCTTAGGCAAAGATGGTTTCTAGTACGAAGCACATGGAATACTGCCATAAAAATTATCTCCTTCCAGAACTACTTAAGATACTCTTAGTTACAAAATCTTCCAGTGTATATAGTCTACCACAAGGACAAGCTTGTTTCATAAACCAGTTCTTAAGACAGATGAAGACCATCCTGTCTCTTCAACAAGGCAGGATATATACAAGCAGCAATGAGCTATTACAAATATGTTACCAACTCTGGAAAAAAGCATCAGCAAGTAATTACAGTGGTTATTAGGGTCCGTATCAGTACTCATTACCAGCAGGCTACCTGCATATTCTTTTCCATCACCACTCCAGCATGCTGAGTTTTCTGGAACAGTTTCTTCCATCACATATGTTCATAAAATAGTTTTTAAATAACTATCTGTTTATTACAGCAGTGATAACAGAGGTGATATCTAGAAGCAAAAACACATGGAACATATTCTTTCACCCAGTGAGTATAACTCTAAACATTACATATGCTGAAAAGCAGTATGCATTTTTTAAAGAAAACAGTATTCAGAACAATATAAGTGAGAAAAATGTGTGTGAAAAATGCAATTTAAATGTCTTTCAGACTGTTTGCAGAAGCAACTGCAAAGTCACTATGTATATATGAACTAAAATGACAGTCCATGAGTAATTTCTGTAGTATGCTCCCCAATCAATAATAAATGCCAAGTTCAGATTAAAGCAAAGAACTCTTCCTGATGTCTCCACATCCAAATTTTTTTTCCTAACATCTCAAAAGCCACCATTCTACCACAATCTAGCCATCATATTTTTACCACCCCCAAACCCAACAACTGTCAAAACCCTGGTGGGCCACCAACCTACTCTTCAACGTGGAGTGCAGGGTGCAGAATCTGTTCTTCAAGATGCTACTCCAGCCACGATCCCAACCTCTGAAACAGCAGTTCCCAAAGCGCAACCCGTAAGTCACCTGCAGTTCACCAAGCCTTTGTACAACAGTGCACAGAGGGACTTTTAAATAGAATGCTTCAAGAATGTCACTATCAGCCTGCTCAGAGATTGCCAGTGCTTCCACAGGTTAGTGTCTCTCTCTGGAAACTCGTACACTTCTGAGAAAACTTGCCCAGTCATGACTACACACGAGTCCAAGCTAGTTCTCAGTCAGTTCCCTGAGTAATTCCAAATCTAAGTTGCCTCTAACTGGTGCCAATATAATTCCTGCATAAACCATTTCTGTATCTGAATTAAGTAATGCTGCTAACACCCCAGACCATAAACTGAGGCATATATAAAGCCTATCAAGTACTCTGAATACAAAAGCACCAGAAATAAATGTTATGTTTCATGTTATAACATCTAAATGTTTCCCATGAACAAGAGTTTGGGAATCCCTGCTCTCCTTAAACTAGTCTGCTTAGACTTCACTCTGAGTATCACCTGATACAGATTTACCGGTGAAGCTGTTAACAAGATAGTTGCACACTGAAAAACACATAATCAGTGACTCTTCTTTTCTTGATACATCCCCGGGTCTATGAACTTTCAAGAGTTCATTCAGTGAATTATAACCTGATGCACATTCGATGTCTATTATCCTACAGAGATAATTCAAGAGACATGGTACTTGCTACAATATTTGCAACTTAAAACTCCAAATTAAAGATACTTCTCTTCCAGACTTAGGCTCCATAATTTCTTTTACAGATGCTTCTTACACCCCATGGTTGAGACAAATTCTCCTAGGCTGTCAGAAGCTCTAAGCAAAATAACAGAGAGGTAGTAATAGCACAACCCTACAAACTACTAAAGTTTACTGGGTGCCACTCGTGCACCAGGGCCACACCACAGGAGAAGGCAAAACTGTCGTCTTCTCAGGATTGAAAGTATAGATTTCCTTGCTCTCTCTTCCCTTACACTACCAGGCAATCAGTCAGTGTTACGTGGCTGACACTTGCCAAGCAGTGCTAGTTGCTTGTCTCCTTTCTCCTCACCATGATTGCAAACTTATATTTAAAGACAAAACTCACACCAACCCCACTCCTTATAGAACGCTTAGAAGTAGGCAGCATTTCACATGAGCACCTGTCACTGGCCCTAAGCACAGACTCTGCCGGGGTGAAACATCTCTCTCGGCTCCCCTGAGGACAGAAACTGCGCCGTTCCCTTTAGACGCTCTGAGCAGAAACGTTGCTGGAGGCGAGGGCGGAACCTGACAGCGGGCAAGGAGGGCAGGGAGCCGCCAGGTGAGCGCTTCCGCCGGACTCGCGGTGCCGCATCGCCCTCCGGGCGTCCCCGGCCGACTCAGCCCGGCCGCGGCCGGCAGCGAGGAGCCGGTACCACGGCGCGGAGCGCAGCCCGCGGCGGGCCCGGCCGCCGCGTCACGGATCTGCTGCTCTCGGCAGCCAATCGGCGCCGGAGCCGGGGACGGCGCGACTTCATTCATTCATTCATAAAAAAGAGGCGCAGCGCAGCTGGGAAGCGCGCCCTTGCAGGCTGGGCGCGGGGAGGCCCCCGTCCCCGGCTCCCGCCCCGCCGTGCCCGGGGACGGACACTCACGGCAATCTGCCTCGTCGCTGTTATCCGAGCAGTCGTCGTCCTCGTCGCATTTCCAGATGGCGGGGATGCATCGCTCGTTTCGGCACTGGAACTGGTCCGCCTCGCACTCCTTGACGGCGCCTGCGAGACACGGGGCCGCGCCTGGGTCAGCGGGGCGCGCTCCCCCGGCGGGGGCATCCCGGGGCCGCCTCTCCGCCCGGCCCCGGCCGCGCACAGGCCGGGCAGGGCGCCGGGAGCCGCCGGCCGAGGGTGGGGGCTGGGGCTGGGCTCGCCAGGGCAGAGCTGAGGGGCTCCGTGCGGGCTGGGGGAGATGCGCCTCCGCGGGAGGACGACGGGGATCCCGAAGCTGCTTTGTGCAGGGATAAAAGGGACCATTCCCGTGCTTCCCCGCATTGTTTTAAAGGCGGGGGGAAAGAAGCCTGGGAACAGAAGATGCTTAAACCCCAAATGCGAAAGACAAAGAAAAATTATAAAGCACACCGATGCTGGGACCTCCTGCGCGTCCGTTACCGGGGCAAAATGCACAGATACCCGGGGACGCGGGGGTAACAGGCACCAGCGCCGTCCCAGGAAAAGGGAACTGACCCAACCGAAGTTGAGGGCGGGAGGGGGGGACGGACCAAATCTGCTTTGCAGACACGGTGCAGCGCTCCTTTCATGAGGCACAAATCTCCTCAGAAAGGGATTAAAGGTGGCAGCTCCTGTCACCCGCGGCCGGGTTGCATTCGCCCGCTAAAGAGCGTGCCCGGCCCCCGCAGGTCGCAACCCCCAAGCGTGCCCGGCCCTCGCGCGGGGCACCGCGGCGAGCGGCTGCCCGCGGCCGCACGCCCCCGGGTGCCCGGGCAGGCAGGACGCTCGCCCCCTCCCCGGGAGCGCCGAGGCGAGCGAGGCGCGCACTAGCCGCACGCCGCGGCCGCCCCGGCGCTGAGGGAGAGGCGCCGGGCCGCGCCGGACCCACCTTTGCCGAGGTGCAGCTTCAGCAGCAGCAGCTGGAGGAGCAGCAGCCGGGCGAGCGCTGGCCGGCACATGGTGCTCGCTCCCTCCGTGGCAGCGCGCCGTGTGCGGGGTGCGCGCAGCCGGCGCGCCGCTCGCTGCCCCGTGCCGACTGCGGCCGGCGCCGCCCCCGCCCCGCCGCGCGCCGCCGCCGCGCCGTGACGCGCCCCGCTGGGCGGGCCCCGCGCGCCGCCGCGCGGCACGGCCCCGGCCCCGGCCCCGGCCGCCGCCTGCCGCTGCCCCCGGAGAGAGCGGCCCCACTTCCCCCCCGCCTGGCGCCGCCGCCGGGACGAGCCCCGAGGGGGCCGTACCCGGAGGGACACCTGCGGGACACCCCCCTCGGCGCGGCCGTGCTGCGACGGCCACCGAAGGCCCCGCAGATGGCACACGCCGCGCTCCGGCACGCGTTTCCGGGCCTGTCTGCGGTGCCCGGTGGCCTTCGCCGCGCCGGGGGCCGGGCTGGCAGCGGCCGGGCTCACCTGCTGCCGGTTCGCGAGTGGCGAGGTCCCGCCACGGCTGCGGGAGGTGACGGCACCTGCTGGCAGACGGCAGCGACTGGGCGCCGCGGGCGCGGGGCGGGCCGGGCCCGGGCCCCGCTGCCGTAGCCCGGGAGCTCTCGGTGGGACAGGCTGGGCTGCGCCGCGCCGGGCCACGCGCGCGGGGTCGGGCCCTCCCGTCGTGGGCCTCCCTCCACGGGCCCAGTTACAGTAAACGCGTGGAGTCACTTAAATGACCTTGCGTCACAAGTTGTGTGCTCTCCTCGTTACCTCAGATCTCCCCCTGAGGGATTTCATTCTGACCGTGCTGATGTGGTCATCTCCACTTCACCGTGTTCGACTGGGGAAACAAGTAGGAAGCCTGCTAAAGGCGGCAGGGCTCGCCCTTGCTGCTGCTTAAGCACCTGCGGTTCGGCCAGTAACTACAAGGGAAATGTTTCACAGGCTATCGGGGCCGTGTGCTTCCATTTAGATAGTGCTGATGAGAAAGCGGTTCGCTGCTTTAATTAACACTGCAACGTTGTTCATACAGTCAGGATTAAGAGTTATTTCAGTAATCTTATTATGAAAAGGTATTTTTCAGGAGTAACAAATCTAACGTCGCAACAGAATTAACATGACTATATGTGGAGTGTTATTTAAATAATCAAGCAGTAATTTTACATAAACCGATGTGATAAAACTTTTCAGTTTCAAATCCTGAAATGCCATTGACTTCAGAACTGGTCCTCCATTTAGAAACGCACCAGTGCCTTTAACAAAAATTTTGCGAGTCATTACTGGGTAGCATCACTAATGTGTTTGAACCATGTGAAGAGGAGAAGAGCTAATCATTGAGCTATTTCACTAGCAGCTTATAGAGGGTTAATTCAAGCCTTTTTGAACAATTTTTTAGCATGCAAAATGTAGCGCATGTTTGCATTGGCTGGATCAATGTGATAGATTACAATAATTGCTTAAAGCAAATGAGGTATTTATAATACATTAGATCAAATTTCTCTTTTTTAAAATGTGCCAAAACACAGATTCATAAAGCTACTATAATTCCTGGCCTCATTCTTCTCCTTCCTAAACTAGTTTAAACTGGAAGTGGCTCCAAAGGCAATAATGAAGCTATCTGGTAGGAAACAGGTGCGAGTGTGCAGAGCATCAGTCACAGCAATGATTTGCTATGATTCCTATCAGAATTTTGTTTTATTAAAAAAAGCCAAACAGGTATTTTGGCCTGAATGGCTCTCACAGAAATCAACAATAAGGGTTTTTTTGAGTAAATTGCTCTGCCGACACCTGACCAACAGCAATTTCAACAGCCTTCACTGACCAGCCATTGTAGGGGCTACTTGTAGCCTAGTACCATCTTGTGGACATACGTGTCTCCAAGGAATTGCAGAGGCAAGAAGGAAACTAGAGGTGCTAAAGGGGAAGTAAATTGGGCTAGGGAAACCCTTTGGTATGTAAGAGAAATTAAATCTAGTTTTATCCATTATGTTCCAATAGTTAATTAAGACTGTTAATTTACCTCCCAAGGTGCGTCTCTTCCAGGAGCTCACCTCTTGAGTCAGAAACTGGAACAGGAACTCACACTTCTTTTATCCAGACTGTATGGAAATCTGTAAAGCAACAGCACAGGCGTATTTGGCCAAACAGTAGGTCTCCAACAGCTAATATGCAACATTTAGTAACCATCATATACAAAACACATTCTAATATACTGCATTTGCTAGTTGGCAACTGAGTTTGCTTATAGATTTGACACACATAAACCAGTCTGTCTCCTAATCTCAAGACTGGTTATGGTAGGTGAGACCAAGGGTTTCTCGAGCTCATTCTGAGCCACACTGCAGCTGATAGAAGATGCCCGAGAGCCTGCGTAAGACCAAAGCCAGCACACAGCAATGCTTGCCCAGAAGAGTTTCCTATCTTCCAGCCATTAGTGGCTTGAGGACTTCCTGAGACAGTGGTAGTGTCTTTGTATTCAAATAGTCCTGAATAATTTTTCATGAATATCAGTTCCTTTTCAAACGTAGCGTAAGTAAAAGCTTTAGCAGGCGTCACATCCTGAAGCAAGGAGTTCCCCAGCTCTACATGTTGTGTGAAGTACCTCTGCTTCACGTTGCTCTGCCCCTGCTTGGCCCTTACTGGCTCCAGGTGTATAGCACAGAATGTGTGCTCTTGCCATGCATGGAATTATTTCAGCTTAAAAGTAACGTAAGTAAGCTTAGGAACACAGTGCCATCCTAATGATTTTTAGAAGTCCAGCACAGAGTGGAACTACATGTTCCTTATTTTTGGTTGATCTGTAGCAAAAGGGTGACTCAGCTTTATTCAACATTTCTCAAGCTAGTACAGGGCTCCTGCTGTAGCAGACTGTTTCTCTGCTGGCTGTTAGGTATAGTTTTTATTAGGAATTAGGCTCAGGCTGCTGTGTCAACTCCTTTTTCTCTTCATCTGAGTGACTGGTATGTTCTACCTCTATCTGCTAACTAAACATTCAAAGTCATCCTAAAGATTTGGGCAGACCAGCCAGCAATGGGGCAGCCCCAGGGCACAAAGAAGATGAGAGCTGGAGGCTCTCGGACCACCTCAAAGTGCTGTGAAGGAAGGGACAGTTCAATGACCTGCTGTATGTGTTATTTGCTAATTTGCCTCCACTTCTGGTCACATACTGCTGCACATTAAACAGCACAAACTAGCACAAATCAGCCTGCCACTAACAGAGCAAGGAGGTACATCAAAACAGTGATATGCTATTTCTATAGGGCTCCATCCAGATGGAGCTTCCCATCAGCTAGTTCTGTGTCTTTCACCATCCACACCATTTCTTTGATCTATTTCACAAACTGATTTTTATAGCTAGATTACTTTTTTTTTCCTAACACAGAACTCAGATCTTTTTCCATACATTTTGCAACAATTGGTCACTTAGATTCATAGGTATCTCATGATAGCTACAGCTTATACATCAGAGAAGTTTCTTCAGTGTCATGATGAATAACTGTTTTTCTGCACACTGGATTTTCTGCAGGCTTATATTAGTATACCAGGTTCTTTTGTTGTTTACTCACACAGGTGTGCATATACACATCCTCCCAACCACAGATTTTATTTTAATTGGAAAAGTCATTTAGAAGCATGTAAAAAGCGATGCACCAAACTTATTTTAATGCAAGTTCATCTGGTGTTTCCAGCTTTTGTCCACTGTATGTACACTTTCCCTTATTTTGCACAATACTATGCAGGTTCAGACCAAAAGTCCATCCTGAGCAACATGCTACAAGCACTTCCACCTGATGTACAACACACAGGAGCATTTTAGTGTTCACCACATTGCAGCTGAAGAGGCCACAGACTAGCTGTGCAAGATGAGGTGACCACCGCTGATTAGAAATGGGCAACAGATTCCATCTAGTTTAACACCGATAACCTGGGCATGATGGTGCCAAGTTAGAGCAGTATCAGACTTACTCTGGCGTATTTACTGCCATTCACAATCAAGAATGTCAACAAACCATGGACCTCCCCTGCCCTGTCACCACTGTCAGAGAGACAGCCCCAGCCAAAGAGAGCTCTCTCAAGTATTGAAGAATGGAAGGTTCTTCATTTTTTTGTCAATAATATCTTCGCTAAGTGTAAAAAAAAAAAAAAAGATAGACTGTCAGGGCAGAGAAAGAACAGGGCTAGTGTACATATACTTCCACTGGGAAGTCTCCAGTCTATCTATCTGCTGAAACTCTTCAAGTTGTGGAGACCAAGTTTCTTAAGCTATGACATGCCGCCCCACCTCATTTCTGTGCCCCCCCCCCCAGTTAATGTCCTTCTACAATCTTTTTTTTTTTCTTTCAAATGGACATTCAAAAACCTGTCCTCCTCTATGTGTATAATAACCTTTGAAAATATCCCCTGTCCATTAGGCTGACTTTTTCAGGCTTGTCTTTCAACTAGACAAATCTAATTCCTTCAATCCCCTCATGGCTTTTAGATATGCTAATGTAATATGTTTTGCAAACAGATATTTAAATTAAACCTTGTAATTAAAGTTAGTTGAACCAGTGCACTAGCAGCTACATCCCTTAAACTGCCAAATAATATGTCAGTACCTGCAATATTATTTACATTTTTAAATGAAATTCTCCTGCCAAAACTACTGTGAGTTTTCAGCTATACATAGTATTGTATATTACATTTAAAATGAAAATTCATTTTCTGCTGCTTCTACTATGTGAGGCATAAAACAAGCCACCAACCCAGTGGAGTATAAATACAGGTTCACTTCTGATCAGGACTTGTCCCTAAGACTCTGACATAGCTCCTGGTTTTTAACCTCCTGTGCTCAAAATGACTAACACTTTTTACAAGCTTCCTTCCTACTTTTGGGATTACCAAACCTACCTTTGCTTGCACTTTGTTTAATACTCTGTTTTAAAATGTTCTGCTTACTGTTTTTATCTGTTAAGATACCTTAGTCTTTTGCTTTTGATTAATTTCTTCAAAATCTGCCCGTTTTAAACTGCATAGAAAAGTTTCATAGAATCATAAGAATGGTTTCGGTTGGAAGGGACCTTAAAGGTCATCTGGTTCCAACCCCCCCTGCCATGGGCAGAGACACCTTCCACTAGACCAGGTTGCTCAAAGCCCCATCCAACCTGGCGCTGAACACTTCCAGGGGTGGGGCATCCACAACTTCTCTGGGCAACATGCTCCAGTGCCTCACCACCCTCATGGTAAAGAATTTCTTCCTTATATCTAATCTAAATCTACCCTTTTTCAGTTTAAAGCCACTACCCCTTGTCCTATCACTATGCTCCCTTGTAAAAAGTCCATCTCCAGCTTTCTTGTAGGCCCCTGTCAGGTACTGGAAGGCTGCTGTAAGGTCTCCCCGGAGCCTTCTCTTCTCCAGGCTGAACAACCCCAACTCTCTCAGCCTGTCCACACAGGAGAGATGCTTCAGCCCTCTGATCATCTTCATGGCCCTCCTCTGGACTCAATCCAGCCGGTCAATGTCCTTTTTATGCTGGGGGCCCCAGAGCTGAATGCAGTACTCCAGGTGGGGTCTCACAAGAGCGGAGCAGAGGGGGAGAATCACCTCCTTCGACCTGCTGGCCATGCTTCTTTGGATGCAGCCCAGGATACAGTTGGCTTTCTGGGCTGCAAGTGCACGTTGACGGGTCATGTTTAGTTTCTCATCAACCAACTCCCCCAAGTCCTTCTCCTCAGAGCAAAGTTTCTTCTACTTCCTCTCTTTTCATAATTTTCCCTAGACTGATTTCTAAGAGTTCTCAATTAAAAATTCTCCCCTGCTAACTTCCTTAAATTCTTCCACTCTTGTCCATGTGGCTATAGGAATTTCCCCTAATTCATGCATCTGACCACTGTTACTGTAGCATTGGTGTCCACTAACATTTTACTCTACAGCCCCATTACCTCATTGTGGCCATCCCTGTCTGTCTCTTTGTAAGTGCACTTCTAATGACAGGAGATAATACTTTTCATTTGCACAAATCCTCTTTTGCGTGTGTGAAACCAAGTTAGTACTTGAATTCTTTAGGGTTTTTTTCCAATTCATATTTGTATTTGAATCTGACTAAGTGGCCCATACATTGATCCTTTTTTATGCTCTTATTTTTGCAACTTTTATTGTTTTAAAATGCTTTGTTCGATATCTTCTATAATCTCTTTTGTTTCTTAGCTTAATTCTATTCTCTTTCAACTTCAGCTTCTTTCCAGAGGACTCCAATCCCCTAAGTCAGCTGTTCGCTGTTCCGCTTTTTATATTTCTTATTTAAATCCATGCTCTGCACTACTTTGTCTGTTGGATCCATCTTCCCCTTTCTCATTCTAGGGACCTTTCACAGCCACTGGGACTTTCCTTTTGCTTGTTTCATGCCTAAAAGGTCAATTTTAGCCCCTTAGCACACTCAGAGCCTTCTAATGACATCCTTATTTTTAGTTAGCTCATGGCCTAGTAAAGAAAGGAGGACATGACACAATCAGATTTAAATCAAACTACAAACCCCATCAGTTTATCATCCAAGAATTGTCTCTCCTACAAGCCAGAATCTCTCACTTCTATAGCCATAATTCTTCCTTGTCCTAAAACTGTCACTCAGTTCTCCTTTATTCAAGCATAAGTAGCAGTATGATGTAACACTGCCACACTGCTGGCCTCACAAAATCTCAGTGGTACTTATTGTCCAGGTATGAGACTGCAACATTTAGTGACCAAAGCTTGCACTTACATGTAAAACACCCTGCATCACACATTCACTAACTGCATATACACATGCATAGATATCAGTCTGTATCTCAAACTCATGGATTCTTGTCCTCAGAGCAATTCTGACTTACAACCACGCTCTTAAACTTTCACATATATATATATATATATATATATATATAACTGCAAACCCAAGTTTGTCCACTTTGACTACCACCTCCTGGTTTTCCTTAGCAAATCAACTGAAATATTACCCAGTGCCATTCAGCAGTACTCTGGCCATGTAAGGTTCCCAAAGTAGCTGGGAAGAGCAGTTCCCTGGGAATGTGGCTTCCTGGAGAGTTACTCACAGTACTTTTCCAGTATGGCTTCAAATCCATCTTCCACTTCATGCTCTCGCTCCTGCCTGTCTACAGCAGCTCTGTCAAGAGAGTAGGGGGAAGATAAGAGATGTTTTGCAGTCCATTGGTGAATTTTTTTATTCAGCTAGAGAGGAGTTAACACCGAAGGCTTCTGCCCTTCATTCCCATCCCAAGGCTGAACACCCTGCTGTAGCAGTATCCCTAGACAATGGATCTTTGAATGCAACCAAACCTAGAGTCACAATAGAGACCCTTCCCATTAATTTTAATGAGCATAAGAATGAAGGGACCGAGAAGAAAAAAAGTGAGGATTAGGTGTCTGGCAAGATCTTTTGCATGCTAGAGGAGCACTGCTATAGACTGATCTGCTCTTTGCTGTCATACAGTGACTAATCACCGTGAAAGCTAACAGAAATGCAGACTTGAGGCCATAGTTAGTAACAAGTACAGTGGGATTTTTTCAAGATGTTTCACTTCAAACTATTTATCCTATTACTACTAACAAAGGAATCATGAATTGGAGCAAAACTGAAGTTGACAGTGTCTCGTGTAACTCTACAGTGACCATATACCAATGCTGTAAAGCAGCAGATTAGTACCACAGGCTGCTGTTTGCTCTATGGCTCCCAAAGGGCTTAGGCACAAGCAGTGAAACTTAGTAGCAGCACCAAGCCTGGATTTTTTTTTTGCTCTTTTAAAAATTCTGCAAGCTAGAAACTCACTCCATTTTTCCCCCACACCTTATTTGTTTAGGCCCCAGTGCTGCAAAGAAGTGGTGTATTGTGCGTGGATGGTGGAAGCAGAGACAAGGTCTGGTTCTGTGAGGTGCAAAATTCCCTCAGCTCCTAGCAGCCCTCTGGAAAGCTCTAAGCATCTTGAAGGCTCACAGACAAATTATTTTAGCATTAATTACAACATCAATGAGAAAATAATACCCAAATGGGAATTTAGGATGATGTCTGCATGGAATGTTTCTCATTATGTTTGTATGGATTTTGTATGACAGCAGAACACTTTAAAACCCATCTTGCTTTCAAGCTAGTGCTGAATCTATGCCTTCATGCTAAGCAGTGGGCAGAGTCTAAGTTGTCTAATTTGTAAATTCTTATAGCTGCTAGACAAAGCTGTCTTTCTATATGAAGGAATATGAACTCAAAATTTGTTTTCCTTTTTAAAGTGAGATCTCATCAACAGCATATTTTTCAAGGTTGGAATCTGAATGTTTTTTTTCTTGCTTTCTCTTTTGATTTACTAGCTTGTCTTTAGTATTTTTTTTCAAAGCTATCCCATTAGATATTGCCATTTCCTCACTTTCAGTTCCTAAATAACAAGACAATGAATGGAGTCTTGTGCATAACCAAAACATTTGAGCTTGGTCAGAGTGGAATTATTTGTTTTTCAAAGTGGACAAAAATCAAACTATTTATTTTAAATCCTCCCAAAATAGAAATGGGGGGAGGGGAAGAAAAAGGAGACACTGGGAGATCTTTTTTCCAGGAGAGAAAAAGAATGCAATTATCATCTTGCAAATGGAGGCCTGATGTTCAAATATCTCTTCACTTTGCATGATATTTTGCTTAGTCAAGAATAAAATTCTTCTGGGTGTCTCTGTGCACAGCTTCATTAGAGATACATGAGACACATACAAATGCAGCTTTTTTTATATTTGTCCATATGTTTGAGAAGAGTTATCAATGTAACTGAGTTGTGAAAAACTTTCCTCTGAAGCTGAGAAACCTTTTCTCACAAATGTTAGGACAGAGCTGACACCATGTGTAGAATCCATGCTTGTATGAGTGATAGACATGTGTATGTGCACTCCCAGAGCTACAGTTCTTTTAAATAGTTTCAGAAAACATGTCCTTTCAGATTTCCTGCCTATTATACCATGTTGCAACAACAGCAGTTGATGGATCAATCCCTGTGGCATTTTGTCATATCACATAAAGCATCAAGTGATAGATGCACTTCAGAATAACATGTCCTGGAGACACAGAAGCACAAAACAGCTCTTCTATCCTTACTAGTACACCCTTCAAAATATTTCCCCATCCCCAATTCTTCCTTCAAAAGCAAAAGTATCTCTCAGTTCCACAGATGTCAAGTTCTAACCAAGATGGATCAAGCCTGAAAGAATATAAGCAGATAGATACTTGTAGTCTAAACCAACTTAAAGCAACTCCTATTTATTCAGCTGGTCCTTGATTTGCTGCTCCCCTGTGCTTCAGCCCTGGGTTCTCCTATGGCTCTGATAAAGCACAGTATTTATGCATTTGTATGTCTGCACAGATCTTGTCAGACTCATACAGTTTGAACTTTCACAAGCACTTCCCACAGCACTTGGTTAAAGCACTTTCATTTTTACTCATGACACTCCTGCTATTGTCGCAGAAAGACTCTGTCTCCCTTTCATTCACTCTTTAGAAAGCTTAAACATGTCCAAGCTAATCTCAAGAGTTACTATTGTTTTAAATAACTTTTCTATTTCAATATAACCTGTCCCACTCGGTAGGATTGCCAGATATTTGTTGTGCACTAGTCATCAAAGGCTGGTCTTGGTACTTGCTAAGGAGGCCCATGATCCCTAGGAGGACAGAAGGGCAACACCAGGCCAACACAAAGTGCTGGAGGAGAGCACTGAAGGGCTGCAGCCAACCTCACAGCCCTGCACAGGTGTTCCCTTTCCCCTGGAAAATGATACATCCTGTGGCCAGATCAGGTTAAAGCAGCTCGTGTTCTTCGTCTGGTTTAGAGGGCTAGGACCCAAACCATGGCCACGCTCACCTGGTAGAGGGCACAGGCCCCAAGGACTAACATGGGCTCCCAAAGATCATGACAAGTCCTTGTATGTCACCTGAAACTTGATTTGGAAAATGGATTGTTTCTCTTACCATTACAAAGCAGACATTGGAGAAATTCAGATATTCCTACCCAAACGTTTGGGGTCTGGTTTGATTTAATACTAGCCAACTCTGTGGGTCCCAAAAACATGACATAGTGTTTGTAGCTCATAATTCAGTGTAGAGTAACACCTGCTTTCAGTCTGAAAGTGAAACTTCAATTCAGCAAATCACCCAGCCATTCACAAAGGCACAGAGGGAAGTAAAGGCCACTTCCCTTTGTATAGGCTTGCAATCTTATCTTTGCCTTGCCAAAACAAAATCAATAGAACAAAACACCAAGGTTTGGGCCTTTTGTTAATCATTTGACAACCAAAGTCTATAAATTCATTTCCCCATTTCATTCCTTTATTTATCCTGCTGCTCTGAAAGTCCTGAAAGGACAATGAAAACTGGCCTGACTCTGGCTGTCTCAGTCAAATAAAGCTGGCATGGACATGGAGTTACACTTAGCCACCCACCCACACAATTTTAGCTTCCCAGCCATCAAAGCACAATCAAAACTGCATTTTCCTGACTGTCAGTTTCTCTATGCATTTTTTAGAGAGCAGATGTAATAGGTTTTACAGGGAGTCCCTTTGATTCGTGCCAGCCTTGCACATTCTCATTCTGCCCCTAATCTCTCCTTTGTGGCACGCGGACTCGGAGCAGTGGGCATGGATCCCAGCGGACACTGATTACCATCCAAATTCCCTTTTGGAAATGATCCCATCTGGCAACTGCAGAACCCAAAGCTTCGACCCTCGGCCATTGTTCTTCTCCAAAATGAGCAGATTCAACTTTATTACAGATTAAACATTTGCTGTATTTTATGTTTAAAGCTAATTTCGAGTGCTATGTCAAAACACAGAAGCTTTCTCTGCTGACCCTCCTGTAGAGTTTTTATTTGAAGGATGAATAAAAATTAAGCAGTCCAAGCCTTTTTTTTTTTTTTTTTTTTTTTTTTTTTTTCCAGAATACGCACAAAGAATTGCTCCCCAAGCTTAAATTTTGCATGTCAAGTTTCATCTGGGAGCAGATTCGTTTTTACAGCTCAGTTATCAGCTGTGCAAACAGGCTATTATTCATGTTCATCTAGGGTCTAACAGCATTACTGGCCTCTCAAAAATTTGCCAGGCCAGGAAAATTTATGCAGGACCCATTTTAGAGAGGGAAGGAAAATGAGACAGGGCTGAACAGGCCCACGAAAGGCAACCAATAGCCTTGTACAAGTAGAGAGTTGGACTAGATGATCAGGTCCCTTCCAACTAAAATATTCTGTTCTGTTCTGTTCTGTTCTGTTCTGTTCTGTTCTATTCTATTCTATTCTATTCTATTCTATTCTATTCTATTCTATTCTATTCTACATCTTACTCACAGAGCTGAGAGCAATGCAGTTCTCTCCTGTTGCACACTCCCCACAGTGAGGCTCATATCAAATACATGTACAGCTCTGCACTGTGACCTCTCTCTCCCCATCTGTGGTCACATATGCAGGATGCAGATGGTCAGGCTGCTCTGTGATCCGCTGCGGAGAAGACATAGTTGGTATATAGGCCATGGCATTGCCTTGCAATCAGGGAATGTACCAGGTAGTAGGGCCCTGCATGCACTGAAGCCCTATCAAAAGCCCTATTCTCGATCAACTGAGCCCCTCTACTTACCATTCAACCCATCTAGCATATCTGATGCATGGATGATGATAGGTCTCAATTCACGACTCAACTCCCCCCAAAAATAGCCAAAGTCCACAAATCTGACCTTGAGCAAAAGTGTCCAGTCATGTTTCTTGCAGTGGTGCTCACAGTATAAATGTTTCATGGATAAACAATCACTCTTCTTACACAAGGATAATCTGTAATGCTAGACTGTGCAAATAAAAAAAAAAGTATTACTGTGCCTTATATGCTTGTGTTACGATCTATTGATCATAACACATATGCACTTGGAAATGAAATTTGTACCAATGGCAGCAGTAATCTTTTCTTGTACATTATATTCTTAACAGTTTAGTAACCTGAAATTACTTATCTTTCTGAAACACGTAAAAAATTCTGGTAATATAAAATCAAAGTCTTCCTTTAACAAACAGAAATCCAATAGAGTTAAGTTCTCTCTGGTTTTACTTGCAGTGTGGGGTGGTATTTTCATGGATTTTATTACGTCAGTTTTTCACAATATCAAAATGATTTCCAAATCATTTTTAAGAATCTAAAGTATTGTATAATGTGTCTGCAAATCAAAAGTAATCTTTTGACTTTTATGCAGCAACATTAGTGAGCATTTCATGACAGTCTTTTAAGACAGACTGTCCTGGTATCCTTACCATTAACATTTGAATTGCTTAAAGTCCTGCTGTAAAAATTTGTCTCTTTAGGTAGCTTAAACGACTCTTTTGTCAGTCTCTTTATTAAAAATGCAGAAATATAGTATCATCCCTTATCAAAAATGAAACCAGCATGGTTGGCGCCCCTATAAAATTTTTAAATTGTCATTGTTCTTGTGTTAAGTTAAAGCCCCCTCATTTGCTTTAGACATCTCTGGGAATTCATCCATCTTCAAAGGAAACTCAAAAGGCAAGACAGCGTTCCTGTGATTAAATACAAGAGTAAGCAATAAACATAGTGCAACATGATGGTTTGTTTTTTTTTTTTAACCAAGTGCACAAAGATTCAGATGAAAAAGATACCAGTACTTAAGAGAATTTATCTTGAAATAAGCCAGTGTCCGAGTCCTGCACAGCAGAATGGGAATTTGTTGGTGGAGAAAAACTGAAGAGTACCCCTAAAAAAGGCTGAAAAGTAAAATTTAAGTTGAATGGTAGCCTTTCATTAACTATTGCTGTGGGCAGAGGAGCTTGTTACTTAATGACCCTGAGGCTGTTCATGGCTTTCAGCAAATCGCAAATTCTCTGTCTTTTGGCATATGGGAAGTCAGGCTGACCACCATCTTCTGACATCTTCCTGTGTCATCAGCACTAATATTTATCTAGGCAGCAGCAAACTTGATATAAATCCATCTCACAACAACCTTGTGAGCAACCTGAACACCTCACAATTCACTTCCATCTAGCTCAGATCTCTATATACTGCATTGCTGTCTTCCGTGTAGAGTCTCCTTGAAATCCTATCAGTGTTAACCAGTATTTGTTTACAAAACCCACTTATGAAACCAGGCGATTCATCCTCACCACCTGGAGGCTGACCAAACTGCCCCTCTATCCTTGAAGGTGGATAATTACACATACTTTTCTTTCTGTGAGTAACAGCAGCATAGGACATAAATATAAACAAGACTGGTGACTCCGCCAAGGAAAAGACTACTCTGGCATCTCCAGTCACTACTGTTGTGAGGTGCATGAACCACCACCACCATGTTCCTAAATGTGGTACAACTAACAGTGGTACAACAGTGGTACTAACAGTGGTACAACAGGAAACACTGAAGTCATCGATGGATGTCTTAGCCCCTGCCCAGTACTTTCCATGATCAAATTCTGTTTTCACTTATAATATTAATAAAATCCATTATGTGAGATACCTGCAACAGGCTGACTCTTTTATTTTCTTTCTTAGTTTCAGACAAAATAGTTCACATATTTCAGAGAACTAAAGCAGGGAGAATATATTGTTCCCCCACATGAAAGAATAGAATAAACCTAGTACCATTTAACTTAAAAGGCTTCAGAGCCTTCAGATCTTGAAGTAGGGACTTCAAATGAGTTAAAAACCATGTAACTTATTTATTGCACACAGAAGCTATGCTATGCTTACATTATAAAGCTGGTAAGCAAGCACATAAAATGGTGTGGTTGCCTGTGAAACAGTAATTCATGAGCTTCATGCACAGGCACCATGATAGCGCTGTAAATGACACTGTCACATATGCTCTTTTCCATAAGACCCTTACCTCATTCAGTGTGCAGAATGAACAACGTTCAACTAATCTGTAGCTTTCAATAGTTTATTTTCCCTTCATTATTCACTCTCACCAGGCATTATTTATTGCACACTATTCAGATTCTGCTTTGAAAACAGAATTATTCATTTCTTCATAGGCTTTTCTATGGTGCTTATCAGAATAGTATGAATGCTTCAGATGTCAATGCATTCATTTTTATAAACTTTCTGGGATGTTAAGGTTACAGTTTTTGCCATTTTTATGGAACATGAACTGAATAAGAAATACCAGCTAAACTTTTGTACTTAACATAAGCTGTTTAAAACTTGTGTTTTCAGACTATTACACAGTACTTCATATATTCAAGATTAAGATTCCAGTGGCTTCAGCTGGAACTGTGATTGCTCAACAGTTACCCAGTTTACAACCTGGGATCTTAGCTGTGTACCACAAAAAAAGACAAGCTCACAAGTAGGAAACAGCCTTGCAAAGTTTCGTTTGATGCAGGAAGGATGCTCAGAATTAGATAAGAGTGGCACATTTCTCTGCTATTCACTTGCCACAAGAGAAAGCCATTACAAAACCATCATTTTTCCTTCTGCAGATCCTGGCATTACTGGCTATGTGCCCTTCACTTTCTGCCACAGGAAAGGCTTTGGTGCTCCTTCATTACAGACTATTGATTTATCTCCAGAGCACACTTAATTGTGTTAATTTTTAAATGAAGCAAAGGTCCCAAGCAAAAAAAAAAAAAAAAAAAAAGTGTGCAATCCCATAATTACAGATTAACAAAATTAAAGTGTATAAAATAGGTAAATTAAGGTTGCATAGGAAACATAGGAAAGCTCAACTTCTGTGAACTTAAGTTTGTCATTTTAACACTCCTTTGTCATAGGTTTTCTAAATATATGTATGTAAAGTCTGTGCTCTTTTTATGCACACACCATAGACCCAGCTGTTATCTCCTCAGACTCTCAGTCAGACAGCTTGCTTTTGCAGTTGTTGGGCTGTAAGAAGAAGAGGGAGGATGAGTGCCCAGCCTGATTTAAAGTATCCCATGATTAAACCCTGCTCAGCTAGAGCAGACCATGCTCACTGCACACAGTCATAGGTTTCAACAGTGATGCTCTGGCAAGCCTTATTGGACCCAATCCACGTGGCCGTTGGGCTGTCAGCATGCAGATGACTATCCACAGGAAGATTCAAACACATAAAAGTAACACTCCCACCAGACTTTAAATGATGACGGAAATATGCTGGTCCCTCAATGCCTCTGTATCTTACGGCTATCTCTGGATCCTACTGTCCGCTCTGTTCCTGGGCTGAAAGCAAGAAAAGAGTAGTTGGGTAACAAGAGGGTTTGAGAGACTAAAATGTTTTTTATGATGAGTTCTAGGGTTGATTGTTTTGCATGTTCGTAAATCAAGTCAGTCTTCAGCATAAGTGAGTTTTCTCGTCATACAGTCCATCTTAATATCCAGCCACAGGGAACCGCATAAATGGCAGATGTGTCTTGGTTATGCTGGCTGAGAGCTCATTTTAATGAGGAGGAGATGAGACTGAGGCAACAGACACCAAGATAAATCCTTATTGTGGGAGACTGTCTGAGGAGCTGAATAACTGTTACAGAAAAGGTCCAGCTGCGTGCATAGACAGCTTGCATCTGCTCATGTAAGCATTTGCAATTGTCTAACTCTGTGAGTCAGAAACATGTATCTTGAGAAGTGCCCTAGGCTTCTGGAGAGGAAAGATTCCAACTAAGCTTGTGTTATACACCCACCACCATCTTCTCAAACACCTTCATTGTAAAGTAGCGCATGGGCAACCAAAAGAACAGCTCAGAAATGCCAGATAATTTCCTCTTTGCCCGTATATTGGAGGGCTCCTGTTGGGAAACACAACAGCAGCTTTGAGCTTGCTCCAAATAGCACTTGTTGGGAGATATCAAATTTCAAAACAGAACAGGGGGGTGAAGAAACCCAAACTGATCAATACCACTTCCCTATATGGCAAATGAGTCATTTAAACTAATCACACCAGCAAAGCTTAGACTTCAAAGCCTGGAGGATTCTCATCACTTCACTAGTTACTCTCTCAGAAATACCTTTCATATTACAGGAGAGAGAAAATGACTTCTGGATGCATCCTTCTGCACAGCACAGATAGAGGCTGTTGTGCATATGAGCACAAGATAAAGCGATATGGACCACCAGGAAATCGCACTTATATTAATGGAAACATTACGTGCAGTGATGCGATATTCCTGGCCGGTAGCTGGCATGAAGCACAAAAAGGGAACACACAGCAGGGCACCTTATTAGGCAGGTTGGCGTTGTGGCTCAAGATCAGAGGAGTGGGTGTTCAGAGAACAACATGAGAGCCAGAAAGCCTGCTCACGGTGCTCTGCCTGGAGAGTGAGGGCAAACAGGACCAGTGACTGGACAGCACAGAGCCCATTGTGGCCAAGAGAAACCTTTGCAACATCTTCAGACAAGGCAATTTGAAGTACTGCAGTGTAAAAAGCAACGTCTGGGTCTGGGCATCCTTAAACTGCTGCTCATGCTTCTCCTAGGATGTGTGCAATGTGCCTGTGATTTTGTTTTGACTGAGCTCACTACAAAATTGTAATGATTTCAGTGGAGGTGCACAATCAGACTCCTTATTCAAAACACTGCAGAGACTAACATACCTGTCCAGAGTGATATTACAGTATATGCTTCCCTGGGACAATATTTGGTTGCACAGATGTTGACCTCCTTGTTCAAATAGGAACTGATAGAAAAATCCAATTATTTTTTTCACACAAGGATTAGTTTCTCTAGGTGTAGAATTAGTTTAAAATCAATTACATGCTGTGAAAGACAGAGGTACTCAATGATCCTTACTTAGTCTCCTAACTGAATGGATTCAGCCATCTATATATTTCCTCTCTTTTCAGAAAAGAGAGCAAAATCTTCTCTGTGTTATTGTATTTCTTATTAGTGGGTCTGAAAAATCACATTTTTTTCTATAATACTGGTGCTTTCTCGCTGACAAATATTGATTTTTTCCACGCTTCCTCCACTCTCCATGGGTATTTCCTTTTGCTACTCTTTTTACTGTTTTGACATAACTGAATACAGTCATCATTAACACAACCAGACAACTATGTGTTACAGTCATGGAACAAGAAGCATTTAAAAATTAAATTGCTGGCTCAAATTAATTTAGATCACTTGAAACAAGAAGTTACCCTCAGCAGGCAGCTGATTTGAGGACATCACTTCTGCACTGGGCCAGGCAAGAATCTGCATAGCACAGTATCCTCCTTCCAGCAGTGGTCAGCAGCAGATGCTTGGGAAAAGACTACATCCTGTGCGATCCTTTTCTGACACAGGCTTCTGAGAAACAGTATTTTAGGAGATTCCTGGTCTACAGGTTTTCTCTAGACCATTATAATTACTACCACCAGTGGATTTACTTTTAAGGACAACTGTTAATTTATGCAGTGTTAAATAATAGTAAGGCCTTGTATGGCGGGATTGGATGTTCCCACTAGAAAAGTACCCGAACTGTAGAAACTATAGTTGGTATTAACATTATTTTTGGAAGGCTCTTGACCACTGTGCAAGAGGTTGAGAAGAATATCCATCATCACTGTCCACGCTATCTTTGTCTGATAAGGGAAGGTTGTACAGTTTCCAGGACTACCCAGTACCATTCACGAACAGAACACATGCTTACAGAGAGATTTATCAAATCAAAGAAGATTTACTGTTTTGTTGTCATAAAAGTCCCCAAAAGTCACAGCGAAGGATGAAGTTGGGTGAACGCAGGAGGCTTATAGCAAGAACTGAAACTGATGATGTTGCTATGGACTGCACAGCCCATTTGATATGCTGTGCAGAAAGCATTGTGGCTGCTATGCAAATCTTAGAGCTCAAGTGCAGGAAAATAAGGACACAACTAAAGTAGGATAGATTATTTAGGCAGCAGGAGAAAAGGAAAACATAACATCTTGGATATTACTTTAGAACCATTTCCTTTCAGACTGTAGTGTTGACATCCCAGAAATTCAGTGTAAATCCATGCCACTGAAGCATATCTGACTTCGAAATAACCTGCTGTTACAGACCTACTAAGAAACAGCAGTGCACAATTTATTGGAGTTATTTCGGTTCAAGGCGACAAAGCTCTGTATTGCACACATCAAGATTTAGCTCAGTTTGAATGATTCAACAGTTAGCAGGTACTCTTGCGGATCACAATGTCAGCTATCTATCTGCCACATTGGGTTTCCCAATACCATGGCAGAGAAAACACCTTTCGAGGTGTACCTTCCAGGTACATTACTTCCAGATGCTCCAGTAACACAAAGTAAATGCATATGACCAAATCCATATGCCAGCACCACTCTCAGGAATGGAGCAGCACAGGATCTGCAGTGAAAAGGCGAGGGATTGCTTTGTCTCAGATACTGCAGGTACCAGGCAGGGTCTGGACACCCTCTCTAGCTGAGGTTTGGCAGGCAAGCCTTGCTGCAGCTCTGAAAAAGATTCTCCTACTCTGCAAGCAACACTATGTTACCAATCCAATGGCTTCAGGTTAAAAAACAATGGTAGATTTGTTTATTTGTTTGAACCATAGTGGAGCACTGACTTGTAACCAAAAGTCTGAATGGCCAATGAATCCCTTTAAAACAATTATTTATGAAATGTACGGTTGTTCAGAAACACAGATGATCCCTATCAGTACATCTCTGATAAAGTTGCAGAAAGCTGTTTTAGATTAGCCTTTCTTTCCCTGCTTTATCATCCTTTCTATTTAATAATGGCCTAGATCTCATTTATGTGCGGTGGGCATGTCTAGAGACTTTACTGCATTAAATTAGAAACTGTATTTCCATATTATCTGTGACATTCAGATGCACCTCTATTGATATTTTTTCCTTGGTTAATTAAGCACTGACTTGAGTATTAGCTCACATCCTGGCCTTCATCTCAGAGGTGATAGTAAGCTCTACATTCTCTCCGGGAGCTAACATACATCAGCTGTGGTAATAAGTGTGTAAATCCTCTTTGCTATACCTTTTGTAGAGTCTATCTTCTGTCGTGTATTCCCATGGCTGTATTTAATATTTCCTTATTTCCACAACATTACATAATCTGCACCAAATTTTTGTTCTCTGAGGAATCACAAAATAGTTAACGTGGGAAGGAACCTCTGGAGATCTACTCCAACTCCCTGCTCAGAGCAGAGTCAGCTAAAGCAGGTTGCCCTGCACTGTGTTCAGTCAGGTTCTGAGTATCTCAAAGGATGGAGACATCCAGGCCTCTCTGGGTAATTTGTTTCAGTGTTCAACCAATTCATAATAAAAAAAGTTCTGATATTCATAGGGAATTTCCCGCATTTCAGTTTGTGCTCATTGTTTCTTTCCCTGTCACTGGGGACCACTGAGAAGAGTCTGCTTCTCTCCTCATTGCACACCAAGCCACTTTATTAAAAAAAAAAAAAAAGGAAAGGAAACAAGAAACAAACAAACAAAATAAAAGCCAAAAGCAGATTAAAGAGCAGAATTTACATTCTGTCCTAAAAAGCATCTTTGATGATGTGACTAGATCCTGGGTACCTGAGCATCTAACTTTAAACCTCTGAGTATCATATGCATTTGTGTGATTTAAAACACAAAGCCTTGTTGGGTGTCAGGAGTCCAGGTAAAGTTTAGTATGCCAGTACCCATGGTTCTAACATTTCCTAATGTTATACCACAGAGGGGAGCTGGAAATGCCTTTGGTGTGCTTTCTAGTTTCATTAGTAAAATGACATGACACTGTTAATCTCCAGAAAGTATCTTCCATAGAATTAGCAACATATTCCAGTGCCTTTTAAGAACAAATCACCTTCACTCAGGAACATTGCGAAAAGAGCCACTGCCCATAAAATAATATGCTATTTTCCTGAAGAGTTGAAGAAACTGATACTGATCACCATTTCCCTAGGTGCCAGCTGGCATCAGATGTTAACTAAAGCCATAGGTAGCAATACCAGCTATAACAACTCCTGAGGGGATGTAAGCACACAGCTGCCCCTCATACTTGCAGCTAAGATACCTGGCATTAGACTTAGCTCACCTGTCACAGTGCTTTAGAGGGAATTAAAACAATTATGGAAATGGAGGAGGACCTTATCTATGAAAACTTGGATGAGTCACCTTTCCTGTGGCGGAATTTAGCTATGCGTGAATCACAAGACAATACTGTTCAGCTATGGATGTCTTTAACAGTTATATTTAAAGGACTAAAGCTGAAGTTCTTAATATTGTCTTGGACAGATAGGAATGCTCAATATGTGTGTGAAGAGACTTGTGAGGTAAGGCAGTGTCAGTGCCGCTGCCGTGGCTAAGGTCACTAGTCCCATGCTGCACAGGAGGTCTACAGTAATAGGAGAGTGGAAGTTAAGAGTCCCTGTCTTTTCATCCAAAAGCTCACTGACTAAAGAGACCATGACCAGCCCACCTGCCATTTAGTATTTCAAATTGCTCATAAGAATTCCTATAAACAGGCATAAAGTATTATTAATAATGTTTTCCTAACATAATAATGACCAAAATCCAAAAGCATTATAGCATTAATGCTTTATGATTTCCCTGGCACTTAATGAGGTTATTACTGTACTGGTAAACTGATCTCTGTTAGACCCCTAAGGCGTTTGTATCAAGATGTCGGCAGTGAAATGACCATGCAAGTGGCCTTGCTGTACAACAAGTTTTATTTTTTTCACACAAGTCAATGAAGCATAGAGTGACTGTCATAGCCCTTTGTTTGAAAACAGCAGCAATAGGGCAGACTACATGTGCAGCTTCACAAAGCATTAATCAGTTGCTTGCACCATTTAATTACTATTATTTCAGGTTTTTGATAAAGTATTCAATGGAATTAAACCCTGAGCATCACTTTCAGCCATTGTTATCCAATTTGGCTTTAGAAAAATTGCATAAACAAGTACACAATCTCAACATATTTCAGCACAATTTATGGCTCCAGGGATTTAAGTTCCAGGAACAATTTAACAGAAAATAAACATGATTATTAATAGAAGTGATAAAGGAGTGGGATGATAAAGCAATGTGACTATCACGCAAATTACCTAATGGAATAATGAAGTATCCATTCTTTTCACCCAGCTACTTAGATTTAAAATCTCTTTTTGTCCTTTGTACTAATAACCACTAGAGTTTGCCTGCATGTCCCCCTGAAGAGGAGAGAATGGGCCTTTTATTGCTCATGTTTTATCCAGACTTGTACAAGACAGGAGGTTATAGAACATAAATTTACAGTGATGCCATAAGCAAAGGAATGGAGGAGATAGAAAGATGAAACTACCGCGTAACACATTAAGGAGCAATAATGTAAAAGCAAACAGTCCAGAATAGAGCACCCATTGCTTCTACTGTCAGAGCTATTGATAAACTGAAAAATGAAATTGTTCTGAAGGAGGAAAAGCATGAGGCTGTATGACTGGCAAGCTCTTAGCAGGGCTTATAAATATACAGTGCTCTCTGATGAGATATTCAGAAGTGAATATGCTTGAAGTTCTGACTTTAATGGCACTGAACTGAAAACAAAATATATTAATAATGCTAATAAAACACACAAAGGAGACTTCAAGATAATTTTTATCTGTCCTATGAAAAGTGATATGGAAAAACTACTCAGGACATAAGGTTGTAGAGTTTAAAACTGGATGAAGTATGCACTGTTATCAATCATGCAAATAATTGCTGCAGTCTATTTCCTATGAATTTATAGAAAGACATCTCAGAAAAGCTGACAAACTACAAAGAAATTACTACATCTGCAAGTCCAGTAAATTGGAAATTTATCCCTCCTCCTCCCTCTCCTCCTCTCTTTCCTCTCCACCACTTCCCTGAGTAAAGGGGAGAACTCATTTTTCCATTCAGAACTACTAGCTTCCTTGTCCCGGTCATCTACCAGTGTGGTTGCAGGAGCTGAGAGCAGCCTGAAGTTTTCAAGTGGCATATACAGGAAAGTAGCTAGAGAATTGTCCTCTGCCATGGCCCAGTTAATAAAATCTGAGGGAATCATCAGTGAGCAACCAGAGATGGCTTCAACATGGGAGGCACGGAAAGCTGCATGTAGCATCACAGAAAACTGCACAGTTTTGAGGTTGCCCTTGACTAATTTGAAATACTTCAAAATTCTTGGAAAAAAGATCCTTTGAATATGAAAGGCATTGTCATTAGAACAAAGCATTACTAGCAGTTCATTACATTTAGCCTATATCTTCTTCTTCTTCTTCTTCTTCTTCTTCTTCTTCTTCTTCTTCTTCTTCTTCTCCTTCTCCTTCTTCTCCTTCTTCTCCTTCTTCTCCTTCTTCTCCTTCTCCTTCTCCTTCTCCTTCTCCTTCTCCTTCTCCTTCTCCTTCTCCTTCTCCTTCTCCTTCTCCTTACCTCAGTGCCAGGGAAGGTCATGGAGCAGATCATCTTGAGTGCCATTACGCGGCACGTGCGGGACAACCAGGGGATCAGGCTCAGCGAGCATGGGTTTATGAAAGGGAGGTCCTGCTTCACTCACCTGGTCTCCTTCTATGACAAGGTGACCTGCTTAGTGGATGAGGGGAAGGCTGTGGATGTTGTCTACTTGGACTTTAGTAAGGCCTTTGACTGTCTCCCACAGCATTCTGCTGGAGAAGCTGGCTGCTCACGGCTTGGATAAGTGCACTCTGCGCTGGGTTAAAAACCGGCTGGACGGCCGAGCCCAGAGAGAGGTGATGAATGGAGTCAAATCCAGTTGGTGGCCGGTCGTGAGTGGTGTTCCCCAGGGCTCAGTGTTGGGGCCGGTCCTGTTCAATATCTTCAATGATGATCTGGATGAGGGGATTGAGTGCACCCTCAGTAAGTTTGCAGATGACACCAAGTTGGGTGGAAGTGTCGATCTGCTGGAGGGTAGGAAGGCCCTACAGAGGGACCTGGACAGGCTGGATCGATGGGCCAGGGCCAATTGCATGAGATTCAACAAGGCTCAGTGCCAGGTCCTGCACTTCGGTCACAACAACCCCAGGCAACGCTACAGGCTTGGGGAGGAGTGGCTGGAGAGCTGTCTGGCTGAAAAGGACCTGGGGGTGTTGGTTGACAGCCACCTGAACACGAGCCAGCAGTGTGCTCAGGTGGCCAAGAGGGCCAATGGCATCCTGGCTTGTATCAGGAATAGTGTGGCCAGCAGGACCAGGGAGGTGATAGTGGCCCTGGACTCGGCACTGGTGAGGCCACACCTCGAGTACCGTGTTCAGTTTTGGGCCCCTCACTACAAGAAGGACATTGAGGTGCTGGAGCGTGTCCAGAGAAGGGCAACGAAGTTGGTGAAGGGTCTAGAACACAAGTCTTATGAGGAGTGGCTGAGGGAGCTGGGGTTGTTTACTCTGGAGAAGAGAAGGCTGAAGGGAGACCTTATCGCTCTCTACAACTACCTGAAAGGAGGTTGTAGTAAGGTGGGGGTCGGTCTCTTCTCCCTAGTAACAAGTGATAGAACGAGAGGAAACGGCCTCAAGCTGCGCCAGGGGAGGTTTAGGTTGGATATTAGGAAAAACTTCTTCACCGAAAGGGTAATCAGGCATTGGAACAGGCTGCCGAGGGAAGGGGCTGAGTCTCCATCCCTGGAGGTATTAAAAAGGCGGGTAGACGTGGTGCTTGAGGACATGGTTTAGTGGTGGACTTGGCAGTGACAGGTTAACGGTTGGACTCGATAATCTTAAGGGTCTTTTCCAACCTTAATGATTCTATGATCCTTCTCCTTCTCCTTCTCCTTCTCCTTCTCCTTCTTCTTCTTCTTCTTCTTCTTCTTCTTTTCTCCTTTGTTTCTCTTCCTAGTGTGGCATGTGCGTTTTCTAGTTTTATTTGAATATTCTTAAAAGAACAACTGTTCTTTTAAATATAATAATTTTAATTACAAATATGTACTTTTGTTTAAAAGTCATCCAGATGTATAATAATCACAGCAGTAATTTTTAAGAAATGTAAATCAGAAATAAATTAGTTACATTTTTCTGGCTTTAGCTGTTACCTGAGAAATGAACACATCCCTTTGTCAGTCTTGCTGTTACTAACCATAATTACATACACTACATTAATTCTGTCTTAGTATTCCGTCCTTCCACACCAACCTGCTGATCTCTTCATACATCTAAGTAGAGCAGGTATGATTTTCAGTTGGTCCAGCTCTTCAGATGCACACCACCTATGGGTTTCAACAGACGGCTCCTCTCTGTTTGCCAGGCAACAGCCACTGCATATCCTTGAAAGCTTTTCAGGATTCAAACAGAAGCACTTGTTAGCCAGGCCCATTCTGAAATGGCATATGAATTGATGCTTCAGTAGGGCATCAGGTCAGGGAATTCAACATGCTTTTCCTTTTACACCAGTCTAGAAAATTAAGATTTCCTCAGTTCAAGCCATAAGACAGCCGTAACAGAAGATGGGAGACAATACCAGGATCCTTTATGTCAATCATCTATTCAGAATCTGTTCAGAGCAGAATTTTTTTTTTTTTTCCTTTTGTCTTTTTCTTTAAAGGCCTTTATTCTCCATCCTTTCATCTGTCTCTTTTTTCTTTGGTTCCCAGTACTTTGGGCGAATACAGCAGGATATTAGTCTCTCACAGAAAATGCTGCTAATTAGTTTATTTCTGTATTCATTGCCAGATTAATCTTGTAGGGTGCAACCCAGCTATCAGGCTATTTAGAAGAAATCCTGCTCACCTCAATTTCTCTAACATGTTTGTACCAATCTGTCTTGTGTTTTCTTCAGGATTTATAAAAATAAAGTATTAAGACAGATTTTTCTCCTCATGTGGTTTATCTAAAGACCAGATTTTGCCATCCTTACTCAGACTGAATGGTCACTTATGACATATATTCTTTAACTGATTTCAGTGGGACTTCTTCTGTAGTGCGCAGGGTAAAATCTGGCTTCATAAGCATAAACAAATGCCCTTCTCCCCGAGGCAAGGAAGGGCTTCAAAAGAAACATTCTTTATGCTCAGAAAAAGACCCCTATATTCATTCCAGAAAATTAATATAGCGGCACTAGAAGGACCCCAGCTTCTAAGATACAGAACCAAGAGGTCAGTTATATTTGTCAGTATAAGAACTGAAAGGTTTTAATGCCACTGTTTCATCCAGTGCAATGGCCTGACATCCTTACCCTGCTCAATTCACCTTTATGTTATTATCCAGTTTGTTTAAACGGTTCTGCCACTCCCTTCTATAAATCCCATGGACATCCAAGCCTTTTGAAAGCTAAGGGTTGCTTTAAAGTGTCATTGATGCTTAACCTACCCACCAACTATCAGTATGGTAGGACCCACATTATAGCCCCACTGTCAATTGATAGCTTTTATGATGCAATAATAATACAGGTCACTGTTTGCTACACAGATTACTAGAAAATAAATAGCTTCAAATAGAATTCAGGCCCAAAGAACCACAGGAAACCATTATCTGAACCTCAAAGAACAAACCAAAAATATTCCTGATGGTTTTTTCACTTCTATCCCTCAACCAGAAGCAGTCTGGGGTCATTCAGAGCAGCTGGCCCCATGGCCACCTTTTGCAGGAGATTTGGCATTCTAGACACCTTTAGACCAAAGCTCAGATTAGAATTTATTGCCACCGTGGCTTTCCCCAGGTAAAAGCTCTTCAGGAAGCAAGGGCTGCAGTTCTTACACCTCAACTAAACAGGAAAAGGCTTTCCTACTTTAACAACCTTGTTATTTTCAACGATTTCCAATTCTGTTTATCAGTTACACTGAAGATGTGTATCAGGCTGAGATGGGGCTGGAGAGACAAGAGAAAATGTTGATAGCTGAATCAGCAGGGTGAAATTCTCATCTCCCTGCTTTTGCATGCTCCAGCATCTGCATCTCTGAGCAACAGGAATGAAGATGCCTAGTTCACAGGACACATGGAAGTGCAGCATTACTTAGAGGTCAAACTGCTGCTGCTATTTTCTTGGAAAGTACTTTAGTCAGCTAATATATTAGAGTCAATAGATAGGTACTGCCGCAGTCTGTGTGCCTCTCAAGCCCAAAGCTACTGATAAGCACATTTGTATTGACTGCAAAACAGTATATTCCAAGATTTCAGTTCTGAAGGAGCTTTCTCCCAAGGAAAACTAAAATACAAAAAATTCCTTCAGTCCAAATGAGGGAGGAGGGAGCTGGAAATGACTGCTGAGTTGCACACAGGACTGGTTAGATCATGCCCACACCACATGTCATAGTGCAGAGGTTATTTATCGAACATATATAAGAATTATACATGTTCCTTTTCTGGCTTAAGTAAAGGGCAGTAAGGTTCGGTTTGCCACACTTCGCTCAGCTCAGCACCAAATGCTGCTGCAGTGGGGCCACAGCACTCTTGCTGGAGCCAGCCACAGAAGCAGCTGCGCAAATGCCTGGTAGGCAAGAAACAGTCAGGGAAGGCTACCTCTGGCCCCTCTGCCTGCTGAGCAGCTCCCAGGGACCTCCATGGCACATGACTCGCCTGTGGAAGGGGACAGGAGGGAGGGCAGCCTATGCACGGGACTCAGGAGTCAGGGAATTGGATGCATGGAGGTAAGTCTTGGGAAAACCAGCTGCAGATACACCGGCACTCATCTGCGCTGTGCCTTCCTAAGCAAAGTGCTCACTGGAGGCAACATCAGCCTAAATGCCAGTCTGGCTTATCCTCTGCTGTTGGATTCCCAAGAAAGGATAAAGAAAAAAGCACTGAGCTTGCTGTGGAATATATGGATCCAGGTTCCTCCTAAATCACAAACATCTTGTGGAAACCCACGTAAGAGA